>NW_011499850.1:2283362-2317780 GCF_000495115.2 Populus euphratica
TTGGGTGGAAACATGCCCTCCATATCCCTTCCTCTCTCGTCTTATTTTTTTGGAATTAAAATATAATAAAAATAAAATTGAAACTAAAATAAACTCTAAAGAGATCAAATATACTTATTCTAAAACTTGAAATATTAAACTTAAGATGGATATTGGGCACTAAGGTTAAATATAGGGTACTTGAAGTAAAAAAAATAAACAAAAAAAAAGAATAAAAATAAGAAATAATAGAGTTATCAAACGGCCTTTTATTAATTGATACCTGTTAAGGCTACAAAATCTTGGATCTTATTTCCAGCTAGCGATAGCTCCTTCAAGTTGCTCAATGAATCAAATTCTGAGTTAAGAAAAGAATACAAAAGAGTTAATATAAAATTTTTAGGCCTTTTATTCTCAAATTGAAACTTACGAGTATCAATTCGTGTGGGTCTAAGTACCTTTCATGTTTATTGATCCTTGCAACTGGTTGTCATAAAGATATAGATCGGTTGCCATCAAGATCTAAATATTTGAGAGATGAAAACCCTTGGAGGGATGATAGGATGCTATTGTTGAAGTTATTGAAGCTTAAATTAAGAGTCTCCAATTTGTTAAGCCTTGATGATCCTTCAGAGCCTGCATGATATTTATAGCAAGCGGTTAGTGATTAATTTCAAAATCAATTACATTTCAAATCCTAAATATTTGTTTTTGTCTTCAAAGAATTTAATTAAGAGACAAATCTTTGATTTGGAAACCAACTACATGATTATCACTCACCTCAAAATCATTAATTATTTGAAATATTGAGAAAAAAAATGTTAGGTTAATCCAATGGTTTGGTATCAAACTAAATTTAACAATTATGATTCATCATCTAATTAGAGCTTCTTTGAAAGGGTAGTAGAAATTATATTTTAAAGTGTTTTTTTTTAAATATATTAAAATAATATTTTTTTTATTTTTAAAATTTATTTTTGATATTAGTACATTAAAAAAATTAAAAAATACAAATATAAAATAAAAAACAATAGAGAAATAGCGGTTCAACTGCAACACCGAATAAGCTTGTAGTGCATCCGAATAAGCTTGTAGTGCATGTTTGGTATTGAGATTTAATATGTTTTTTCAAAATTTGATTATTGGTTTCTGCTTAAAATTATATTTTTATATTAATTTTAATTTTTTTTTGATATATTGATGTTAAAAATAAATATAAAAAATAAAAAAACAAGTTTTTTATACATTTCAAAATAAATAAAATAATATTTTTTGTACTTTCATACTCCAACTAGTTAATTTATCAAACCACTCAGAGTTAATATATTTATAAGATAACAAGGAGTTAATATATTTATAAGATAATAACAAGTAGATGACAAGAGAGCCCTTTTACAAGACCATGCAGCCAAAGTCACGGGAGATTAATAGTTAATGGTGGAATGAACTAGTTGAGGCTCCCCGCCCCTGGATTAAGTTAGTAGTATTGTGATGTAGCTTTATTTAAATAAAGATACATAGAGGTTTGGTATAATTAATATTTTATTCACATATTGGCATATTTATTTAATTAATTAATAAAATACTAAAAAAGAATGTGCTTTTATGATGGTGCACCACAAAGTATTATTTATTCAAACAGTACTTATTTTAATTTATATTTTTTTAATTTTAATTTCATATTTCAACATTTAATATATTAGTAATTGAAATTCATGATTGTCTTTATTTAGCAGAGAAAAATATGTTTTCCTAAGCCATGCATAAAAAAAATCATAATTTATGATTGATTTTTTTCATGGGCATATCCCTTCCTCTTGTCTTATTTTTTTAGGATTAGAATATAATCATAATAAATTTTAAATCAAAATAAACAATACAAAGAAAAAATATACTTAGAACCTCTTTTTTTTTAAAAAAAAAAGTGTTTTTAAAAAAATTTAAATTTTGTTATTTTTTTGTTTACTTCAAGTTAATTTTTTAGTATTTTTAGATTGTTTTGATGTGCTAATATTAATTTTTTAAAAAATATTATTTAAAAAAATAATTATTAGTACCCTCTCCTCTAAGATATCTCCTTAATCTGAGATTTAGATTAAACTTGAGATGGATGTAGAGCGCTAAGATTAAATCTATTTTTTATTTGAGAATTTGTATAGTAAAGATTTCAAAAAAAAAATTTGGAATTATATAAAAAATATTTTTTTATTTTTAAAAATTTATTTATAAAACAAAAAAATTCAAAAAATAATAAAATAATAGTTCAACAATAACACCAAACACACCTAAAATCTAAAACAGTATTGTGATGTACCTTGATTTAAATAAAGAAAGGTAGAGGTTTGGTATAATTAATATATTATTCACACTTTGGCACAACTATTTAATTAATTAATAAAATAGAGAATGTGCTTTTATGGTGGATTACCTTACAAAGTATTATTTATTTAAATAATATTTTATTTTAATATTTGGTATATTAAAAATTGAAATTCATAATTTTTTATTTTTTTTATATCTAGCAGGGAGAGATATGTCTTTCTAGGTTACCTGGACCAAAAACAATAATCATGATTGGTCTTTTTTATGGTAGGAACATGACCTACCTATCCCTTCCTCTCTTGTTTTATTTTTTTGGGATTAAAATATAATAAAAATAAAATTTAAACCAAAATAAGCACTAAAGAGACCAAATATACTTAATCTGAAAATTGAAATATTAAACTTAAGATGGATATTGGGCACTAAGGTTAAATATAGGGTACTTGAGGTAAAGAAAAAAAAACAGAAAAAAAAAAGAATAAAAATGAGAAATAAAAGAGTTATCAAATAGCTTTTAATTAATTGATACCTGTTAAGGCTACAAAATCTTGGATCTTATTTCCAACCAGCGATAGCTTCTCCAAGTTGCTCAATGAATCAAATTCTGAGTTAAGAAAAGAATACAAAAGAGTTAATATAAAATTTTTAGGCCTTTTATTCTCAAATTGAAACTTACGAGTATCAATTCGTGTGGGTCTAAGTACCTTCCATGTTTATTGATCCTTGCAACTGGTTGCCATCAAGATATAGATATTTGAGAGATGAAAGTCCTTGGAGAGATGATAGGATGCTATTGTTGAAGTTATTGTAGCCTAAATAAAGAGTCTCTAATTTGTTAAGTCTTGATGGTCTTTCAGAGCCTGCATGATATTTATAGCAAGCGGTTAGTGATTAATTTCAAAATCAATTCCATCTCAAATCCTAAATATTCACTTTTGTCTTCAAAGAATTTAATTAATAGACAAAATATTTGATTTAGAAACCAACTACATGATTATCACTCACCTCAAAATCGTTAATTATTTGAAATATTGAGAAAAAAAATTGTAGGTTAATCAAATGGTTTGGTAATAAACTAAATTTAACAATTATGATGTATTGATATTAAATTGTAGGTTAATTATTTTAATTTTTTTTGATGTGTTGATATTAAAAATAAATTTAAAAAAATAGTTTTTTTATACATTACAAAATAAAAAAATAACATTTACTGTACTTTCAAACTCCTAGTTGGTTAATTTATCAAAGCACTCAGAGTTAATATATTTATAAGATAACAAGAAGCAGATGACAGGAGAGACCTTTTAAAAAACCATGCACCCAAAGTCACGGGAGGTTAATAGTGAATGGTAGAATGAACTGGTCGAGGCTCCCCGCCCCATGATCAAGTTAGTAGTATTGTGGTGTAACTTGATTTAAATAAAGGTATATAGAGATCTGGTATAATTAATATTTTATTCACACAGACATATTTATTGAATTAATTAATAAAATACTAAAAGAGAATGTGCTTTTATGATTTTGCACCACAAAGTATTACTTATTCAAATAGTACTTATTTTAATTTATATTTTTTTTTATTTTAATTTTATATTTCAACTAGTAATTGAAATTCATGATTTTTTTATCTAGTAGAGAAAAATATGTTTTTCTAGGCCATGCATAAAAAAATCATGATTTACTATTTATTTTTTTCATGGTCAGAATATAACCGACATATCCTTTCCTCTTATCTTTTTTGTTTTTAGAATTGGAATATAATAAAGATAAATTACAAATAAAAATAAATACTACAAAAAAAATACAGATAACTTATTTTATTTTTATTTTTATTTTTTTATATTTATTATTTTTGTTTATTTTAAGTTAATTTTTTATATTTTTAGATTGTTTTGACATGCTAATATTAAAAATATAATTTTAATATAATTTTTTTAAAAATTATTTTAAAAACAACCATTAGTATATATCTCCTTAATCTAAGACTTGAAAGATTAAACTTAAGATGTATGCAGAGCACTAAAGTTAAATCTAGGGTGCTTGAAGTGTAGCAAAGTCTAGGGTCAAGGTGTCCTAAATCGAGGTCAGTATGGTTGAGAATCAAGTCAAGTCGGTATTGAGGAAAGGTCACAATGACATTTCCCAACTTTAGATTCCCACTAATTTAAATATATGATTGAAACCAAGTGCATTCTGTTATTTAAAAATCAAAGACAAACACATAAAAAAAAAGTAAAAAAGAGAAATAAAAGAGTTATCAAATGGCCCTTAATTAATTGATACCTGTTAAGGCTATAAATTCTTGTATCGCATTTCTATCCAGCCATAGCTCCTCCAAGTTGCTTAATGAATCAAATTCTAAGTTAAGGAAATAATATAAAAGAGAAGAGTTAATATAAACCTCTTAGGCCTCTTATTCTCAAATTGAAACTTATAGGGATCAATTCATAACTTCATATCAAAAAATAAATAGAACATGTGTGTGTCTAACATTTCAACTTTTTTTTAATTGGTTGTAATGATGTGTATGTGTGGTTCCAAGTACCTTTTGTGTTTATTGATCCTTGCAATTGGTTGTAATAAAGATCTAGATATTTGAGAGATGAAAGCTCTTGGAGGGATCATAGGATGCTATTGTTGAAGTTATTGTCACCCAAGTCAAGAGCCTCCAATTTTGCAAGTCTTGATAGCCTTTCGAAACCTGCGTGCATGCAAGATTTCTAGTTACTTGCTAGGGTAAAAAGCTAAAAACATTATTTGATTAATTAAAAGAATAAATCGATTTCAGTTTATATATGTTAATTTTCGTGCTAAAATTACGAAAGATGAAGTCTTTAATGAAGAGGCAAACCTTCATTCGCAACACAGCCAGCTATGCCATTTCCAGCCAAGTCAAGAACTTTGAGTTCTTGGAAGGGAAGAAATAGAGATGCATTTAGGTGCCAATCTCCCATAGATGAGTACCAATATCTTGCGTAGGAAAGATCGATTTCGACGACTCGTCTTGTAGTGGAATTGCTGCAGGTAACTCCAGACCAGCTGCAACAGAGGGCATCTTTTCCCCAAGAGGATAGCGGGGGAATGTCATTGTCATTTGGGTATTCAGCAAAGGAAGTTTTGATCTGCAAAAGAGCAATTCGTTCTTCCTCCAAACACCCTTGCGATAGAAGCATGGCATTAATCATCATTATCACCGCCACTGCTGGCAGAGAGAACCTGTTTAATCCCATTTGTACCTCTGTTTCTGCTTGAAATTAAGGTATCAAATACTTGTTAGGAGCCAAAGGCTCTTTATAGGGGAGAGCACCATGCATTGCCGTCCGCGTGTTCATTGAACGGCGGGCCCATCTCTGATCAGGTGGATCTTTCATGGAAGGTGACTCAGTCCATCAATTTCCATGAAGTTTCAATTTTTGTTTTTTGTTTTAGAACACAATGTAAAATTATTACTCTTAAATAAAACTTGTTTAATCTTAAGACTTGCAGAAAACCATCAATATGTTGCACCTCATTTTTAATTTAATTAATTCTTATCAAAGAACATGCAATCCTGTTTCTTTTCTAAACCACTGTGAAGACAAGAAAGCACTTTGATCTTTTCCACGAGAATCTACACAGGCAGTCATCAAAATAACGATGACCATTTTAAAGAATTTTTCTTTTCTTTGTTTCATTGCTGGTCCGGCAAATCTTCACTTGTAAAGTTACCTGCACTTAAAAACTCAGGTGTTCTTGGGATTCGATTAATCAGGTAAAATCTAGTTTAAATTTGGTAAAAAATTCTTTGATTTTTTTTCTATTTTTTAAATTAGAATAATATTTTTTAAAAAAATATTTAAATTAATTCTCCTGACTTACTCAGAATCTAAACCTTGCTGCATATTAACTCATATTAACTTTAATAATATTTAATAACTCTAATCTAATTTAAAAACTTAAAATATTAAATGAGATTATATGAATAGTTTTATGTTAAATCTATAACATTATATATTATTTAAGAAATTGTTTGGAGTTGCAGTTGAACTGTCATTTTTTTATTTAAAAAAATTACTTTAAATTAATTTTTTTTATTTTTGAATAGTTTTGATGTAGTGATATTAAAAAAATAAATTTTTAAAAAATAAAAAAATATTTTAAAATAAAAACTTTATCACACTATCAAATATACCCATCATGAATTAAAAAAAACTACCGCCAAGGACATTTTAGTGAACTGAGTATAAAGATATATAACAGGGTCTTTACTATGGAAATATAGCATTAATATCTAAAAGTTGGTTATGGAAAACTGGGATTTCACCTGTCTCTTCGTCGTGTTCTAAAATGGTTTAACAGGCTTGATGAGATTATGTTGGTACAGCCCACCTCATGTTTATATATATATATATGTGGCAGTTGCATTTTATTGAAATTTAAATTTTTTTTGTCTTATATTAGATTTTTTTTAGTTGTTTATATAGTTTTAATATGCTAATGTAAGAAATAAATGTTAAAAAATAAAAATATTATTTTATAACATTTTTAAATAAAAATATTATAAAAATAGCCACTCTCTCTCTCTGAAGTTAAAAATTATAACTATTTGTAAATATTTTAGAAGGCTTTGTGTTGGATTGTTAGTACGTTTCAAAAAAAGGGTCTCTTAAATGACAGTAAAAAAGGATCTCTTAAATGACAGTAACGCCATCACACGTTAATTTATAATATCTGAGAAATAAGTAATTCTTTTAAAACAAAACTTAAAATCATTTTGACCATTATTAACATTTTTATTTTCTTCCTTATTTTGGCAGTTCATTGAAATTTCTCAGAGTAATTTAATTAAAGAGAATAATGATTGTTTTTATTATTATTAATATGAGCATCTAAATTAATTTACGTATATTTTATTTAATCAAATAAATTTTAAAATTAATAATTATATAAACTTTTAATAATTTAATTTTTATGAGATTTAAACTGGTAAAATTATAATTATTTTTAATTTGATTAGAGATTTTAATCTGATTGAAAAAAAAAAGAAGAGGAATAGTGTTATTGGACGTGATTCCTTGTGCGGCGTGTCCTGTGTTTGATAACTTATTTGAAAATCAATAAAAAATAAAAAATGCATGATTAAGTTTGTGATTCGTCGTCCCATATTTATTAATATGATTGTCTTCCAATAAAATCTATACCTTCGCTGGGTGACCCAGTTTGGAAGTCTAGCATGCCATAATTTATAAATGAAATATTTTAATTTTCTTGTTCATGACTGCTGTCTTGGCAGTTGAATTGCAATAAATTACACTGTGCGATCCAAAAAAACACTTCAAGCATGAAAACTACATGAATAAATATTTAAATAATTAAAAGAGAAGAAATAACATTTTTTTTTATTCCCGGAAGAACGCGGAAAAAACACCGGAAACAGCGGCAGTGCGTGGTGTGCTGATACTGGAGCGGGACAGGCTGAAAAAACAATGGAGGAGCATGTCATGCACGCGGAAATGAATTATTTTAAAATATTTTAAAATAAAAAATATTTTAAAGAAAGAACCCTACATAAATAGTTAAATGTTATAGCTATTTGTAAATATTTTAGATGGCTTTGTGTTGGATTGTTACTTCCATGAAGGTTCTTGGAGTGATTCTCCAGCAGGCACTGACTGAATGCATTAATTTTTTTTGCCGTGGGAGACACCTTCAGCGTGAAGACCACTTCATTGGTAGTTATTTATTTATCATCTTTTGTTTGTATTAATCTTGAATGATTATATTTGATTTGAAAATTTATTTATGATATTAACACATCAAAATAATTTAAAAATATTAAAAAATAAATTTATAAATAAAAAAATATTTTTTTTAATTTTTTAAAAAACTATTTTAAAACGCAAGAATAAATGGACACTAATTATAAAAATAAATAAAAAGTAGTTATTTAGTTATGAGAACTAGAAATTTTAATTAGTATTCAGAGTTTTATATAAAAAGATGATTATATAATAGAAAAAATAACATTTATTCTATACTTCCTATTAAATATAAGTATTTTAATGTTTGAATTCACAATAATCCTAAGCTTAAATTTTTTCCCAAACTATTATATTCATGATAAAATGGTCATCAAAAGTATGATAAACTATTGTATTCATGATAAAATAAAGCCTGACGTGTGAGACCTGGTTTACCAGGAAAGATGAACCCACAAGGCTTTTTCCAAGAAACTGCGGATGCTTTTCACCTGCAAATATCATGAAAGAGAAGAAGAATGAGGCATAAAAGAAATGTTTAAAGTGATTTTTTTTTTTAAATCATTTGAAGAGTGTGTAGTGCGGTAGTGTATATATAGATGGAGGGTGGCATTTATAAATCAAGCTAAACAATTGTTTCGTTGAGCTAATTATCAGTCCAAGGCCATGTAAGGAAATTATGAGGACATTCTGAGAAAGGTTAGGATATCAGATCAGAGTCTAGACCAGAGCTTTTTTATCGTATCAAAATAATTTAAAAATATTAAAAAAATTTAATTTATAGTAAAGAAATAATTTTAAAAAAATTTATTTTTTTAAAATATAAAAATAAACAAGTACTAAATATAAAAATAGATAAAAACTAATTATCTAGTTAAGATAAACTAGAAATTCTAATTAGTATTCAAAGTTTTATATGAAGGTTCGAATATGTAATAAAAAAAAAACATTTAATCTGTAGATGCGATCAAATATAAATAGCTTGATGTTTGAATTCAAAATACTCCCGAGCTTAAATTTTTTTTCCCTAAACAATTATATTAATGATAAAAGGGTCTTCACATCTTAGGCAGGGGTTTTATTTTGATACAATATCAATTTTTTTAAAATAAAAAATATTATTTTGATATTAAAAATAATTTTTAAAAAATAATTATTTTGATATATTTATAAATAAAAAATATTTTAAAAAACAACCACAACCACATTATAAAAAACAATTACTCATATCAAAAATATTTTAAAAAATAATTATAACCAAACTGTCAAACATATTTAATCGGATATTTTATAAAATCTGACTTGTGCTGCTTAATCCATCAATTTCCATGGAGTTTCGATTTTTGTTTTAGGACAATGTAAAATCATTACTCTTAAAGAAAACTCGTTTAATCTCAAGACTTGCAAAAACCATCAACACGTTGCACCTGATTTTTAATTTAATTAAAGAGAAATATGATTGTTTTTAATCTGATTCGAGAGAAAGTAAAGAAGATAAAAGAGAACTAGTTTAATTTTTTTTTAGATTAATGTGAGTGTCTGGGGCAGCTTGCGTGTACTACAACTAATCCCACGGGCCCTGAAATTAACGACCATGTAAGCTTCCAGTGGCCATTATATGAGTAACCAAGAACTCAAACCTGAGACCATAAAAGAAACAAACCCTTTAATCCCAAGTTTTTATTACTTGGTCACCCCTTTAGTCCTAAATTTTTATTACTTGGTCACCACCTATATACCACCTATATGGTTGAAGTAGTTTACTTGGTCACCACTATATACCACCTATATGGTTGAAGTAGTTTAATTTTATTGGTCGTGCTTCCTTGTGTTCGATAACTTCATTGAAAATCAATAAATAAAAACGCATCATCGTGTTTGTGCTTTGTCGTCCAATAAAATGTAGACCTTCGCTGGTTGGGCAAGAAGCTATGGCCCAGTTTGGAAGTCTTCGTCGCATAAAAGAGGAGATTCAGACATTGACTTGGAGTCAACTGAGAAAATGAGCTAATTGCAATATCACATCAAATGCCATAATTTTCCACGAACAGTAGTCTTCTTTCTTTGGCTTTTGTCGAAACCTGCTACTAGTAGTTAAAATCTCGTTTTGACACGAATGATTTTACAAGTCAAAATATATATTTTACATGCTATATTATTTGAAAAAATTAAAAATAAATAAAATCATCAAAATCAAGTAAAATTATGCAAAATCATGATTTCAGGATCAATTTTACAATTATAACAAAACACATACACTGAAGCAAAATGTTCCTCCCTTGCTCCAGCTATCAGGTGCTTATTTGCTTTATGGAGTGTGGGGGCTGTGGGTTGTCCATTTATACTGTGATAAATGTGGAATGATGAAATGATTTTAGAATGTTATTTTAGTATTATAGTTTTGTAAATTATTATGTGTAATAAAAGGTTAATTATAGTTATAAAATATTTGAATTGATTATATGGTTAATTTGAGTTGATTCTTGAATTGTTGAATACTTTAACTTATGATTTCTAGAAAAAATTCTTCTAACAATATACTGGAATGTTTAAAGAATAATAAAAAAGATGAAGATATTAAAATTGGTTTTAGTTTACATGACACATTAGCAAATTATTTATTTTAAATTTGTTAATTATTAGCTAATAAAAGGTTATTTAAATTGTATATAAATTTTTATTTGAATTATGTATTTTAAGATGAATGAATTTTTATTTGAAGCATGAATTTTTTATTAATATATTTTAAAATTATTTATAATTTTATAATTTTACAATTTATTTTTACAATCCACTTTTATATTGCACTTTTCACGCCATGTCAAAATTAAGATTTTAACAACCTTGCCTGCTAGTGTTAGCATTTGCATCAATGGACATCAAGAACGGTGACAGCAAGAGGTCCATTAATTCAATAGCAACACGTTTGAATGTCCCTTATCTACCTATCACGTTGCTTCCACTCTTGCCTTCCCCTTTGTTTATTTCGTAGTACATTTTAATGGAAAAAACTGGGTTTATATTTACGATTGATTTTTTAAATATTTATTATTTAAAAATATATTAAATTAATTTTATTTTTAATTTTAAAAATTTTATTTTAGCATCAGAACAATCTAAACACAAAAAAAAAATTAAATAAAAAAAATTAAAATTAAAATATTTTTAAAAACATTTTTAAAACAAAAAAATAAACAGGCATCAAATATAAAAATAGATAAAAACTAGTCACTTAATGGAGGTAAATAGATTATATAATAGGAAAAACAACATTCTATTTTTCCCCCTAAACTATTATATTCTTGGTAAGAAGGATCATCAAATTTATGACAATAATTTGGGATTTGGCTAGACCAGTCATACTTAGAAGTGTTTACAGTTATATTCTTCGGTTCAGTCTAATTTTAATAAAAAATTCAACCAAACTGGAGTATAATACTCCTTGAAAATTGATTCAAATCGAACTGGTTTTGTTCAAATAATACTCCTTGTTAATATAATCTGAATTGAGAATTGATTCAAATCGAACTGGTTTTGTTCAGTTTGGGTCGGATTTTTAGTATTCAAAACAGAAAAAAAACTAAAATGTTTTTATTACTGCCGTTGCATGCCTTAATCTGGATGTGGAAATTGCTCTTGAAGGTTATTCAAGAATGAAAAAAAATCAAAATTAATCGTTGTATATCTTAATCTAGGACATGCACCTGCATTTAGCAACTGATCGTTACTGCCTGTAAAGCAATCTCCACGTCCCCGGGCTTCCTGCTAATGGAGGAACAAATGAGAAAGAGGAGCACAGAGGAGTAGGAGCGGGAGGGAGGGGTCTTTAGGGTTATGATGTTTTTTTTAGATTTAATTAAACTAGTTTGGTTTGGTCTAATTTAATTAATTTAAATTTTTTTAAATTGGAATCGAATTAGACCAGATTTTTTTTTATTTTTTAATTAATTTTTTTTATTAATTCAATTTTTACAATTAATTTATTCTTGATTTAATCAATTGATTAGTTTTTTTAAACATTCCTGTTCATAGGTCTCACTTTGAAAATATGAGCATAAAAGTTAGTTATAGAAAATTAGGAATTCACCGTTTCTTGATTATGTTTTCATCACATTGTGTTGGTCTAGCCCAACTCATATTCACATGTAAGAAAAAACTATTCGACATTAAATTTATGCTAATAAAAAATTAGAAGAAAACTATTTTTATCCTTTTAGATTCACAGTTAAACACCATGTTCGATTTTGATCCCTCTTCTTTTTCTTTATTGTCATTTCACTTCCTACTTTTTTTTTATTTTTTTTGTAATTTTTGTATTTTTTTTTCAATTTTTACTTTTTTTTAAACATGTTTGAAAAATAAGGAGTTAAAAATGGGTAAAGACAAATTGAAGTTTCATAATTTTTTTTTAAAGAAAATCCAAGTTCCATGAGATGTATATCCGATTAGTATGGGACTCTCACCCACGCCAATGATATCATTTATCATTTTTTAAGTTGTGTTTGGTAAAAAATTGAAGAAAACTATTAAATGAGTGAAATTCGTAGGTAAAGTGTTAAATATGTAAAAACAATATTAAAAAGTAAAGGGCTAAGTATGCTCGATAATGGTTGCTAAAATTGAAATAATAATATACTTGTGGTCTAAAATAAAAATGAAAAAAAAAAGAATAGTTACTATTGAACTTAAAAATGAAGGGAAAGCACTAAAACCAATTTAACTACCCATTTTTTAGGTATAAAAGATACTGTAACAGCAGTTTTTCAAAATATTTTTTCTTAGAAATGCATTGAAATAATAGTTTTTTTGTTATTTTTTAAGATTTATTTTTTATATTAACATATTAAAATATCAGAAAACATCCAAATAAATTATTTACAAATCTAAAAAAAATATAAATTAAATAAAAAAATATAAATTAACTAGAAAAATATTATAAATCACGAACAATAATTTTTGGATCTTAATTATTTCAATGCTTTTTTGACATTGCATAGTTAAAAAAATTTAATTTCTATTTAAAAAAAACAACATTTCAGCTAAATCTGGCATTTATATTTATATTTAAATAAAGCAATGTGTTAGAAAAAAAAAAACCTGTATCAATTATGTAGCATCCATTCTCATTGTGTTCGCAATGAGGGGCTAATATTATGTATATGGAACCCATAAATTATAATATAAAGATTTACGATATTGAGAGTTCTTATAAGAGATTTCAAATTCAAATTTGTGATTTTTTCTAATGTTTAAACTCTATTTTTAGTATACATTATAGCACTTCATCACATGTTTTTGAGACTGTAATCTCATTTATACAAGCAACTAAATAGTGTACCCGTGCTATGTTACATGTACAATTCCAAGTTAATTCCTAATAAAAAAAAAGATATTGGTATTATTTGTTAAAAAATATATTAATAATAAAAAGAGAATTTATACTAACAATTACATTCTCTCTATAAAATTTAAATTATTAAAAAAACCAATTTCTTTTCATATAATTAAAAAAATTCAAAGAACACTCCACTCACAAGATCAAATATCTTTCAATTTTGTATTTTAGTTCTTAGTTAATATTAATAATTTTTTTATTATTTATTAATTTATATAATTTTTAATTTATTCATTAAATGTACAGATTAATTTTTTAATTCTCAATTAATTTTTTTTATGATATCAAAAAATATTTTCACAATACCTGCACATTCTTTTTTAACGCTAAAAATTAAATTCAAGTCATATCCGCAACATAGAATAATTGGCTAATAACTTCATATATTTGATCCTATTCTAAAGATATAATTTTATATAAAATTTTTGTAAATGACAAAACATTTTCAAAATAATTTTAAGATGTAAGGAAAAAAAATCACTTTTATATTTTCTAGTTACACTATATCACATTTTTACTATATTTAAAAATTAACATTTAAGCACCCTTTTGTTATTTGAATTTAAAGCTGAAAGAAAACAAGTTATAAGTGAAAATAAAATAAAATTACATGCATTAATCGTCTCGTGTGGTTAGTTTTTGAAATAGATCGAAATGTACGAAGTAGTGTGATGAACATTCACATCTTACAACTTCAACAATTGAATTTGAATGCTAATTTGTTGATTGAGTTCCTTAGCTACAAGAAAGATGGATTTCCATTAGTTTAATTCTTGAATTATATGTTAAGTGAATTTAATTAAGCAATTTGAAGTGTCCCCGAACATGATTACGGTAAATGGAAAACCAGATTTCCTAACAAAAATCATTACGCTAGCTGGACTAATCAAGGATAGCAATTGGGATGATTTAAGCACCAACACTTTGGATGCTCTTAGAGCACACATCTTAAGAAAATTAAGACAGGAGCAAGATCTACTGCATGCTTGATTTGTTCATAAGAAACAAAGGAAATTAATACGAACTCTGGCTGTTGAGCTTTTGTCATGAAATTCAAATCTAAAATTTCAATTCCTTAGATTTGATCATGATTACTGAAAATATTGGAAATCTGGAATTATCAAGCGTACATCTAACCATTTGAATCATGACCCGGACCTTGACAGAGCTTCCGGATGCACCAGTCCCACTATGAACTTTGATGTTTCTTTCTTTCTAGCTCCATGGACAGTTGAGCACCATGCAAGTCCTAGAAGCACATAACGAAAATATTTCTTGCGGAGATTTTCTTACCTTCATCCACAATGGATATTATAATAGTTTTTTATTTTCTTTTCCACAATTCCTGATCCCTTAAATCTTTTTGATCACTGATTGGTTCAATTAATTTGATTTGTTATAACCGCTAGGTTCTATTTTTTTTTAGATTAACGTGGGTGTCCGGGCCAGCTTGCGCGCACCACGACTAATCCCCACGGCCCACTGAATATCCTGCAAACCCAGTAGGCATGTAAGGCACCGCGGGGATGACAGGCGTGCATGCTAGGGCTTGAACTCACGTGCAGTGGAAGGGACAAGCCCCTTCCACCGCTAGACCAAGCCCTAGTTTGTCGCTAGGTTCTATTTTTATTCTTACATTAGATGGATGATATATACCCTGCGGCGAAGCACAAACATATAAACAAGTCTGAAACAATATGGTCCCGAGGTTCAAGAACCCAAAATTCTACGAGTTTTTTTAGTAAACCTTGAAGGTAACGCTGCTTATAAAATCAGATTTACAAAATTTCTAATATATATATTAAAATAAATATAGTCACCTTGAAGGTAACTCTGCTTATAAAATTAAAGTTAATGGACGATGGTAAAACATTATTCAACATAAATAAAATACATGTAAATCACACAAAAAGTATTGTGCAAACACATAAATCACATTGTGAAATCTAAAAAAACACTTCAAACATGAAAATCTTTTTGGATTGAGCTTGTTTATTTGTCCTATAAAAATGTGTTTGTTATAGGCTTTCCAAAAGTAATGCAACTACAACATATACGTCTCCAACCATTTAAATCCTTCTGCATTAATTTTTGTTTCAGATCATCTTAATTGTGTTGTCTTCATTGGCCTAAGCCTTTTAACATTTTTATTTGCTTTGTGAAAGTTTTCCATCTACATTTTAATAGCTGTCCTATATGACATTGAGTAGGAGAGGAAATGTCCGGGGAGTATTTCACCCCTAAACTTAAATGAGACAACTTGGTGTGACTTGAAGGAGCAAATACATGTTGGATTGGAGTCTGAGCATGTTTCCGATCGATCAGAGTTGGATGTAGTGGAGAATGCCATGGATTTTCTGGGTTATCCAAGATAACTTCACTTCAATCTGCGGACGAAACCTGACAATCTTTAACACCTATCTCAGTGGAGAATACTTCTAGTGCAACCCCATGAAGACCAACAAAAATAAAAATTGACAATCTGCTACGGGGCAACTAGATGTTGGTTAGCCACTAACCTGTCATACCTATGATGATATGCTTTACATAAATGTCCAGGTTTACCATGTATTGGCCAATATATTAGAGGAGACGCTTTGCAGATGAGTAATTTTTGGCGCAGTTTGCACAACAAGACATCAAGCCCTTCAATCCTGGTTCTCTAGGGACCCGGCTTGCCGTCTCACGTCCCTGCAGAACTCTTACAAACTCATCTAAACTTGAGTTCCCATCGCGATTAGCATCGAATACTTAGAATATTATGTCAACCAAATCATTGGTGATGGAGATGCCGCATACCTAGTAAAACTTAAACCACATATCAGTATGAGAAGTAAGACAGTTAATGGGATGTCAACAAAGCTTGAAGAAATGTAACAATCAGCTAAATATTTACCTGCGATGAAGCTCTCTGGAAATCTTTTCCTATTTAGGAAACATAATAAAATCAGAGATGCTCTAATACCAATTGTTGGGAAATCCGACTGGTGATGCTTTGATATCTACTCATTGGAGACTAAGCACACTGACACAATATTTAACGTGGTTCAGCAAACCGCCTACATCCATGGAAGAAGCCATTGTATTATGTAGGGAGAGTATAAGATTTACAACATAGAGGAGAAGGAATCATCCCCTCTTTGGAAACTCTCAACCTCACTCTATTTCTCTCTTTTCAGTGCTGCAATGACAGCTACTACTGGCTGTCTTGGCAACCCACTCTCTCCTACATTTCTTACATCTTTGGCTCTTTTCCTTATCTCATTTTGCTCTCTTACATATGCCTCTATTTATAGGCATTCATAGAGGCTCTTCTTCAACAAAGATGGCTGCTAACTCCAGCTCTTCTTCAACAATGGTGGCTGCCAACCTTTGACATCTTGGATGGGTGCACATGGTTGGTGTAACTCCAGCTGCAGCTGCTACAATAGTCAACGGTTGTTGCATATTAATGGCAATCAATCCAACAATCACCCCCTTTGCCATTCATGTGGGGCAATTGTCCTCTTGTTTTTTCAACATAAGCTTGCATCTTGCAGCTCTTCCAAGCTTACCATTCTGAGAGCATCTTTGGCCAAGTTTATAGGCACTCGTCAAACCTTTCAATCATTAGAGTAACTAAAACACATTTTTTCTCACACAAAAGGATCACTACAACCAGATGGTCTACCACATCACATCTGAATAGTATTAACGCTTGTCTTTGAAACAACATTCCCCTTCGAGCGTATCAACCATGCTCGGTCCGGAATGATTCATCAAGCCTCACATCAAGGCTTATAACACCCCCTCAAACGAATATTTCAAGTGCGACAGTCATTATCTGAGTATCTCAATATGATCACAAGCTCACCACTCTTCCAAGAGTCTACTCATTTAGGAGTTACATCTGCCCTCTATTTCACCCTAAGAACCACGTTTTACTTCTCCATGAGTCTCCCACTCTTAGTCTCAAGAGTCTAAATAGCTTTCCACTTTTAACCATGGGGGTAGCCCATTAAAGGTTGATCCATATATGTCTTGATACTCTGAGTATTACAATACCTTCACCGAGCTCACCACTTTGACAAGAGTCAACTTGTTCCCAAAACCTGCGCATGTCTTCTGCTCCTTCATAGCAGCCGCGTCTTAATGCTCCACAAGTCACCCACTTATTGTCCAAGGCAAATGTCTTCTAGCTCATTGATCTTTAGCATGGGGGCAATATCCATGAAAATCAATTTTGTATTTGTCTCTATACTCATCATAGCCACTTCATTGACTATCCATACATGCATATGTCCACTCATACCTAGCCATCACATTGGCTCTGTGGCATTCTGAAATTGGGATCCTATCATGACCCTCACACCTTCTTTTGAGGTGTCTCCTCCTGTCATCATGAGACGATTTGAACTTGGACTCATATCACGGTCATCACACCTTCTCCTGAGGTGTCTCTGCATGTCGTCATGAGATGGTTTAAACTTGGACTCATATCATGGTCCTCACACCTTCTCCTGAGGTGTCTCCGCCTATCGTCATGAGACGGTTTGAAATTAAACTCATATCATGGTCCTCACACCTTCTCCTGAGGTGTCTCCGCCTATCGTCATGAGACGGTTTGAAATTAAACTCATATCATGGTCCTCACACCTTCTCCTGAGGTGTCTCCGCCTATCGTCATGAGACGGTTTGAAATTAAACTCATATCATGGTCCTCACACCTTCTCCTGAGGTGCCTCCACTCATCGTCATACGATGGTTTATACTTGGGTTCCTTTCATGGCCCCCACACCTTCTGTCTGAGGTGTCTCCATCCGTCATAAAGCAGTCACATCCTCCTTCATCGGGAATGTCTCTAGTGACTCTAAGATTCTCTATCACCATATAGACTTGGGAGAGATCATTGCCACTGATCACATATAAAGAGTGAGTTGCGGTATGACACGATCAAAGAGTTGATGTCTTATCCCAAGTGCAGGAGTGTCAAAGTAAAATAACCCGGCAAGACCGGGGTCGAACCACAGGGAGGTGAATTATATAAATTACAAATAAAGAAAAAGATTTAAAGAGAAAAAAAACAGAAAGGAGTTGAAGAAAGTTTTGGGATGTGATATTGATGTAAGGATTAAACAATAACAAAACATATGTCAAGGTTATAGGATTCACTAATGGTATTTCAAATAAATATAATATAAACTCTTTTTATTACTCAACTAGAAACCACACACAAAGGAGGTTCTAATCGGATGATTTCTCGTTATTAGCTCATTATAAATTACTAACATGATCATATTAATTATCTTATATAAGTAATACCATACTTATAAATATCATCAAGCATTCATGTTGCTAGTTTATGTTAACAACAAATCAAGTTTCTATCATAATAACGATTTCGGCCGAAAACTATGAAAGATCAAGCATTTGATGTACCAAATATTATACAACACAAATCTAAATTAAACATTTAATAAGCAAGGTATTAAGAATTAGTAAGATAAAAAGATAAAACATGTTAATAACAATCTTTCTTGGATATAAACATTTAAAGCTCATGTTGAGTTTATATTATACCTATTCTAACACCATTAGAGAAACCTTTTCACCTTGACATAATTAACTTAGCTAAACATTAAGAAGGAGAAAAACACAAATAAACAATATAAGAACATAAACATAATATAAGCTAACTAAGTATAGGAAAGGAAATGAAAGAGCATAAACAAGAGATTACTATAGCATAAAAGAAAACTTGAACATTACAAAGATGTAGAGAGAAAGCAAGAAGATAACTTTGATCTGAAAATTAATATGACTAAATACATGGACAATGCCTCCTTTTATAGGCTAAGTTTCAGAACTATTGATTGATTGAAGAATTGGTGGGCATCCATTGATTTGGTGGCTGGTTTTTGACATTAATGGCTGCTGGTTTTTTGATATTGTGGGCTGATTTTTGATATTGTTGGCTGGCCAAAACGTCATTGCTCACATCAGAATTATAGCCAACTGAATTGTGGAATCTGTGGGCAATTGTCTCAGCTTTCCATCAAAAAAAACCAGAGCTCATTTGGACTTCTAGAACTCAAGATATGAGCCAAAAACCGAATAGTGCTTGAGCTGCAGGACAGCTTCCGACGTCTTCGTTGTTGCTAAGATTTGGGCTTGAAAACGGCAGAACTGAGTCTTTGACTTCATATGAAAGTTGTAGGTCTATGTCTTACCTTTCCATCGATATAAAATGGACCTAAATCTGATATCTACAGCTCCAGATATGATCAAATTACTGAACGGTGTTCGAGTTTGGAATGCACCAGCAACACTTTGCTAAGTTTGGCCTTCTTTTTTTTCCTTTCAATTTCAATCCTTAAACTCATCAATCAATCCTTTTATTTATGTGATAGACCTGCATTTAGGATGAACATTTACCATGAATTAAAGGTATATTATATTTTTAGACTTGCTAATATAAAACATGCTTTTGTTAGGGAATTTAATGATACTTTAGGTATAATATGATGACATAAATCCTTAATGAGAATGCACTTTTAAGTACTAATCACGGTACACTCCTTGTAATCGTTCATCTTGATTTCTATGTTTGGAGCTTCTACACCTTTCTGCTCGACAGCTTCACCTACACCAACTCCCTTTGGTGTCTTCGCCTTTCATCATAGGCAGTCGCCTTTTATGTCAGGTATTTGCACCCCCTCAATTAGGTGCATCTGCAACAGCTCATCTTTCCATCCTTGGATGCATTGGAAAGGTCCTTATTTGTTGCCTTTATCAAGAGTACAAGAGACTTCCTGTTGTACAACTTTTTCACACAGTCTCTGCTCTAAGTTTCATTTGAGAAATCTTCTTCTCCTTGCACTTATTGTCTCATTATAGTACCTCGTTGGATCCTCTGGATACTCCTACACAATCTTCATGTGTCCTCGTGCATTTTCTATTCTCTAGATTTCTCCCAATTCCTTGCTTATGTTTGACAGCAACTCATCCTGTCACAACACCTATCCAAGTCAAAATAGGATGTCAATCTTTGTCCCTTTGCTGTATTTCTCTTCCATTATTAGGGTCTTCATCATTTCACCCCTCGAGAAATTACGGTCACTGAATCTAACTCCCTTTGAGAAATCACCACTCCATCAGATCCTTAATCATACAGAACCCAACTGTTCCTTTGTGTCATCATCCTGCTAGTCTTCAACAGTTTCATAACAAACTGTCACATATACAAAAATAGTATCGTATGGATAATCCTTCCACTAAGCAAGTTCCTAGGAAAAATTGGAGGGGTCACAACAGTCTCGTTTAAAATCCAATCTCCTAGCCAGAACTTCTTAGGCCATATCTATCCATCATACTGTCTTTTCGTATATACAACCATTTTCTAGCTTTGTCGCGACTTTCCTTTACAAGTGATCTGGGGTATCCTGGTTTTATACCTGATTTCTTAACATCTGGTGAGACTACTAGTGCTTAGATTTATCAAGATTCAGTGCTCATATTCATCAAGATTGGTCTTCATCAAATTTCACTCTCCACCTCAAATTGTCCATATAATTCGGTGTCCAGAGTGTCCCAATTTTTCCTTCCCTCAAGGCAATTAAAATTTTTTTCCCACATAACAGTTCAACACATGTAATTGAACAAACATGTGTGATTTTACCTTCTTCATCTCCATCGACCACCATAATGACCATCAGATGCCTCTTGATCGGGCAATCTCTCTTTAATAATTCACCACCGTTATTTCTGATCTCAATCTCAATGATTGAACCATACCATTGCATCTGGAATAATCAAATTAGCTGGAAACAAGTTTGAAATCATCCAAATCGCACTTCAGACGGCTAAGATTTGATCAAAACAATTCTAGCCTGATAAACAGCCCAGATTCAGTCTCAGAACCGGTTGCACATAGACTCCTCCACACAGAATCCTGTCCCTCGACTCGACTCCAACTCAGCTCGGCTCGACTCACTCCCGGCTCACGTCTGGTGATGTGGCAGTGGGTCCCATAATGTTGACGTGGCTGCTAATTAGTGCTTACATGTCACGCCACTTGTTCATGCTGACAAAACTGTGACATTATAATGATGTCATCATCATCCGGATCTCGCGTGTGAGTCGGATCTTCTGGTATTCGGGTCGGGTCACCTCATCCGGGCGTAGAAGTCGCGTGTGACATGTGGCTCGCGTCTACGTGAGTGTCCAGTCACCCCGTCGACGCGTGACGGCACGTGCGGCAGTTTTTGACGTCGGATTTCAACGCGATTTTCACTAGTGGCTTCGTCTTTAAACCATGTGCTCTGATACCAATTGTTGGGAAATCCGACCGGTGATGCTCTGATATTTGCTCATTGAAGGCTAAGCACACTGACATAATATTTAACGTGGTTCAGCAAACCGCCTACATCCACGGGAGAAGCCATTGTATTATATAGGAAGAGTATAAGATTTACAACAATAGAGGAGGAGGAATCATCCCCTCTTTAAAAACTCTCAACCTCACTCTATTTCTCTCTTTTCAGTGCTGCAATGACAGCTACTACTGGTTGTCTTGGCAACCCACTCTCTCCTACATTTCTCATATCTTTGGCTCTTTTTCTTCTCTCATTTTACTCTCTCACATATACCTCTATTTATAGGTATTCATGGAGGCTTTTCTTAAATAAAGGTGGCTGCCAACTCCAGCTCTTTTTCAACAATGGAGGCTACCAACCTTTGACATCTTGGATGGGTGCACATGGTTGGTGCAATAGTCAATGGTTGTTGCACATTAATGGCAACCAAACCAACAGAAGTAGATCACTGATGAGCTGAAGTTATGGTGATTTCCTTATACAACCTCTCAAAATGGACGTCCATCAACAACATGAATTTTGTCACATAACAGAGTGAAATGAGACCAAGCGAGTGGCTTTGTTAGTAAATCCATAAGCTGGTCATCCATGTGAACATGAGCAATACATAGTTTTCCATAATGAACAAAGTTGCAGACAAATTGAATGTCAATAACGATATGCTTCATTCTAGAATAGAGAACAAGATTGAGACTAAGTTGAGTGGCACTGACATTATCACAAAGAAGAAGAGGGGGTTCACATAGCGTGAGTCCAAGTTCATCAAGAAGAGATTTTATCCATGCAATATTAGAAGTGGTAGTAGCAAGTGCTCTATACTCATCTTCTATAGAGAAATGAGCCACAACCTTTTGTTTTTTAGTGCGCTAGCTAATAGGATTATCACCTAGAAAAATGATATAAGCCATGATGGACTTGCGATCATCAAGATCACCACCCCAGTCAGCATTAAAGAACCCTCGAAGCATAGGGTTGGACTAGCGGCGTAGCAAGATACCAAAATGAATTGTCTGTTAAACATAGCGCAATAGCCGTTTAACATGTTGCCAATGCATTACCATTGGTTTGTGCATGAACTGAGCAAGTTGACTGCAAAACCCAGGTCTGGACGAGTGAGTAAGAGTTATTGAAGAGATCCAATGATGCATCTGTACTCAATGGCATCACAACTAGCTGAACCATTGCCAAGCATAAGCTTAATAGACACAGATATAGGTGTGTGAACTGTCTTAGCACCAGCCATATTCAACCTGGTAAGGAGATCATGAATATAACAGTTCTGCAAAAGAAACAAACCTTGCTGAATTGGAATAACCTTCACCCCAAGAAAATAATGCAAGTCACTAAGCTCTTTCAGGGAAAATGTTTCACCTAAAGAGGTGACAACATGCTGCAGAAAAGGATTGTTATTGCTTATGAGAATTAAGTCATCAACGTAGCCAGCACATAGAGCAGGATACCTTCTCAAGAAAAAATGAACAAAGAGCTGTCTGACTGTGAATTAAAGAACCTCAATGCAAGAAGGCTGGAGCATAATGCAGTATACCAGGCTCTAAGCGCCTCATTGAGACTATAAATGGACTTCTAAAGAAAACAAACATGATGAGGATGGGACTGATCAATAAAGCCAGTAGGTTGATGCATGCACACTTGCTTAGTTAACACATGAAGAATCGCGTTATTAACATCCAGTTGCTTCAGAGGCTAGATATGTGATAAAGCAATGGAGAGGATGAGGTGAATAGTGGTCGGTTTAATAACTAGGATGAAGGTCTTAGTATAATCGACACCCGGCCGTTTATTAAATCCCTTAGCCACAAGACATGCCTTAAACCAATCCATTGTATCATCTAGATAACGTTTAATCCTAAAAACCCATGTATAGCCAATTAAATTGGTAGCAGAAGGGCAAAGGACTAGATGTCAAGTGTCATGAGAGACTACGACATTAAATTCTTTTACCATGGCTTTACACCACCTGGGATCTTTGAGAGCCTAAGAGACACAAGTGGGTTCCAATGGCGATGCAAGAGAATGCTTGGTAGTGAATCTTAGAACAAAAGATGTTATTTTGATCCCGAGTGACTATAGGATGAGTGCGGCTAAGTAGTGCAGGGGCTACAGGGAAATGAGATACAGAGGAGGATGAATTATTAGGAGGAGAATGGGAAGCCATACCTGGTGTAGGGGAAATAGTCATGGTTGCTGAAGCATCAGGCACGAGAGATATAGTGATAGGATTATCTAATGGAACCATGCAAACTAGAGAAACAGGAGAAGGAAGAGAAGGTGCTAGACATTGTGTGGCAAAAGATTGGGCGACATAAGGTGGTGCCATTTTGAAAGGAAAAATACTTTCATCAAAAGTGACACGATGAAATAGATAAATCTTACATGTGTGAAGATTCAGACATTAAAACGCATATTGGGTGCGGAGTACCTGAGAAAGACACAAGGGTGGGATTTAGACTAAAATTTATTTGCACGATAAAGAACAAGCCATGAATAACATTGACAACCAAAGGTGCGTAACTTATTATAGTTAAGAACCCGACCAAATAACACTTCAAAAGGACTTTGACGTGGGTGTTAGATGACACGATCAAAGAGTTGATGTCTTATCCCAAGTGCAGGAGTGTCAAAGTAAAATAACCCGGCAAGACCGGGGTCGAACCACAGGGAGATGAATTATATAAATTACAAATAAAGAAAAAGATTTAAAGAGAATAATAACAGAAAAGGAGTTGAAGAAAGTTTTGGGATGTGATATTGATGTAAGGATTAAACAACAACAAAACATATGTCAAGGTTATAGGATTCACTAATGATATTTCAAATAAATATAATATAAACTCTTTTTATTACTCAACTAGAAACCACACACAAAGGAGATTCTAATCGGATGATTTCTCGTTATTAGCTCATTATAAATTACTAACATGATCATATTAATTATCTTATATAAGTAATACCATACTTATAAATATCATCAAGCATTCATGTTGCTAGTTTATGTTAACAACAAATCAAGTTTCTATCATAATAACAATTTCGGCCGAAAACTATGAAAGATCAAGCATTTGATGTACCAAATATTATACAACACAAATCTAAATTAAACATTTAATAAGCAAGGTATTAAGAATTAGTAAGATAAAAAGATAAAACATGTTAATAACAATCTTTCTTGGATATAAACATTTAAAGCTCATGTTGAGTTTATATTATACATATTCTAACACCATTAGAGAAACCTTTTCACCTTGACATAATTAACTTAGCTAAACATTAAGAAGGAGAAAAACACAAATAAACAATATAAGAACATAAACATAATATAAGCTAACTAAGTATAGGAAAGGAAATGAAAGAGCATAAACAAGAGATTACTATAGCATAAAAGAAAACTTGAACATTACAAAGATGTAGAGAGAAAGCAAGAAGATAACTTTGATCTGAAAATTAATATGACTAAATACATGGACAATGCCTCCTTTTATAGGCTAAGTTTCAGAACTATTGATTGATTGAAGAATTGGTGGGCATCCATTGATTTGGTGGCTGGTTTTTGACATTAATGGCTGCTGGTTTTTTGATATTGTGGGCTGATTATTGATATTGTTGGCTGGCCAAAACGTCATTGCTCACATCAGAATTATAGCCAACTGAATTGTGGAAGCTGTGGGCAATTGTCTCAGCTTTCCATAAAAAAAAACCAGAGCTCATTTGGACTTCTAGAACTCAAGATATGAGCCAAAAACCGAATAGTGCTTGAGCTGCAGGACAGCTTCCGACGTCTTCGTTGTTGCTAAGATTTGGGCTTGAAAACGGCAGAACTGAGTCTTTGACTTCATATGAAAGTTGTAGGTCTATGTCTTACCTTTCCATCTATATAAAATGGACCTAAATCTGATATCTACAGCTCCAGATATGATCAAATTACTGAACGGTGTTCGAGTTTGGAATGCACCAGCAACACTTTGCTAAGTTTGGCCTTCTTTTTATCCTTTTAATTTCAATCCTTAAACTCATCAATTAATCCTTTTATTTATGTGATAGACCTGCATTTAGGATGAACATTTATTATGAATTAAAGGTATATTATATTTTTAGACTTGCTAATATAAAACATGCTTTTGTTAGGGAATTTAATGATACTTTAGGTGCAATATGATGACATAAATCCTTAATGAGAATGCACTTTTAAGTACTAATCATTAGATAATTGGAAGATGGTTAATAAGATAAATTATTATGGCCAAGGCATAAGTCCAATAAGTGGAAGGAACCAAAGCATGATGTAAAAAGGTCATATCAGTGTCAACAATATGTTAATTGCGGTGTTTAATGGTGCAATTGCGGTGTTTAATGGTGCCATTTTGCTGGAGAGTATGCGGTGTAGTGGTAAAATGACTAATACCATAAACAACAAGGATAGGTCTATGTTTGATAAATTCATTATCGTTGTCAGAATAAAAGTTCTAAATTTTTCTAGAGAACTGATTTTCAACCATATTGGTAAATTGGACAAATATAAAAGATATATTTGACTTGTTATGTATAGGATAGAACCATCAATACTAAAATGATATAAAAAAAGGTACATAATAGCGGTAGCCATCAACAGAGGGAACCAACAATGGACCCCAAACATCAACATATAAATATTCAAGAGGATCATAACTTGTAAGGGAAGTGACACTAAAGGATAATTTATGTAACTTATTGCACTGACACGAAACACACGACAATAAAATTTAAGAGGGGGACACAGGTAAGTTATAACTACTAATAAAAAAGGATAAAATTTTAGAACTAAGTTGTCCCAGCCTATGATGTCAACGATCAAGAGAGGCACAAGTGACAGCCAAGGTGATGGCATGAGCTTGCAATGAGGGAGGATATAGTTCTACAGGATAAACACCATCTTCACACCTGCATGAGCACCGCTCTCGTTATTATCACACCCGGATATCGTGACGACTAATTAAAAATTCATCTCTAGATTGGAAACAAGAATTAATATTCGGCATCTTGTTCTTTTAGGGGAAAATATCTTATTTAAGAAGTCGCCACCTAGTATTATGAATACTAGAAACCTTAACTAGTCAATAGAGATTCTATGATCTAGGACTGGTTACGCAAAAGAAAAGATGTTATCATCACTTAAATGTCCTACCTAAGATAGGCTACATTGCTGATTTTATCTAAAATTGCTAAAGGTTTGTTCGTGTATGCTATGATGGTTTGCATTGTTGTTGCTTGTAATATTCTTGACTCTAGTGTTAGTGAATATTCAACCACGAATTACTTCTAACTCTGGTGTTAGTAAATATTATGTAGCTGAAAAATAAAATAAATTTAATTCAGTATTTTTATTCTTGACTCTGATGTTAGTGAATAAATCAATAAAATAAATTTATTTTTATTGCATGCACATATTTTTTATTTCTTTATTTTTTTATATATTTTATTTTTCTTTATCTTTTTTTTTTATTTTTTTTTTATTTTTAGGGTTGCATCCAGCTCACCCCATGGGGGCTGGACTGGATGGCAGGCGTGCGTTACGCATGCCTACCCAATGAATTATAATTCACTTGCTTCACTAGCAAGTGAATTATACTATGTAGCAGTGAATTAAAATGCACAGGAAGCGGGGCTTACCTCAATGCAGGAACGGAGATGATAACTGATGCGTGGTGGCTGGCTGTTCTCCTCTCCTCTGCTTTACTATGCCTCTGATTCTCGTTTTCCTTTACTTTTTGCTGTTTTTTTCGTGTTCCTCTGTCTTTAATTCCTTCCCTTTACTGGCTTCCTCTGTCCATGCCCGTCTCTCTCTAGCTCTCGCCTGTTCTGTCCGTTCGGTCCTCTTCCTTCTCTGTCCGTCTGGTTTTGTTCTTCCCCCTCTGTTCTCCCTATTCTGTTGCTCTGTCCAGTCATCTCCGTTGAGGACGAAGACGATGGTGGTAAAAGCATGAGGTGCTGCAGGTTGAATGGACCAAAATTTTCCCCTGGTTCTGTTTCTCCTCCCCTTTCATTTCTGTTCTGCCTCCTGTTGTAGAGACGAGGCGTTGATGAAGAACTCTCGCTGCTGAATGGAGTGGTCATGCTGTGGAGAACGAGTGAAACAGAAAGAAACTACGCTGGTGGACTGCTGGCGGAACTTTCAGCCTGAGAAAGAAGTAGTTCGTGGACTGGACGAGATGTTGTTGTTGACGTGAGGAAGAGCTGACGGTTTGGTCAGTTGTGCACTGTAAGGGGATATTCCCTTTCGACTTTCATGGCCGGGAATGTCATCATTGCTCAGGGCAGGAGACTTTGGCGTTAATGCTGGTGGATGATTGTCAGTTGCATGGTCTGTGGGGGGGATCCGAAGAGAAGACGAGGGTCTTCTGCAACACTGGGCGAAGGCTAATATGGTGGCTTTTGGAAGTTGAAGGGTGGTGGCGGCGGCAGAGAGTGGAATGAAAAACCACGGAGGGCTTGCTCTGTCTGTTCTTGGTGACTGCGGAAGTAGAGGAGGAAAGAAACATGGGGGACAGCGACGCCAAGTCTAGAATTCGGCCTCTCCCTCTCTCTTTTTCACCTCCTCTTTTTACATACAGTGACATTTGTATTTATAGTATAAAAGTTTCATAGCATGTGAAAATCTAGTTTGAATTTAATTAAAAATTAAATTTTAAAGCGGATAATTATCATTATGTTGAAGAAAAAAATTATCTTGAAGATAAAGATAAAATGATAAAAGCACATTATATTCTCTAGTTTTCACGCAAGTTGACAAATCACATTTTTTATCAAAATAAATATTTGATATTTTAATTTTACATTTTAAACCTTGTAAAATTAAATTAAAAGCCAATAGATCAAAATCATGTTACAATGGTCGTCACACATCACTCATGCAACATTGGATAGTAATTTTTGTTTATTTGCTTTGATTGGTTCTTGGAAGTCACCATCTAATATTGTGGTAACTAGGAACTTATGATTTGCGAGAGTATGGGTAAGGAACTGGTTATGTAAGAAAAGACACATCGCCCTCAGTGCACCTTACCTAGGGTAAGCTGCATTGTTATTTAACTGTTTTTCTAGGTCAGGTTTCTATTTATTGGTCTTTTCTAAGACTTAAGATAGATCTCTCTTCATAAGAGAGTCTCTACTTTATCGGGTTAAATCCTAACCGTTTTAAAGTCTAAATTTTAACATTACATTTATTTACACCTTTTATCTTTAATACATGAGGGTATACTCTATCATGTAATTTTACTCCCACAAATATTAAAGTCTACATATAGATCCTAAAAAAAAAATTGGAAATTTTTTTTTCATATTTTTACCAAAACCTAATGGATGATCATAAATTAGTTATGACATCCATATTTTTTTGGGTTTTCATAACATGAGAAATATACAAAAAAACATTAATTGAAAACATGCTTGGAAAATTTTTAAGATTTGGTTGAAGATTTGGTCGTATGCAAGAAAACATTTATTTTTTTGAAATATGTTTTATAAAATCGAGTATTTTAATACTGGTTTGTATTTTACAATGTAAATATATAACTCAATATTATGCAAAATTGATAAAAAAATATTTGAGAAAAATCATAAATTTTTTAAAAGGATTTTAAAAAAAAATTGGAATTTTTTCATTGTTTTAAATTTTTTAATATTATAATATATTATTAAAAATAATAAAAATAAAAATTTACATGGGCTCTGCCGGCTCAACTAACTGGTTGGGATGCACAGATGAGGTTGGGCTGAACTTGGCTCAAAATGGTTTTACTAATCTCAGCCCAATACATTTATGTTTATTTATTTTTTGGAGTTGGGCCGAACTAGACCCCCTAAATTCAGGTTGGTCATATGCGACTCGGTCCAAAGTCCACTATATGAGCAGTGTACATGAATTATAATTCACGCCCACTGTTCATGTGAACCGTAGGACGTGAATTATAATTCACGCCAACTGTTCACAGCAGGCATTAACGAAGAAGAAAAAGGGAAAGGAAGGGAAGAGGGAAGATACCTAGCGTTGGGGTTTGGGAGTTTTGGGGTTGATGGAGAAGTTTTTGGGAGAAATGGGTCAATATTGGTTCAGGCTTTAGTGGATTCTGAAGGGAGGTTTTTGGATATTTCTGCAGGGTGGCCTAGTAGTATGGAGCCAGTAGCGATTCTTAGACAAACTAGACTTTATTTGGGTGTTGAGGATTCAAGGGAGTCGGAGTTGTTAAAAGGGCCAACTTATATGCTAAGCGATGGCTGTTCAATCCCTCAGTATGTAATGGGAGATTCTTGTTTCCCATTATTGCCTTGGTTGTTAACTCCTTACAGTGAGCAGGATAGTTTTGGTTCAGCGGAGAGAGAGTTCAATGTGGCACATAGTAGAGCAATGAAGTTGGTTAGTACTGCGTTTGGGAGAGTTAAGGCGAGGTGGCAACTTTTGGCAAGGAGGTGGAAAGAGGATAGTTTGGAGTTTTTGCCTTTTGTGATTGTTATGGGGTGTGTATTGCATAATTTCTTGATCAAGTGGGGTGAGCCATTGCCGGAGGAAAGTGTGGGTGGGTGCTTAAAAGAGGAGGAATTGCTGGTTTTTGAGGGAGAGGGAGATGAGACTGGGCAGACGATTAGGGATGCACTTGCACAGCACTTGAGTCTGGCCAGTATGAGGAAATGAATGGTATAAATTGTTATGTTCTGTCCTTGCAGTCTTTTTCTCATTTCTGGATGAATAATTGTTGCTGTAGTCCACCGTGCTTTTCTGTAAATAAATAACTGTTCTTTTTAGCAGTGGAGTGGCTATTGATGACTGTGATGTCATTTATGGCCTGCTTTAGCTCATTATATACATCTATGCACATGAGTCTGCATTGCGTGTGCTCTTCTGTTTCTATGCGCGTGTTAGAGATCAAGGGGGTCGGGGATGGGGGGGATTAATACTGACATTTATTTAACTACTATAATCATTTTGTGGATGAAGCTGAAAATATCTAATTGCTTGTTCCTTTGGGTGCATGAACTCTCTTAGTCTTACAAATGACTAAAGATTTGGATGGTGAAACACTTAAATTTGATTAATTAATTTCTTTCATTCCACATCAATACCCACATCAATATGCTGAAAGGATCATACTCCGTATGATTAATGGGCACCTATGAATCCCACATCAGTTCCAAGATTGAGCCGTGTCTGATAATCCATGGATTTGCTTGCTGTGTAGATTTTGGCACATTAGAATGATGCTATCGTATTTAACTTTCATGATTGTAATAGCTTTGTTGTCAAATGATTATTATTAATGTGGCATTTCTTTTTTTGATTACAAAGAGATAAAAATATAATGCACTTGCCATTTGCATCATTCAGATGCTGTGGAAGATGCTATATACAGACTCACAAATAATGCCTGCATGAACATAAATGTGAATATTTTGCATTTCCTGTGTTTATCTGTATTATAAACAAGTATGGACATGGTAGTCTGGGTTGCGTATGTTTTCTGGGTTGCTTACGTTGAATGGACACACATATTATCAATGTTGACTTTTATGCTAAAAATACTCGCAATCGCTTGAATGATGAATGCAAATATTCATTTGCTTATTCACTTGGTAAACCATCTGCACCATACTGCTTGCACGAGCTTTCTTACAATAGAAATTTATTTTGGAATTTAACAGTGTACATTATCATTCAAGTATTGGTTCACCAGCAATTTTTCATGAAGTGCTTGATTACAAGTGAGGATGGACTTTGGATATTCTATCTAGATCTGTAGCTTCAGTTCTTTGTAGAGAATGATGAAGAAAGTTACTACTGGAACTTGATTAGTGGTTCTGTCCCAAGTTCTAAATGCATCTTTTGAGCTCCAAAAAACAAAAAATGCCTCCTCCTGAAAGAACATGTTGACTAGCTTTTGAACTTCGAAAGTATGAAAAACCCGTGTTCCATATAAATCGATTGAATTTGGTTGCAATTCAATCCTAGAGGCAGATGCGAAGAACGTGATAGAGCATAATGAATATTAAACAACATATTGAACAGAAGAGGAAGGCAAATTGCAGAACACCTTTTTACACTGCTTTTGCCAAAGGAAAAATAGGAAAAGAAGGAAAGGGGGAAAGGAGTACAATACCAGAGATATTTTACAAGGCCATGCAGGCTTAACAACAAACATAGACTCCACGGTTACATCCAGACGCAAGCCCGTGAAAATCGTGGAAATTATTGATGGCATGATTTTCTACAAGCAAACCGAAGCCTCTGTACTGTACTATATTCATGGCAAGAATAAGCATACTAATCCCATCTCTGTCCTATATGACATTGAGTAGGAGAGGAAATGTCTGGGGAGTATTTCACCTCTAAACTTAAATGAGACAACTTGGTGTGACTTGAAGGAGCAAATACATGGTGGATTGGAGTCTGAGCATGTTTCCATATGCCTTGGTTTTTCTGGGCTATCCATGATGCCTTCACTTCAATCTGCAGACGAAACCTGACAATCTTTAATACCTATCTCAGTCGTGAATACTTCTAGTGCAACCCCATGAAGAAAAAAGGACAAAAAATGGCAATCTGCTACCGGGCAGCTAGATGTTGGTTAGTCACTAACCTGTCATACCTATGGTGATATGATTTGCATAAATGTTCAGGTTTACCATGTATTGGCCAATATATTAGAGGAGACGCTTTGCAGATGAGTAATTTTTGGCGCAGTTTGCACAACAAGACATCAATCCCTTCAATCCTGCTTCTCTAGCGATCCGGCTTGCCGTCTCACGTCCCTGCAGAACTCTTACAAACTGATCCGAACTTAAGTTCCCATCGCGATTAGCATTGAAGACATGGAATGTTATGTCAACCAAATCATTGGTGATGGAGATGCCGCATGCCTAGTAAAGCTTAAACCACATCAGTATGAGAAGTAAGAAAGTTAATGGGATGTCAACAAAGCTTGAAGAAATGTAACAATCAGCTAAATATTTGCCTGCGATGAAGCTCTCTGAAAATCTTTTTTCGTTAGCACCCCATTTACTTTTCCATAGCTAAAAATGGCGAGGGATAAATACTGCAACTGTCCACGTAGCTCTGCGAAGTTTTTGAACTCCTCGAAGGTAATTCTTATGTATCTTATCTGTGGTTCATTGCTTACTTCATCTACCCGATCGAGTAGCTTGCTAATGTGTCTAATGTCAGCTGATCAATCAAGGACAAGGCAAAATCTTTAGCTGATATAGTACCACATGATCTGTAATCATAATGGGCGAATTCCAGGCGTAAAATCTGTAAAATTCAACAGATTCAGTTCTTGTGAATTGTATACGAGTACAATGAGACAATGATCATGAACAGAATCAAGAATTGATGATTCATAAGAGCACAATTAGACTGGAAAAGGAAACTTCTCCTCTATCGAATCAAATATTATGACATTCCAGACATTTCCCAACAAAAATCCTGTTCATTTAAAACCCTTCATGGGAGATTACATCAGAAACTGTAATAAAAAGTAGGAAATATAAACACAGATTACAACAGAAACTGCAATAAGAAGTTAGAAATATAAACACATACTTCATCATGCAAGTCCCTCAAAAATTGGACAAATCTTTCATGTTGGAGACAGGTCCTGCCATCTTTGCCAAAGAAGTATTCTAAGAGGCCACCATTCTCCACAGGCTCCGCTACTTTCAACCCAAATCTCCTTCCATCTCTGAGGCCTGCCCCTTGCCTGTTTTGAGCTCTCATTAAACCCATCACTTTCTTAAATTCTTCTCTGTCAATTTGTCTGTTATAAACACGCGAACATTTAAATAAGCACAAATAGAAATATGAGAATCAAGAAGCAAATTGTACTATAAGTATCAATGAACTTCAAAATTGTTTTGATATTCTGCAGAAGCTGAACTATGAAAAATGTGGACTCTGTGTCCAGAAGAAAGCAAGTAAATGAAAAATTTTCTTCAAGATAAAGGCAATTCATATTTCTACTGAACTAAATGTCTTTACTGAACTAAATGTCTTTACTGCGAGTAGCTTCCTGGTCTGGTCACCTGCAACTTCACATAGATCTTGAAACTACAAGCAACTCACCCATTATTGTCGACATCAAACATCTTAAATGCAACAGAAAAACTTGATTCAGGAATGCTGAACAGGGTGACAAAGAAGATGTACCTAAACGTTGAACATGGAAAGGACTAAGTAAGAACACAAGTTTCTGTAACAGAACATGTGATGCAACATGAATGATGTTGAAGAAATTCATAAGGCCAGCAAATTCAACAGAGACAATAGATTATTACTCTGAAAAAGAAATAAGTCCATTACTGTTAGTGTCAAAAAGCATGAAAAATCTTGAAGGTGCACAATGCAATTCCCCAGGGACTGTTTCCCCTCTCAGAAATCCCTCTCTAACGCGATTTGACTCTGATGGAGGAAATACAGGAACAACTGCTATCATCAAGTCTGCTGGCGTCATAAGAACTTCACCATCAGGCGTTTTAAAAGATGCGAAGTACTCGAAAACCTGAAAGGAAAATAAATGAAACATTACACAAAAAAGCATAGCATATAACTAGTACTCATAGGTGTAATAATGGCTTCCACACCCAGGAAGA
>NW_011499850.1:2319365-2360721 GCF_000495115.2 Populus euphratica
AAACCATGATTGTCGCCAATACGGGTTTATGTACAGAATTGCACCTATTGCCAACAGAACCATGATGTATGCAACTGAAAATGTCACATAGAAAGCCTCCATATCAATGAAGCCGTTTTCTTCATTTTTGTCGGTCTTATACCTTGGCAACGGTGATGGTGATATTTCTCCAATGTAGTTATTGGTGAGTGGTGGTCCAAAAAGCATCGGATTTCCCTCGTAGCTAGACTTGTTGAATGTTGAGAATTGTCCAACCATCTCTGGTGTTTTGCCAGATAAGTTATTGTAGGCTACACTGAAAGCAGAAAGGAAGTTTAAGTTGAGAAGCTGACGAGGAATTTCCCCGTTCAAGTTGTTGTAGGAAAGATCCATGCTTTCAGTTTTCTTCAGGTTTGAAAACGTAGGTGGTATTGGACCTGTTAAACTGTTATGGGATAGATTCAACACCTGGATGTTGCTAAGGTATCCAAGCTCCAAAGGAATTTCTCCTGTCAAATTGTTGCAGGAGAGGTCGATACCAGAGAGGAAATTGAGGATGATTCCCTTGAATGAATACGATCTACTTTTTGTTGTAATCTCGAAAGATTTATTCACAGAAGGATCTTCCAAGGAAACAGGAGCACCGGCATATAACATAAAGGAAGCAGGAGCACTGTCAGAAGGATGTATAGATGTTTCTTGTTCCCGATACCACTTGCTGCTAAATTGTCGGCATGGAAGAATATGACCACACAGATTATTATGAGAAAGATCAATGAAGCTTAATATCTCTAGTTTGCACAGCTGGCTTGGGATTTCACCTTCTAGATTATTATAACCTAAAAGAAGAAAGCTCAACTGGAACAAAGAACCAATTGACTCGGGAATTTTACCTCCAAAATAATTATGGCTAAGATCTAATCTGTTCAGCGACAGGCAGCCATCAAATGCATCAATCAGTGATCCTTCTAGTTTATTTTTAGATAAATAAACTTCTGTCATCATCCTTGAAGAACAAAAGCTGGATGGTAGACTTCCAAAAAGATTGTTCTCTGAAAGGTCCAAATATTCAAGAGAAGACATATTCCTTATCCATCTCGGGATCTTACCAGATAAATTATTGTGACTAACATCCAATGCTTTCAATCCAGAAGCATTAGACAAGCTATTCGGAAGAATCCCAGTTAACTGATTCCCTCTTAATATCAGCTCTGTCAAATATCTTAAGTTGAAATTTTTCCAGAAAAGCTGGCCTTTGAAATAATTATTTGAAAGCATGATAACCTCTAATGATAAACAGCCTTCCACCAACTGCTCGGGTATGTGGCCTGATAAGCTATTGTTGGACAAATCTAAGACTTTCAAGAGGCTCATATTACTGATTGAAGAGGGAATGCTGCCATCGAAATCATTTCTGGACAGGTTCAAAAACACTAACCTGGGGAAACATGCTCCAATTTTAGTAGGGATTTGACTGTGGATGAGATTTCTCGAGATATCCAAATGTGACAGCCTCACAAGGGAATGATTTGCTAATTGGAAAGATCCTGAAAGAGAATTGTTGACCAAATAAAGCTCTTCAAGTTTTGTGTTGTTTTGTAACAACCAGCTCGGAAATTCTCCTGTCATTTTGATGTGTGAGAGATCAACAAATTGAAGGTCATGCTGATAGTACAGGGATTTCGGAAATGTCCCGCCGAGTCCAGTACGTGACAAAGAAAGCCTCTGTAACTGGAACCTTGGAATTAAATTGTGTACCAGCTCTGTTGACTCGTATATCTCATTATGGTCACCATCCAAAAGCTTGAGTTTTGAAAGGTTAAAAAAGGGGCCAAGTGAGATTGGGATTTGGAAGTGATTGTGTGAAAGTCTTAGATCTTGAATGGACGTGAGACTTCCAATGGGACTCAAGGATATATTCCCAGTGAAGTTATTGAAAGAGATATCTAAAACTTGAAGGTTTGTCAAATTCGAGAAACACGAAGGCAAAGAACCAGTGAGATCATTATAGCTGATATCTAGTTCCTGGAGATGCTTTAACTCACAAAGGCCTGCAAATTATCCATGTTAAAAGAAATTTAGCATACAATAATGTAATGGAAACTGTAGGATCGTACAGAGGGCGAGTAACATAGGATTAATGAAGGCTCTTCTTACATGCGAGGACTAGGAAACTATTACTAAACTAGTTATATGGCTCTGCATTGAGGTAGTAATATAATGTGGCTGTTTAATTATTCACATGTAATCAATTTCTTAATGATTTGATTATATTTGAAATTGGTTTGAAGAGATTTTTAATTGGTGTTTAGTTTCAATTTTTAACTTTTTATTCTTAGTATCAATTTTTATTTAGTTTTTAATAATTTGAAATTGGTTAAGATATTTTTCCCTAAAACAAAAATAAAAAAGAAACAAAATTATATATATAATTTTCTTGATGCATTTAGAATGACATTCTTATTACTCTAAAGAGATGCTATTGTATCAATTGATTTTGTAATTTTATTAAGAAAGAAAAAGCATAATTAACAAAATGATAAAGTTTCAAAAATTACATAATTCAAATCCTGTATTATCATAAACTTTTAAACAACTTGGAGGACTTATTAATAAAGATTGAACTAGTGTAAGAGATGATTTTCTTCATTATTATTATTTTTACATTTTATCTAAAAATATCTAATATAAATTTTAAATAATTCAATTGGTTTATGTGATAAATAAACTAAATTCAAACTATTTATTTAAAACCTCTTCTCATATTTTTCTCTTTTTTTAACTTTGGCATGAATAGTTTATTTTTTCTACTTTTTGTCTATACATAGAGCTAAAGAAACCCAGTTTACATGTTAAATCTTTTATTTTATTGGTTTAATGGTAAGAGATATCCTCAAGCTAGTTTGAACGTCGATAAAATTAAGTTCTCTCTGTATAATTTTATATGCATGTCCCCACAGCCTCACATTGGCTTGTGCATTCATATAAATTTAATACAAAATATGGGTTTAGGTTTAAATATATTGACTATTAAACAATTCATATCTTTCCCATTGAATACACTTAGAATTGCATCCCTTTCTCATTTGTTTGTGTATATAGGTATTTATCCAATATTTCACTGAAAGTCGTATATTTTTTAAAAAGAAAATTGGATATACAAGCTATTTTAATATGTTTTTTTATATAAAAAATTCAAAATGTAAATCAAAACACTTATTCAAGTATCTAATTAAATAAATCGATAATCATCCATGTAAATAAATAAAAAATATTGTTACCGATAGCTATAAAAAAATTAAAAAAATTAAAAGATAGATGCAGATTAAGATATTTGATCTCATAAAATAAAATATTTATCCAGTTGTATTTACTGAATTTATTTATTAAAATCAATAAAAAATAATAAAAATAAAAACACATATGAAACCAATTGATTAAAATAAAAATAAAAATATTTTTTTTAAATAATATAAAACAATAAAATAAAAAAATAAAATAAGCAAGAAAAAAGAATGTTGAACCGTATTAACTTTAAAATTTATGACCTGGATCATTAGTTTGGAAGCATTATAAATGAAAAAGTCACGAAGCTCGATCCCTGAGAAATCAGAAGCTAAAGGATAAAACTGATAAAAAAATTAATCATAAAAAAGGATCGAAATAAAATATATATATATATATATAATTAAAAGAATGAGGGTAAAAATCAAAATAAAAAATAGTCTAAAGGGCAAACAAAAATTTTCAATTGGAGTGTTAAATTGAAAAGAAAAATAACTTTCACAAATAAAAATAATGAGGATCAAATTGAAAAAAATAAAATAATATAAACCTTGATTGAAATTGAAAACTAATAAAATTTTAACAAGAAAACTAAGGTAAAAATAGAAATTAAAAAATAAAGATCGAATTGAAAACAAAATATTTGACAAAATGTAATTGAATAAGTAAATTGAAAACAAACAAAACTTTTATAAAAAAAATAAAGAATGAAAATAATAAATAAAAAGAATAAGTATTATTTTCCATTGATATGAAAAACAAATATATTATCCTTGTTCATATATTTATCTAAAGAAAAAAATCCATATCCTTATTTTTTTAATAATATACTATTAAAGATTCCTAATTCCATGTATTAAATATTCTTTTCTTATATACATGTTTAGTTCTTCTAATAGCTTGACAAAAATGCTACGAGTCCAAGATTAACTTAATTTATTCCTATAGTTTGAGTAAATTTGAGTTTAAGAAAATAAGTTATTCATATTAATAAAGTAAAGAATTTGTTTTTAGAAAAGGCAAGCATGCTATCCTTGAAAAAACATGTGGAAGATGATTATGAGATAATTACGTAATTCCTTGCTTCTCTATAATTAATTAAAGTAGGTGTTTTATGTGAAAGCACAAAAAAACCAAATAAATTTTAGAAGTATTATTAAAATACATATAAAATATTAAGAATATTTTAGAAAACAAATGATAGTTGTGGAAGTGTGTTGCTAGTAGTAATTATTAAAAGGGACTTATTATTTTCATGTATAACATCAGTTTTGATTATTTAATTCCAATTAACTATGTAGTTTCGAGACTATATTCTAAAATTACAAACAAAAAATAAAATAAAATAAAATCATTTTATCACTTGTAAAAAAAACTAGTAATATATATATATAAAGGAATATATGTAGGCATGTAACCTTTTGTGTCTATTGATCCGTTCAGTTGATTACGAAGATATAGATGCTTGAGAGATGAAAATCCTTTGAAGAATGATGAGGTGCTATCGTTGATTTTATTGTAGCTTAAATCAAGAGTCTCTAATTTGTTAAGCTTTGGTGGTGCTTCATAACCTGCATGATATTTATAACAAGTGATTAGTGATTGATTTTTTTAAAAAAAATTACATTTTAAATCCTAAATAATCATTTTTGTCTTCAAAAAATTTTAATTAAGAAACAAGTCTTTGATTTGAAAACCATCTACATGATTATCACTCATTTCAAAATTATTAATTATTTGAAGTGTAGTTGTAAATAGAAAAAAAAAATAATAGATATCAAGCTAAATAATTATTCATCAGATAAGTTAGGACCTGTTTGAGAATTTGTATAGTAAAGTTCGCATTTTAAAAAAAAAATTGAAAATATATAAAAATATTTTTTTATTTTTAAAAATTTATTTATAAAAAAAATCAAAAAATAAAAAAAATAACAATTCAATAATAACACCAAGCAGACCCAAAATCTAAAATAATATTGTGATGTACCTTGATTTAAATAAAGAAAGGTAGAGGTTTGGTATAATTAATATATTATTCACACTTTGGCACAACTATTTAATTAATTAATAAAATAGAGAGAAATATATCTTTTCAGGTCACGTAAACAAAAAAACAATAACATGATTGGTCTTTTTTATGGTAGGAACATGACCTACCTATCCCTTCCTTTCTCGTCTTATTTTTTTGGAATTAAAATATAATAAAAATAAAATTGAAACTAAAATAAACTCTAAAGAGATCAAATATACTTATTCTAAAACTTGAAATATTAAACTTAAGATGGATATTGGACACTAAGGTTAAATATAGGGTACTTGAAGTAAAAAAAATAGATAAAAATAAGAATAAAAATAAGAAATAAAAAAGTTATTAAAAAGCCTTTAATTAATTGATACCTGTTAAGGCTACAAAATCTTGGATCTTATTTCCAGCTAGCGATAGCTCCTTCAAGTTGCTCAATGAATCAAATTCTGAGTTAAGAAAATAATACAAAAGATAAAAGTTAATATAAAACTCTTAGGTCTCTTATTCTCAAATTGAAACTTGGGATTAAATTCATAACTTCATATCAATTCTCAAATTGTTAGACTTTTTATTCTCAAATTGAAACTTATGAGTATCAATTCGTGTGGGTCTAAATACCTTTCATGTTTATTGATCCTTGCAACTGGTTGCCATCAAGATCTAGATATTTAAGAGATGAAAGCCCTTCGAGAGATGATAGGATGTTATTGTTGAAGTTATTAAAGCTTAAATCGAGAGTTTCTAATTTGTTAAGCCTTGATGGTCCTTCAGAGCCTGCATGAAATTTACAGCCAGCGGTTAGTGATTAATTTCAAAATCAATTATATCTCAAATCCTAAATATTCAATTAAGAGACAAATCTTTGATTTGGAAACCAACTACATGATTATCACTCACCTCAAAATCGTTAATTATTTGAAATATTGAGAAAAAAAATTGTAGGTTAATCCAATGGTTTGGTAATAAACTAAATTTAATGATTATGATACATCACCTAATTAGAATCTATTTGAAAGGGTAGTAGAAATTTTATTTTAAAGTATTTATTATTTAAAAATATATTAAAATAATATATTTTTTATTTTTTAAAATTTATGTTTGATATGTGCACATTAAAAAAATAAAATAAAAAATAAAAATATAGAGAAAATACGATTTAACTACAACACCAAATAAACTCATAGTAATTGTTTGGCATTGAGATTTAATTTGTTTTTAATCAAAATTTGATTATTGGTTTCTACTTTGAGTTAATTTTTTACATTATTTTGAAATTATTTTAATTTGTTAATGTGAAAAATAAATTTTAAAAAATAAAAAATAGTTTTTTTATACATTTTAAAATATTAAAAAATAGCATTTGCTATACTTTCAGACTCCCAGTTGGTTAATTTATCAAACCACTTGGAGTTAATATATTTATAGGGTAGCAACAAGCAAATGACAGAAGAGCCCTTTCACTGGACTATGCACCCAAAGTCGCTAGAGGTTAATAGTAAATGGTAGAATTAACCGGTAGAGGCTCCCCGCCCCCTCAACCAAGTATGGTGACTAAGTATGGTGTTGTAGCTTGATTTAAATAAAGTTACATAGAGGTCTGGTATAATTAATATTTTATTCACATATTTGCATATTTATTTAATTAATAAATAAAATACCAAAAGAAAATGTGGTTTTATGATGTTCCACCACAAAGTATTATTTATTGAAATAGTACTTATTTTAATTTATATTTTTTTTAATTTTAATTTTATATTTCAACTAGTAATTGAAATTTATGATTTTTTTATTTAATAGAGAAAAATATGTTTTCCTAGGCCATACATAAAAAAATCATAATTTTCGATTGATTTTTTTCACGTTACCGACATATCCCATCCTCCTAACTTTTTTTTTTTAGAATTGGAATATAATAAAGATAAATTTTAAATCAAAATAAATACTACAAAGAAAAAATATACTTAAAACTTGTTTTATTTTTATTTTTAGTTTTTGCATTTTAAAAGTATTTAATTTTTTTAATTTTTTTTTTGTTTATTTTAAATTAATTTTTTTTATATTTTTAGATTATTTTAATATACTAATATTAAAAATATTATTTTAATATAATTATTTTAAAAACAACATTAGTATATAGACTTGAAAGATTAAATTTAAGATGGATGTAAAGCACTAAGGTTAAATCTAGGGTGCTTGAAGTGTAGCAAATTCTAGGTTCAAGATGTCCTAAATCGAGGTCGATATGGTTGAGAATCAAGTCGGTATTGAGTAAAGGTTACAATGACACCTCCCAGTTTTGGATTTCCACTAATTTAAATATATGATTGAGACAAAGGGCATTGTGTTATTTATTAAAAATTGAAGACAAGCACACACAAAAAAAGAAAGTAAAAAGGAGAAATAAAATAGTTATCAAACAATCCTTAATTAATTGATACCTGTTAGGGCTATAAAATCTTGGATCTTATTTTCGAACAGCCATAGCTTCTTCAAGTTGGTCAATGAATCAAATTCTGAGTTTAAGGAAATAATACAAAAGAGAAGAGTTAATACAAAACTCTTATGTTTTTTATTCTCGAATTGAAACTTGTAGGGATCAATTCATAACTTCATATCAAAAAATAGAACCTGTATGTGTCTAATATTTTAACTCTTTTTCAATTGATTGTGATGATGTGTATGTGTGGTTTCAAGTACCTTTTGTGTTTATTGATCCTTTTAACTTGTTGTTATAAAGATATAGATATTTAAGAGATGAAAGCCCTTTAAAAAATGATAGGATGTTATTGCTGAAGATATTGTCACCCAAGTCAATAGCCTCCAATTTTGCAAGTCTTGACAGCCTTTGGAAACCTGCGTGCATGCAAGATTTCTAGTTACTTGCTAGGGTAAAAAGCTAAAAACATTATTTGATTAATTAAAAGAATAAATCGATTTCAGTTTATATATGTTTATTTTCGTGCTAAAATTATGAAAGATGAAGTCTTTAATGAAGAGGCAAACCTTCATTCGCAACACAGCCAGCTATGCCATTTCCAGCCAAGTCAAGAACTTTGAGTTCTTGGAAGGGAAGAAATAGAGATGCATTTAGGTGCCAATCTCCCATAGATGAGTACCAATATCTTGCGTAGGAAAGATCGATTTCGACGACTCGTCTTGTAGTGGAATTGCTGCAGGTTACTCCTTTCCAACTGCAACAGAGGGCATCCTTTCCCCAAGAGAATAGCGGGGATGCAATGTCATTGTCATTTGGGTGTTTTGCAAAGAAAGTTTTGATTTGCAAAAGAGCAATTCGTTCTTCCTCCAGACACCCTTGTGATAGAAGGATGGCATTAATTATCATTATCACCGCCACTGCTGGCAGAGAGAACCTGTTTAATCCCATTTGTACCTCTGTTTCTGCTTGAAATTAATGTATCAAAAACTTGTTAGGAGCCAAAGGCTCTTTATAGGGGAGAGCACCATGCATTGCCGTCCGGGTGTTCATGGAACGGCGGGCCCATCTCTGATCACGTGGATCTTTCATGGAAGGTGACTCAGTCCATCAATTTCCATGAAGTTTCAATTTTTGTTTTTTGTTTTAGAACACAATGTAAAATTATTACTCTTAAATAAAACTTGTTTAATCTTAAGACTTGCAGAAAACCATCAATATGTTGCACCTCATTTTTGATTTAATTAATTCTTATCAAAGAACATGCAATCCTGTTTCTTTTCTAAACCACTGTGAAGACAAGAAAGCACTTTGATCTTTTCCACGAGAATCTGCACAGGCAGTCATCAAAATAACGATGACCATTATAAAGAATTTTTCTTTTCTTTGTTTCATTGCTGGTCCGGCAAATCTTCACTTGTAAAGTTACCTGCACTTAAAAACTCAGGTGTTCTTGGGATTCGATTAATCAGGTAAAATCTAGTTTAAATTTGGTAAAATATTCTTTGATTTTTTTCTATTTTTAAAATTAAAATAATATATTTTTTCTACTTTTTTTAATATTTAAATTAATTCTCCTGACTTACTCAGAATATAAACCTTGCTCCATATTAACTCATATTAACTTTAATAATATTTAATAACTCTAATCTAATTTAAAAACTTAAAATATTAAATGAGATTATATGAATAGTTTTATATTAAATCTATAACATTATATATTATTTAAGAAATTGTTTGGAGTTACGGTTGAACTGTTATTTTTTTATTTAAAAAATTTACTTTAAATTATTTTTTTTGAGTAGTTTTGATGTAGTGATATTAAAAAAATAAATTGATTTTTTTTTAGTTTTTTATATAGTTTTAATATGCTAATGTAAAAAATAAATATTAAAAAATAAAAAAATCATTTTGACCATTGTTAACATTTTTATTTTCTTCCTTATTTTGGTAGTTCATTGAAATTTCTTGGAGTAATTTAATTAAAGAGAATTATAATTTGTTTTATTAATATAGATGTTTGGATCAGTTTGTGTGTATTTTAATTAATTTAATGAATTTTAAAACTAATAATTATATAAATTTTTAATAATTTTAAGATTTTTATAATTAAAATAAAATAAATGAAATTATTATTATTTTTAATTCGATCATAAACAAAGAAAATTAGTTTTTATTGTACATGATCTCCTATGCGGCGTGTGAGCTCATGTTTGATAACTTATTTGAAAATCAATAAAAAAATAAAAAATGCATGATTATGTTTGTGCTTTGTCGTCCCATATTTATTAATATGATTGTCGTCCAATAAAATCTATACCTTTGCTGGGCGACCCAGTTTGGAAGTCTAGCATGCCAAATTAATCCTCGTTGCGTAAAGAGGACATCTAGACATTGACTTGGAGTCACCTGACAAAATGAAACCAAGGTTTGATCTCGTTTCTTTTTTGAACGGCTGTGGAGGCCTGAAATATTTTATTTTTTTTTTAATTTTCTTGTTCATTACTGCTGTCTACATCTATCAGCCGTGGTGTCTTGGCAGTTGAATTGCAATATCACATCAAATGGCATATTTTCCACGTACAGTAGTGTCTCCTTTCTCTGGCTTATTGACCTCTTAATTCTTCGCTAGTGTTAGCATTTGCATCCATCGACATCAACAATTAATAGTGACACCAAGTGCTTGACTATATCCCATTTGTTTTTATATTTTAAAAAATAAAAATAAAAATAAATTTTACTTATTTTTTATTTTAAATTAATTATTTTAAATATATTAATATTAAAAATAATTTTTTAAAAATAATTATCACCGCAACTTCTTCAATCTCACCTTTGTAGCTATCACGTTGCTTCTACTCTTGTCCTCGTATTTAGAATACCAATGAGTGGCATTACCTGACTGTCAAATATATTAAAGCAGATTTAGTCACTTCGAAGGTGATTCAACCTATAAAATTATGGTTAATATAAGATGGAAAAATATTATTCAACATGAATAAAATATATGTAAATCACACAACTATTGTGCAAATACATAAATTACATTGTGCAATCCAAAAAAACACTTCAAGCATGAAAACTACATGAATAAATATTTAAATAATTAAACGAGAAGAAATAACATTTTTTTTATTCCCGGAGGAACCCGGAAAAAACACCGGAAACAGCGGCAGTGCCAGGTGTGCAGATACTGGATCGGGACAGGCTGAAGAAACAACGGAGGAGCATGACATGCACTCGGAAATGAATTATTTTAAAACATTTTTAAATAAAAAATATTTTTAAAAAAGAACCCTACATAAATAGTTAAATGCTATAACTATTTGTAAATATTTTAGATGGCTTTGTGTTGGATTGTTAGTGCGTTTAAAAAAAAACAATCTCTTAAATTAACGTGTGACGTTAATTTATAATATTTGAGAAGTAATTAATTATTAAAAAAAAAAAAAACTTAAATCATTTTCACCATTATTAACGTTTTTGTTTTCTTCCTTGTTTTGGTGGTTCCATGAAGTTTCTTGGAGTAATTTTCCAGCTGGCACTGACTGATTGCATTAGTTTTTTTGCCGTGGGAGACACCTTCAGCGTAAAGACCACTTCATTGGTCTATTTTTCAAGCGTCCACTTGCATCATTTTGCATTTGTCTCAAATTGATTGGTAGTTATTTATTTATCATCTTTTAGTTTGTATTAATCTTGAATGGTTATGTCTGATTTGAAAATTTATTTATGATATTAACACATTAAAAAAATTAATTTATAAATAAAAAATTTTAATTTTTTAAAAAACTATTTTCAAACACAAGAATAAATGGACACTAATTATAAAAAAAAAAAAACTAGTTATTTAGTTATGAGAACTAGAAATTTTAATTAATATTCAGAGTTTTATATAGAAAAAATAACATTTATTCTATACTTACTATTAAATATAAGTAGTTTAATGTCTGAAGGGCATCCAATGAATTAAGATTGCTTTTGATATTGTAGTAATAATTTTTTTAAAATTTATTTTTTATATCAATATATTAAAATAATCTAAAAACACTAAAAGAAATTAATTTAAAAATAAAAGATTTTAATTTTTTTAAAAGCAATTTTAAAACGTAAGAATAAATGTACACTAATTATAAAAATAAATAAAAACTAGTTATCTAGTTATGATAACTAGAAATGTCAGGTAGTATTGAGAGTTTTATATAAAAAGCTGATTATATAATAGAAAAAATAACATTAAAAAGCTGATTATAACAGTCGAGTCTTCTTTCTTCGGCTTATTGCCCTCTCAATTATTCGCTAGTGTTAGCATTTGCATCCATCGGCATCACTAATTAATAGTGACACCAAGAGGTTGAGTGTGTGTATATATTAAAAATATTTTTTAAAAAAAAAATTTAAATTTTATTTATTTTTTTACTTTAAATTAATTATTTTCTTATATTTTCAAATAATTTTGATGTCATATTAATATTAAAAATAATTATCACTGCTGGCATTACATGACCCTCAAATATATTAAAACAGATTTAGAGTGTGTTAAACAGCGTAGTTATAGTAATTTTTTAAATAATTTTTCATACTAAAACACATGTTAATAATATTTTTTTTATTTTTAAAAAATTATTTTTGATATTAGTACATTAAAACGATCCAAAACATATAAAATATATTAAATTTAAATAAAAAAAATTAAATTTTTTAGGAACACGGTTTGCACCGTGTTCCCAAACAGTGTCTTAATCACTTCAAAGGTTATTCTATATGGTTAATGTAAAATAGAAAAATATTATTCAATATAAATAAAATATATGTAATTCACACAACTATCATGGTGCAAGTACATAAATTACACTGTGCAATCCAAAATAACACTTCAAACATGAAACCTACATGAATAAATATTTAAATAATTAAATAAAAAAATAAAACTAAATCAAATAAAAAAACTAAGTTAAACAAAAAAAACCAAGTTAAACCAATTTAAATTGATTTTAAAAAAAAACGAACTAAATTAATAAATTTAAATATATTTCAGTTCAGTTTTAATTTTTTTTTTAAATTCAATTTAATTATTTTTTTAATTAAAACTAAACCAAACTAAAAATAATCAACTAATTTTTGTGGTTCCACGTAGTTTCTGGGAGTAATTTTCCAGCAGGCACTGGCTGATTGCATTATTTTTCTTTTTGCCGTGGGAGACCCATTCAGCGTAAAGACCACTTCATTGGTATATTTTCCAACGCATTAATTTAGGGGGGAAACAACTGAAAGGCAGCCATAAGAATACACTGATATTGTCTACTTGCACCATTTTGCATTTGTCTCGAATTAATTCAATGGTAACACGTTTGAGTGTCCCCATCCAAGGAAGGCTAGGAATTTTTCCTGAAATATTAAGTAATTATATAAATATTTTTTAAAATTAATTATTAATTTATATACATGAATTTTAAAGTTAGATGTAAAGTTTTAATTCAAATACACTATTTAAAATATTAAAAAATAAATTTAAAAGTGCATAAAATTAAAGTGAAAATAAATATAAACTCATTATTGAAATTTCATCCTTTGATGTTTTGTGGAAGATAATTCATCTATAATTGAATCTGAATCGATAATGTAACAACCTCTCTACCAGGATAAAATAATAATTTTATGTCAACTGAAAAATAAAGTACTTAAATTTTTTTCCTTTCTTAATTCCTTCCTCCTTCACTTAATTCTTTCTTAGATTCGTCAAAAAAACATCTCAATCCAATAGCTTAAGCTGTTAGGTGAGGTCACAGGATATAATTTATATTATTTTAAAATAATATAAAATAATATAAATTATATCCTGTGACCTCACCTAACAGCTTAAGCTATTGGGGTAAAATAGTTCTTTGACATGGTATCAGAGCCTTGATGATTAAGTGGTCACAAGATCGAATCTCATCATCCCCATTTATTTGATAAAAATTAAGCACAAGATAAAATAGATCAATGCAAGTTTCAAGCTCAAAGAGCTTTTACTTGAGAGGATGTGTTAGAGAATAATATAAATCATATTCTAGAACCTCACCTAACAGCTTAAACTATTGGACTGAGATGGTTATTTGACAAGATTAGTGTTTTATAGATTGAACTTTGTAAGTTTACAAGGTTATTATCTCACTATTGAAAGTAAATCTTTTGATGTTTTGTGAAATATAATTCATCTATAATCGAATTTGAATCGATACTGTAACAATCTCTCTACCAGGATAAAATAATAATCTCATGTCAACTGAAAAATAAAGTACTTCAATTTTTTTCTTCTCTTAATTCCTTTTTTCTTCACTTGATTCTTTCTTAGATTTGTCAAAAGACCATCTCAACCCAATAGCGATGAGGTCATAGAATATGATTTATATTATTTTAAATATAAATCTTATCCTATGACCTCACCTAACAGTTTAAGCTATTGGGTTAAGATGGTTTTTTGACATAGTATCAGAACTTGAGATGGTTCTTTGACAAGATTAGTGTTTTATAAGTTGAACTTTGTAAAGTTATAAGGTTATTCTCTCACTTTTTTATTTTTTTTTTTGGATTTGTTTTTTTATATTTTTCCCTTACCTTTCTCTATTGATAAAATCTTGACCCGAGTTATAGCTCACCTAAGCCTTTAACATGCCTTCACCCTTGCCCTATTTACTTATCATGTTACTTCCACTCTTCCCTTCGTCTTTGTTTATCTCATAATATATTTTAGTGAAAAAAAACCAGGTTTATATTTACACCATTATTGATTTTTAAAATATTTTTTATTTAAAATTATATTAAATAATATTATTTTTATTTTTAAAATTTTATTTTAACATCATAACAATCTAAAAATACAAAACAATTAATTTTAAACAAATAAAAAATAAAAATAAAAATATTTTCAAAAGATACCAAGTATAAAAATAGATAAAAACTAGTCATCTAGTTGATGTAAATAAAAATCCTAATTAATATTAAGAGTTTTATATAAAGAGTTAATTATATAATAGAAAAACAAAATTCATTCTATTTTTTCCCTAAACCATTATATTCATGGTAAAAGGATCATCAAATCTATGACAATAATATGGGATTTGTCTTGACAGGTCATACCTAGTTCTCACTTTGAAAATATGAGCATAAAAGTTAGTTACAGAAAATTGGGAATTCACCGTTTCTTGGTCATGTTCTAAAATAGATTCATGATCTACCACAGGCATTTAATGGCCCAACTCATATTCACATAAAAAGGACTATTCAGACATTAAATTTATGCTAAAAAAAATTAGATTTACAATATATATATATATATATATATGCAAGCTTGGTTAATTATGTAGTTGTGATTGTTTTTTAAAGTATTTTTTACTTGAAGATGCATTAAAATTATTTTTTTAATATTTTAAAAATTATTTTTGATATTAGCATGCTAAAATGATATGAAAACACAAAAAAAATTAATTTTAAATAAAAAATAAAAAAATTAAATTTTTTTAAAAATATTTTTAAAACACAAAAATAAACAAAACAAATCATCTTAAAAGTAACTCTATCAATAAAATTATAGATAATATATTATAGTAAAATATTATTTAACATAAATAAAACACATGCACATCACACAAAAGTATTGTGCAAACACATAAATCATAATATGCAATCTAAAAAAAACACTTCAAACATGAAATTACACGAATAAGCATTTAAATAAATGAACAAGAGTGAAATGACATTTTTACACTTCAAACATGGTGTGCTTTTCTCTCATATTTACTTCTCTTCTTTTCTTTTAGGTTTTTTAAGTCTTTTTGTAGCTTTTTTTTTTAGATTTTTCTTCTCTCTTGATTTTTATTTCTTCTATGAAAGTTTTTTTCTTGCTTTTGTCTGTCCTTTTCTTTTTCCTTTAATCTCGCTTATATTTTTCTCTCTAGCAATAATAGGATCTCTAATTGATTCTCACATAATTTTTTATTTTGATCTCTGGTACTTCTTATAACTTGCTCTCACAGGAATTATTTTTTCACTTCTCCGTATCCTCTATCTTCTTATTCCTATCTATTTTAATCCCTTTAGACTCACAGTTAAACACCCATGTTCGATTTTGGTCCCTCTTCTTTTTCTTTGCTGTCATTTCACTTCCTGATTTATTCAGTATTTTTTTCAATTTTTTATTTTTTATTTTTTTTAAACATGTTTGAAAAACAAGAAGTTAAAATTCGAGTTTCATAAAAAAAATTTAATCCAGGTTCCATGAGATATATATGCGATTAGTATCGGACTCTCACCCACGCCAATGATATCATTTACCATTTTTTTAAGTTGTGTTTGGTAAAACAATTGAAGAAAACTACTCCATGAGTAAAATTCGAAGGTAAAGTGTTAAATATGTAAAAACAATATTAAAACGTGAAGGGCTAAGTATGTTCGATAATGGTTACTACAATTGAAATAATAATATGCTTGTGGTCTAAAATAAAAATGAAAAAAATAAATAGTTACTATTAAACTTTAAAATGAAGGGAAAGCACTAAAACCAATTTAACTACTCAATTTTTAGGTATAAACGCCCCTTTTTCAAAATATTTTTTTTATTAAAAATGCATTGAAATAATAGTTTGTTTATTTTATAACATTTATTTTTGTATTAACATATTAAAGTGATAAAACATAAAAAACAATATTTATAAATCTAAAAAAATCTAAATTAAATAAGAAAAAAAAATACAAATTAACTAGAAAAATATTATAAATCATGAACAATAATTTTTGGATCTTTATCATTTAAATGCCTTTTGACCTTGAATGGTTACCAAATTTTAATTTCTAAAATATTTTAAAAAACTTTCAACTGGCATTTATATTTATATTTAAATAAAACATTTAAATTTTCCTTATAATTTTCCGATTCATTGGTCTATTTTTCAAACGTCCACTTGCATCATTTTGCGTTTGTCTCAAATTGATTAGTAGTTATTTATTTATCATCTTTTAGTTTGTATTAATCTTGAATGGTTATGTCTGATTTAAAAATTTATTTATGATATTAACATATCAAAATAATTTAAAAATAAAAAATAAAAAATTTTAATTTTTTAAAAAACTATTTTAAAACACAAGAATAAATGGACACTAACTATAAAAATAAATAAAAACTAGTTATTTAGTTATGAGAACTAGAAATTTTAAATAGTATTCCGAGTTTTATATAAAAAGATGATTATATAATAGAAAAAATAACATTTATTCTAAACTTACTATTAAATATAAGTAGTTTAATGTCTGAAGGGCATCCAATGAATTAAGATTGTTTTTAATATTGTAGTAATAATTTTTTTAAAAATTATTTTTATATCAATATATTAAAATAATCTAAAACCACTAAAATAAATTAATTTAAAAATAAAGATTTTAATTTTTTTAAAAGCAATTTTAAAATGTAAGAATAAATGTACACTAATTATAAAAATAAATAAAAACTAGTTATCTAGTTATGATAACTAGAAATGTCAGGTAGTATTGAGAGTTTTATATAAAAAGCTGATTATATAATAGAAAAAATAACATTAAAAAGCTGATTATAACAGTCGAGTCTTCTTTCTTTGGCTTATTAGCCTCTCAATTCTTCGCTAGTGTTAGCATTTGCATCAATCGGCATCACTAATTAATAGTGACACCAAGATGTTGACTATATCTTTTTTATATATATATTTTAAAAATATTTTTTTAAAAAATTAATTTTAAATTTTATTTATTTTTTACTTTAAATTAATTATTTTTTTTATATTTTTAAATAGTTTTGATATTATATTAATATTAAAAATAATTATCACTGTTGTTATTAAGTGACTCTCAAATATGTTAAAGTAGATTTAAAATATGTTTAGCAGTGTAATTATAATTATTTTTTAAATAATTTTTTATGTTAAAATATATATTAATAATATTTTTTTATTTTTTAAAAATTATTTTTAATATTAATACATTAAAATTTTTTAAAACATACAAAATATATTTAATTTTAATAAAACATTGAATTTTTTGGAAACACGATTTACACCGTGTTCCCAAATAATACCTTAATCACTTCAAAAATTATTCTATCTATCGAATTATGGTTAATATAAAATAAAAAATTATTATTCAATATAAATAAAATATATGTAAATTACACAACTATTATGCAAGTACATAAATTACACTGAACAATCCAAAAAAACACTTCAAATATGAAAACTACAAGAATAAATATTTAAATAATTAAACAAGAAAAAAATTAAAATTAAGTTAAAAAAAATCAAGTTAAACTAATTTAAACTGATTTAAAAAAAAAACAAAATTAAATCAAACTAAAATCAATTGGTATAAATATATTTTAATTTAGTTTTAATTTTTTTTTTAAAATTAATTTAATTATTTTTTAATTAAAACTAAACCAAGCTAAAAATAATCATTTAATTTTTATGATTCCACGAAGTTTCTTGGAGTAATTTTCCAGCAGGCACTGGCTGATTGCGTTATTTTTTATTTTTTATTTTTGCCGTGGGAGACACATTCAGCGTAAAGACCACTTCATTGCTCTATTTTTCCAACGCATTAATTTAGGGGGAAAACAACTGGAAGGCAGATATAAGAATACACTGATATTGCCCACTTGCACCATTTTGCATGTGTCTCAAATTAATTCAATGGTAACACGTTGGAGTGTCCCATCCAATGAAGGCTAGGAATTTTTCCTGAAATACTAAGTAAATATATAAATATTTTTTAAAATTAATTATTAATTTATGTTCTAGAATCTTATCTAACAACTTAAACTATTGGATTGAAATAATTTTTTGACAAAATTATTGTTTTATAAGTTAAACTTTGTAAGTTTATAAGGTTATTCTTTCACTATTAAAAGTAAATCTTTCGATATTTTGTGAAATATAATTCATTTATAATCAAATTCAAATCGATACTATAATAACCTCTCTACCAGGATAAAATAACAATTCCATGTCAACTAAAAAATAAAGTAATTCAACATTTTTTCTCTTTTAATTCCTCATTTCTTCACTTGATTCTTTCTTAGATTTGTCAAAAAATCATCTCAACTCAATAGCGGTGAGGTCACAAAATATGATTTATGTTATTCTTGTTAAAATAATTAAGATCAAACATAAAAAGAAAGCTAGAATTCTGAATAATCTGCATATTATGAATATTTAACCTTAACCTAAATACAAATAAAGTATATATAGATTAAACTGAAAGTACTATTTTACCTTTAATAAATAAGATTACATAAATATTAATTAACATCTCCCCTCAAACTCACGATATGGCAGCTATGAGCATCGAGAGTTTGCCAACTAGAAAACAAAAACGAGAGATGGAATGTGCCTTGGAATGTGTCTTGGTGAAGAAATCTGCAATCTGCAAGGAAGAAGGAACAAAAGGCAAAGCAATGGTGTCATGTTTGAGATGATGACAATCGATCTCAATGTGCTTAGTTCGCTCATGAAAAATCGAGTTATGAGCAATTTGAATAGAACTCTAGTTGTCACAATACATAGGAGTAGGACGAGAAAAAGAAACTCCCATATTAGCAAGTAACCAACGTAACCAAACAATCTCTTTGGTAGTAGATGTCATGACATAATATTCTGCTTCGGTGGATGATTGAGAAATAATAGATTGTTTCTTGTTTTTTCAAGAAATAAGATAATCACCTAAAAAGATATAGAACTCATTAACAGACTTGTGATTTGTGGGATCATTACCATGATTAGCATCAGAGTATGCACGCAACTCCAGGAAAGAGATGGATGAAAATAAAAGACTCTGAAAAACTATACCTCGAAAATATCGCAAAATATGATGAACAGTAGTAAGAGAAACAACAAACTAACTAACAACATATGCAATATCTGGACAAGTAATGGTGAGATATACCAAACTCCCAACAATAGTGCAGTATAAAGTAGGATCTGTCAAAGGTAAACCATCAGAAGAAAAGTACCTTGCGTTAATCTCAATAAGAGTATTTGCAGTCTTATTATCTATAAGTCTAGCCCGCTCAAGAATATCTATAACATATTTCGACTGAGAAAGAAGGTAACCTCCAGGTGAATATGTTACCTCAATACCCAGAAAATATCGAAGATAACCCAAATTCTTCATTTCAAATCGTCTAGCCAACTTTGTCTTCAAAACTGAAATATCATCAATGTCATCACCAGTAATAATCATGTCATTAACATATAAAGATAGAATAATACTACCTGCATCAGTGCACTTAATAAAAATAACAGAATCATGACTGCTAGAAACAAAGCTAAAAGATGAGATCACAATAGAGAATTTCTCAAACCAAGCATGGGGTGCTTGTTTGAAACCATATAATGCTTTCTTAACCTTACAAACATATTCAGAGTCATGTGAAATACTAGGAGGGGGTGCCATGTAAACTTTTTCTTGAAGATCTCTATTCAAGAAGACATTTTTAACATCAAGCTGAGAAATATGTCACTGATAAATCAAAGCTACGACAATAAGAGAATGAATAGTAGTTATTTTTGCAACCAGGAAAAATGTCTCCTCATAATTCATACCATACTATTGAGAATATCCTTTTGCAACTAGCCTAGCTTTGTATCGCTCAATAGACCCATCAGAATTAGTTTTAATCTTATACACCCAACGACAACCAACAACACTCTTACCAGGAGGTAGAGGAACCAGATCCCAAGTATCTGTCTTATACAAAACAGAAAGTTCCTCATCCATAGCTTACCACTAAAGTGGATCAAGAATTACCTCTTTATAGAAAGAGGGCTCAAAGAGACAATGAATAAAAGCTAAAAAGAAAGTAAATGATGAAAAATAACAAGAATAAGCAAAATCTGGTAGTTTTGTGGACTTATGAATGTGGATGGATTGACGTGAAGGTTGATCCACAATCTCAAATGAAGCTTGAGGGGCAATAGATGAGAATGGAGCTTCAGGTGTGTAAGAGAGTAAAGTACCAGTACCTACAGAGTTATGAGTACAAATTGATCAAGCATGGGGAGATGTATCATTACCAAAATCCTTAGAAAAGGGATCTATATGAATAATATCATATTTAGTCATGTTATGAGTAGCGGATGAAATAGAAAAGAAAGGTATATGTACAAGAAAGACAACATGACAAGACATAAAGTTTCTGAGTTATTGGATCAAAACAACGATATCTCTTTTTACCTTCACCATAACTCAGAAAGACACAAACAACGTTCTACATAAGGACAAAGAATGAAGAAAGTACAACCAAAGACTTTAAATGAGGAATAATTAGGGATATACCCATATAACTTTTCAAAAGAAGATAGACCTGAACTATGAGAAGATGGAATTATATTAATCAAACTTACTGTAGTAGGGACAGCTTCTCTCCAAAACTCACTAGGAACAAAAGCAGACAACAAGAGATAACGAGCGGTTTTGACAATATGCCTATGTTTTCTTTTAGCAACACCATTTTGCTCAGGAGTATTTGTACATGAAGTTTGGTGGATGGTTCCATCTAAGGCAAACAATTGGTAAAATTTATTAAAGGTGTATTCCCCACCCAAATCACACCTAAAACATTTAATCACAGCAAAATATTGAGTTTTGATAAGAGCTCGAAAAGCTGTATATATCTTAAAGAATTCAGAACGATGTTTCATGAAATAAACCCAATAATAACGAGTATAATCATCAATAAAAGAGATATAATATCGATACCCTCCTTTTATAGCAACAGGAGAAAGTCCTCATACATCAGAATGAATCAAATCAAATAGTAAAGAAGAAACATAAATACTTCGATTAAAAGGTAAAGCAGAAAATTTTGCCAGTTTACATCCACTACAATCAGAAATGTCACAAGTTTTTAAATTTTCTAAAGCTCCTGAGGATGCCAAAAATCTCAAACGAGAAGACGAAACATGATTTAGATGGGAATGCCATAAATAAAAACTAGAAGATGAAAGACTTAAACGAAAGGAAGACAAATCAACAGTAGTAGTAGCAGAAGCGACAGTAGCAACTGACACTTTTAACTTATTCAGAATATATAGTCCATTCTCCCTATGGCCTGTCTCAATCAGCTTCTAAGACTGCAGATCTTGTACACAACAAAAAGAACCCAAAAACATGATTGAATAATCACTAGAATCACATATTTGACCAACAGACGCAAGATTCAATTTGAGTTTTGAAATAAGATAAACATTAGGGAGATACAAGTGAGGTGTGACAACAGAACCAACACCTGCTAAGGGCATAGGAGTGCCATCAACAGTCATAACAGGAATGAAGGACAAAGGGGACACAGAGGTAAAAGATGAGGAATCTAGAGACATGATAAAAAACATCAGAATCCAAGACCCATTTAGAGTGTGACATACCTGAGGAACTATGAGACAACTGACCTATGGAAGAAGAAGAAGTGGACATTGCTTGTGGCTGCAAGGAGAGAAACTTCTGAAATTGCTCAGCCAAAGTATTGGGATTGGTAATAAAGCCTGGGAAAGTTACTGCTGCAGTATTATTGTGTGATGTTTTATAACCCTGAGGTGGTCCATAAGCAATAGGTTGTGACTGACTGCCAGACTTTCAAACTTGATTCTGTTGTCTCAACTCAAGACATTGAGTCTTCCAATGACCTTTCTACTTACAAAAACTGCACTCATCGAAACCAACCCTTGTGTAAGGTTTCTTCTGATGATTAGAGAATGACTTAGAAGGTATTGCTAGTACTGAAGGATTCGAAGCAGAAAGAATTCCCTTTTCAGAATAAGATTGAAGACGTATTTCTTCAGCTAATAACTCACTCACAATAGAGTCAATAGAAGGCAATGGAGAACGATGCAGAATTAAACCTCTAAGTCCTTTAAAGTCACTGCAAAGTGCTGTTAAAAACTGCACTAATCGTTGCTGCTCTCTACGCTTAATATAGGCACCACATGCCTTTAATTCTGTCGATTCTGTAAGAGCTAATTGATCCCAAAGATCTGTCATAGCAGAATAAAAATCTTGAATACTCATATTCTTCTGATGAAGAACTCGTATGTCATTCTCTAATAGATACTATTTTGTAAAATTTGATTGTGTGAATAACCTTTGTAGATGATCCCAAACCTCTTTTGCTCTCTCATACTTCGCCAACTATGTGCCTATCGAATGCTCAACAGAATTGTTAATCCAAGTAATGATCTTTGCATTATTTGTTTCCCATATATCTATAAAAAAAACATCCCCCTCCTCAACATTCTTAGGTATCATATAAGTTCCACTAACATACCCCCACATCTTCTTACCCTTAAGGAAATTTTTCATTACATAGCTCCAATACGAATAATTCTTCCCATCCAGCCTCACACTTATAGATTGAAGGGAATCATCTCTTTCAGTAGCCATAATCAATAATCATAGAGAACCAGAATGCAAAAGCAGCGAAAAACAAAATACCAAATTGCAGAAACTGAATAAAGATTGCAGAAATTAAACAAATATCTTCTCAGACTTATACGATTACTCCAAAACACGAAACAAATTTGTAGAAAGTGAACACAAATACCAAATTGCAAAAGTTGAAAGGAAAACGAAATACCAAAATAATTGCAGAAGCTGACGAAATATCAAATTTTGAAGAAGCGAAAGATAAAATCTCACTTCAAAATTTTTTTGTGTTCCGCAAAGCTATGTTTGGGATTAAGTTTCGTTTCATAAAACCAGCTCTGATACCATGTTAAAATAATTAAGATCAAACACAAAAAGGAGGCTAGAATTCTGAATAATCTGTATATTATGAATGTTTAACCTTAACCTAAATACAAATAAAGTATATATAGATTAAATTGAAAGTACTATTATACCCTTAATAAATAAGACTACATAAATATTATTTAACAATTCTAATATTTTAGAATAACATAAATTATATCTTGTGACCTCAACTAACAGTTTAAGTTATTGGATTAAAATGATTTTTTGATATAATATCAAAGCTTGAGGTGATTCTTTGACAAGATTAATATTTATAAATTCAACTTTGTAAATTTATAAAGTTTTTTTTTTTAATTTGTTTTTTTATATTCCCCTTACCTTTCTCTATTAATAAAATCTTGACCCGGGGTATAGCCTCCACCCTTGCTGGTTGCTGTCCGCAATTCTGTTGCTTTTTTGCAGGAAGAGGCGCGGAACACTCGTTGATCAAGGGAGGAAAATCAGTGCTGCTGTTGTTAGATATCTAGTAGAATGTTTAGAATTTTTTTAATTGAATTTAATTCAGATATTTTAATGAGATTATATGTTTTTAATAAATTCTTTAATATTAAAAATTAAATTTTATATGAAATTTAATATATAAAAATATTACAAGAATAAATAAAAAAAACCCATTAATCAAAGAAAAGAGTTTAATATTAAAATTAACCATAAAAATTGTGATACGGCCATTGAGAAACCAATCACGTTGTGACGGGAAATTGAAATATTTGAAAGAATTTCTGTATTTCTTTTGTGGGTTTATTTTTTTATTTTTTTTAATTTGTAAATCAATGTCTTGATAGATAATTTTTAGTAAAAATCATCCATTCTTTCAAGCTTTCTTTTCTTTTCTTTTGTTAGAACATATGTGCTCAATTCTTTTTCTTTTTTAATTTTTAAATCAATGTCTTGATAAATAATCTTTATTTTTGTTGTGTTTTTTAAATGCATTTATATTAAATTGATATTTTTAATGATATTAATAATCTAATATCAAAAATTATTTTAATATATGTATTTTTTTTAAATAATGTAAAACACACTAAGAACTCACATCAAAGAATCAATTTCGTAGCATTAATTAACTCAGTTAATACCACACCTAATTAGGTGATTTTTTCTAAGTCTCCGCTTATCTCAATTGGAACTCGGCAACCACACAACCAATAAGATACAGCCACGTAAGTATCCTCAAATTATAACAATATTTTCATGAGGTTCCTTACTCACAAAGGTTCTCCTTTTCTTTCCGAAAAAGAAACCAAAAAATACTTATATTTTTAACTTATCCCATAAGCCAAAAAAGGATATAAATAATTTTTGAATCTTAATTATTTTTGGATCTTAATTATTTAAATGCTTTTTTGACCTTGAATGGTTACAAAATTTTAATTTCTAAAATATTTTAAAAAACTTTCAGCTGACATTTATATTTATATTTAAATAAAACATTTAAATTTTCCTTATGATTTTCTGATTCTTTTTTACAATCCAAGTTTATATTATATTTTTCATGCTATGTCAAAAATATAGTTTTAACAATCTTATCAATAATACAGTACATAAATACATAAGAAGAAAATCACAATATAATATAACATTTGCAAATCTGGTCATCATCACAATTTAATTCAATTTATAATAATTTAAATCAAAAACTACAAAACTACTACAAGTATATCATTTTATTATTAAAATCACTTTCAAAAACAATTTTAACGAATCAACTTATAACTGCTTTGTACTCAATTATAGTTTTAACCATATACATTTTATCCATATAGCCACAACTAAATGATTTTCCTAAATCAATTTTTTTCAAACCATAATTCAAAAGATGAGCACGGTATCAAACACACCCTAAATTTCTGACCGAGGTCCAGGAACCCAAATTCTACGAAATTTTTGGTAAACCTAGAGGCCACTGTTTGATACCAGCAATGTTTCCAAAAACAGAAAATATACTGTTACTGCTATCCTTGATTGAATCAAGTGGCCTACCAATCGCCAAGACAGTGAGCTACAAAAGCACGAACAAGATGAAATGTTTTATGGCATTCGCTGCCTATCTTTTAAGTCAGAAGGAAAATAAAAATTGTTGAGCAAATGCCAGTGGGCAAAATTCTCTTTCAAAACTTTTCTAGCCTCTCGAATACAAGGGCTAAAAACATTTGGATGTCTAACCTCTCACGTGAAGATTCTTCATGAGAGACATTTGAGTCTTGAAAATGTCAAATAGCCAGTGTGACCCCTGGCATCAGCACATGGCCTAGCCTTGATTGTAGGAGAACTTGAGCTGTCCTGCACAGTGCTTCCTTCACTTGACCGTTGTCTCCGCTTGCACGGAGGAGACCCAACAGAAAGACCTTCATTGCCCTGGCAACTATCCATTTTCCCTTCGTGAACTTCAAATGTCCGAAGGAGAACCTCAAATGTCCTTATATCTATATGCCAAAAAATACACATTAGTGTACCGAAATAGATGCTGGATGCGCTTATAATAAACTGCTTGACCAGAACAAATATACAGAAAAACTTTTATCATGCAAACACTGCAAAGAGAGGGCAGAGAAATACCCTATATAGACTACAGAAATTTTAACAAATAAAATGTGTTTTTCTGAAGAATTGATGAACCCCTGACAGTATGAGAAATCAAATTTAGAACGGTTCCATCTTATTGGATGCTAGACTCTCTTTTTATAGGTACAAAGCCAAAGAGGTTCAGATAACAATACTATAGATTTACCTCTAAAGTTCGATTTTAGAGCTTCACATGTGCGTTGTACTTGCTCAATGCAAGGTGAAAAGGAGCACAAAGTCCCATCTTGTTTCAACATTTTCCCAGCTGACAGAATGGCCAGCCATGGTTGGGGTAGGTCCAGAAATACAGAATCAGCCAACCCAGAATACTCATCTGGAAATCCCTCGCCTTGGATATCTCTTACTCCCACTGTAACTACACTGCCTACTCCTGTGCTTTGAAAATCTTCTCTAAACAAATTAAAAAAATAAAAGCAAAGTTTTAATCTAATTACAATGATATCAAGTACAAAATCAACACAATGTTATTGCTGCCTCATTCTATATTTAAAGTTTGAATTGTTCACATGTTTGGACAAGTAATAAAAACAACCTAACATGAGTTGAGTTGAGACTTACTTGAAAGATGTAAGATGGAAAAAAAGGTAAGAGGCGTGTTTACCTGGCGGAGGCAGCCCTTTGTTGATGGAAATCAAAAGTATATACGTGTCCTGTAGGAGCTACAGCCCTAGCAAGAGAGGTGGTTAAAGATCCACTGCCAGTTCCAGACTCGAGCACCAAAGAACCAGGAACAATTTCCAAGTAGGTAATGAGAAAAGAAATATCAGCAATATACAGAATCTGAGTCCTGTGGCTTAAAACCAGAGTCCATAATTCAGGAGTTGGAGCTAATAAGTAAACAAAACCTCCTTTATTACTTAAAACCTTGGACCCAAAAGGCTTTCCAATCCAATCCGAATGTTTAAAAACACCAAAACGGTTTTGAAGCACTGATGTCTCACATACTTTCACTGCTTTCATTACATCTCTCTTCTCGTACACAATAACTAAATCTCCATCTTTAATTGATCCACAAAAGGATAACTTTTTTTTTCCATCACTACACAACATTTTCAATTTTTCAATAGCTCCAATTAAGCACCCCTGCCACAAAAAAAAATTTTAAAAATAGCATTAAAAAAAAAAACCCTGAACCATAACTAAATCTCACTAACCAAACCATGCATTAATTAATCATTAGTTACCTGTTAGTTAAAATATGATGCTAATCGCTATATGTAAAGCAGCTACAATTGAGAGACAAATACAGATCAGCGTGTTCTATTTACAAGAAGATAAGGGTTTCACTTTGTCTCTTCTCCTCTCTATGACTCAATTCTTTTCCATCAATTCTAAGAGATGTGTTTTATAGAATAAACATGATCCTTAGGCTATTTATACTGGGTTCTGTTGCAGATGTTGTCCTGTTTATATCCTATCAAGAGATCGAGTTTTTTTTCGAAAGGTAGGTAATTTAAAAAAAAACTTCGATGGGGTATTCACACAACCTTTGGTGTACAGGCATTCTTATCATGAACTCTATAGGTGTAGTATTTAACTATAAATTTATAGAAAATACAAAACCTGTATACATTAATAATAAGACATAAAAGTCCTAAAGTCATTTTCATTCTCCTTCGCAGCTTTGCTGTGAGCTCTAATATTAGATTCAACTTCATTTAGTGTTACAGCTTGCTTCTTCTTTCCTTCTAGTAAGAAATTGTGACATGTCTTATATCACTGAAAACAAATAACCTGTAGTTATATTTATTTCTCTCACTTTTCTCGACAAAATACTTCCTCTCAAACTCTAGTTTGGGACATTAGGCTAAAAATATTAGACAACAACCTTTTTATTGTTTTTCCTTCATTTTCTTTTATATGGTTGATATTTTTCTCCATCATTTTGTTTATTTCTTGTAGTTAGGACATGATTTTTTCGGATATGATTCTAGATTTAAATGGGAATTTTATCTCTAGATCTAGGAGATTGGATCCTCTGAACAAATGTTTGGAGATTGTATCTGTTATTTAGATAGAATTGAATGTATTAGATGGTTAAAATCTACTACCATAGTGCCTGATGGTGTGATCCGTTCCCCATTGATTATAGTCCTTGCCCTCTAGAATCCACATTCCTTATAAATCACTTTCTGGTTTGCTTAAACCTAGCTGATTGGTTTTTACAAGCTGTCAATTTTGAGAATCCATTGCCTTTGATTATTTAAGAACTAAAATATACATTTAAGTCATAAATGACTAAACTAACTGGGCAAACTAGAATACATCATGGTGTTGTCAATAAATCTTGCTTTAGGGAATTGATTTCATACATGGCTGAAATAGTTGAAGTTTCTAGAGCTCTAAATTTCCGTCCAGAACTGAACATTATTGGGCTATATCCTATTTTAAAGTTACCTCCTCAAAAGGCATTAGGTGACTTAAAAAAGAGTTTGTAAAACCATTGTCCATGCCAATTAGGACGCTAATGGAGTGGCCGATTCCTTAGGGAATCACAAGGTGTCTAGATTAGAGGTTCTAGTGGTTTGGCTTAGATGGTCTTTGATAAAGCATTAATCTTTTTGCTCAAGAAACTAAGATTCCTAGCGAGCTGCTGTCCTGGGCTCAGAAGAATGAACTTTTGCTGCGCTATTTTGGATATCCTATCTATTGCCCTAGCGTCTCACCCTCTTATGATGTTGCTAACGTTGGTTTGAATTACTACTATGCTATCCACTTACTTATGGTATTGGTTTGTTGTTTTTTAAGCTATCAAGCTCTATTTAAGCTTATGGTGATCTGTTCCGGGCATGAAATGGTCTTGTTTCATGCTTTCTTTGGCTTCCTTTTCCAAATCTTTTATATCTTCTTCTTTTCAAGTGGCTTATTCTGCCTCTTTTAGCTATGAATGCGAATCCATTTAGGTTTATCAAAAGGACATAAAGGCATTAAATGACAGGAACTCACCTGTCAGATCAGCTGCGCCTTCTTCTTCTCCACCTCTGCCCACTTTGGTTGAGGAGATCGGCTCGAGGGAATGTTGCTGGCGCGGTGGCTGTCGGGGTCGTTTACGGTCTGGAAAAGCGGATGAATGGAGGGGTGGCGATGGAATGGCCGTTCGGATTTGGTTTTTCCGAAAAATTAAAATAAAAGGAGAAGGAGAAGGACAATAGGGGGGGATGGCGAGCTAGGGGCGTGGGGTTCCTGGTTCGGTTCGGCGGTCGTTGTGGTGCTTAGTTCAGTGGTTGTTGTGGCTGGCTGAGGTGGAGACGAGGGAGGGCTGACATGATGGTTATTTATGGGTCGGTGTAGGAGTGAGAGTTGCCGTGTTCCGGCGAGGTGCTGTTGATGGGGATTGGAGTTCAACCAGCGGTGGTGGGAAGTGAGGCTGGTCAGCTAGGGTAAGGAAAAGGGAAGGAGGGATGAAAAGAAAGAGTGAAAACAGAAGAGAAGAAGGAAAGCAAAGGGTTAAAAATTGGTTGTTTTTTTTAGGGCTTTGTCAAGAATGAAAAATAATTTTTTTATACGGGAATAATATAAAAAAATATAACATAAAATAAGATAATCATCTTAATATTTTATATTTCTAATAATTAAATTATAAAATATAAACTTTATTTTATTTAAATTAAAAATTATGATAAAAAATTTGTACATGTTAATTAAAAAAAGTCTCTTACATTATATTTATATTTAAAAAATTAATTTATGAAAATATTTTAAAAAAATTAATTTTTTCATTGTTAAAAAAACACTGTACAAAAAAATACAATATTATTAATCATTTAGTTTTTATTTTAAAAAAGATTAAAAACTTATAAAGAAAAACGATAAGGAATTTTAAAAATATGTTTTCTAAACTCAGCATAATATTTTAAAATTTTCAAAACTAGTTATTTTAGTCTTTCATAATTTAAAAATATTGCATTTTAACATTAAAAATGTGTTTTCTGTTTTTTTAATTAAAAGATAACCATTTCTGCTTTTTCCTATATCTTATGTATACTTTTGCAACTTCTTTTATTTTTGTGTGTGTTTTTTTAAGAATTAATGTTCCCACAAACTCCGCATAATACACACACACACACAAATAGCTCTCTCTCTCTCTCTCTCTCTCTCTCTCTCTCTCTATCTATCTATCTATCTATATATATATATATATATGTTTTAGAACTGAAATAGAACCTAAGGTAAGCTGTGGGAGCAAATGACCTAGCTCCTTTGCTGTATGATCTTGAGTAGCATCGAAAAAGAAACGGTGAAGAAAGCATTTCTTCTTCTCTAAAAAATATTTTGGTCTCCACTCATTTGCCCATAACCAATCAAGTAGTTGGTATATCGAAACACAACCCATTCTGCTATAAATGGAGATTTATTAAAATTTATTTTTTAAAAAAAATTAATGTAATAATATCAACAATAAATTTTAAAAAATTAAAAAAATAACTATAACAACCCTCTCTCAAATACTCGCCTTGAATTTATAAAAATACAAAACCATATCAAACTGGAAGATAGAACCATGACTGGGAGCAAAAACAAATGCCCCCTTGATTGAAGATCAAAAGATAGAGCCATTTTCACCATAAGCCTAAGAGGAAACAATAACCATTTCTGCTTTTTCCTATATCTTATGTATACTTTTGCAACTTCTTTTATTTTTGTGTGTGTTTTTTTAAGAATTAATGTTCCCACAAACTCCGCATAATATAGAACTAGAACCTAAGATAAGCTGTGGGAGCAAATGACCTAGCTCCTTTGCTGTATGATCTTGAGCAGCATCGAAAAAGAAACGGCCAAGAGAGCCTTTCTTCTCTATAAAATATTTTGGACTCCGCCCATTTGCCCATAACCAATGAAGTAGTTGGTATATCGAAACACAACCCATTCTGCCATAAATGGAGATTTATTAAAATTTATTTAAAAAAAAAATTAATGTAATAATATCAACAATATATTTTTAAAAGTTAAAAAATATTATTTTAATATATTTTTAAACAAAACAAACTTTAAAAAATAACTATAACAACCCTCTCAAATACTCCCCTTGAATTTCTGAAAATACAAAACCATATCAAAATAGAAAGATAGAACCATTGCCGGAGCAAAAACAAACGCCCCCTTGATTGAAGATCAAAAGATAGAACCATTTTCACCACAAGCCTAAGAGGAAAGAACATTAGAAATGCTTAACCAAGCCCACCCCTGAAACTTGGCTGCCCAATGATTAAAAGCTAAGAGTAGCCCAAGCATCTGTAGGCACCCAATAATACAACAGCTACATTCAACGCAGTGCTCTTTTGTTTTTTGTGACAGAAAGCAATGCAAGCCTTCTTGTCAAGGACTGCTGGATTGTGCATTTTTCTTTCCCTTGCTAGAAACTGCTTGGGTTATATCGATGGAAATGTATCCATTTTCAAAGAATAAGAGTTTTCGAAGAAAGGGGTTGCTAGTTATGGCTGATTTTGCGAGAGGGTTATCACACACTCTGTTTATAGACCCTCTGCTTATCCTTCTCTAGAAGCAACGACACAGCACTTGATATGGGCAGAAAAGGACTGGACAGCTTCTTCCTAACGCCTTAAACTGAAGGGGGACATCTTTCTATAACCAAAGAGGCTACAATTTCTCATCATTTCTGGTGTTTGCCCAGAAACATGGGCTAGAGCTTCATAGTTCTTATTAACATGGTGCACTCTGCTACCCATGCTGGATACCGAGCTCGCCCAAAGGAGTTAGAGCTTGGTGATCTCCCAAGGCCCGTGCTTTCTGAGCCTTCCACAAGAGTCCAAGGCCATTTCGACCCAAGGTCCTAAATGTTGTTTTTACTTCTTGACGGCCTCCAGAAAATCTTGATTAGTGTCATTAAAGTCGGTTTCATTTTACGGTTGATTGATTGCTATGCGAGATGTTCAATCCAGAACCTTGCTTAGTTAAGTGAAAAAAAAAAGAGTTGACATGGTTAAATTCAAAAAAATTAATGAACAAATTTAATTTAGTTAAAATTTAATTTAATTTTAAAAAATTAAAAATAATTTTAAACTCAGTTTAATTTTTTAGACAATCAATCAATACTGTCAGCACACCCAAATGGGTGCGTCTAGCTTTTGTTTATTACTTCACTAGAAGAAATACGTTCAAGGTCTCATGTCTCCACGTAGAACTGGAATTATAAGGGCACGGCAAAAAAAAATCATCAGAATGACAGTATAAATTGCTAAGCAGTATGCCTGAGAAATGAAATATGTCAACCATTATCAATAAACCGGCACGTATTTCCGACCATGCTGACGTATATGTCACCGAAGTGCAAATAACGGCGATGGTGGCTACGACTAGCTTGCCAAACCCTCTGCAATTTGATGAATTCTTATCTGTAGCCTGATACAGCCACCGGCAGTCCGAATTTGACGACTGGGCCTTCCCTTTTTTTCATTATCATTATTATTGGAGGTGGCGTTGAGATTTCTCCGTCTTTTTTCTCCCTTGAATGATTTTGACGCCAATTGATGTTAGAAAAAGCATGAACCAATCTTCTTCTGGAAAAAGACAAATGCAGAGATCAATCTTCACTGAAAGAAAAGTCAGCTGCGTAAAGTTGCATTAGCCTTGGTGGAGGTGTGTCACACTACCACTTTAGTTCCATATCATTTATTGGTGATTTTGTGGGTTGATTCAAAGAAGATCTAGGCTGATTTTTCATTAAATCAGAGAAGATATTTATATGATAGGATCTAATTAGCTCGGTAAAATCAAATTTAAAATCGACCAGATGAGTACCAAGAATTCTCTTAAGAAAAAAAAATAAAACATCCTCGTTCTAATAAAATAATTGACCTCCTCCTCTATTGATTGGATAACCCTCTAATTAACCCATAAACCTAATGTTTCATGTTGATTTTATATTTTATAGAGGATGTTTAAAATTATAGTAATTTTTATTTTTAAAAATTTATTTTTGACATCACATCAATAAAACACAAGAAAATTAATATAAAATAAAAAATTATTTAAAAAAAATACTTTTAGAATGCAAAAATAAATAGTTATGTAGTTTTATCTGCCATGTCATATTAAATAAAAATAAATTAATTAAAAAACTGTGTACGCAACATGTACTTTGGAACATTAGTAGCATTTTACTAGAAGCAGCCCTAGTATAAAAAAAAAAAAAAAAGGTGGAGGCACACGAATGTAGAATCGACAACTACCCTTATCCTTATCGACATCATCAATACAAAACCGCCGAGGCTGGTACATGCACATGTGCTGTGAACAGCCATGGAGGAAGAAGACAACATCCAAGCAAGGGCCTACTCTCTATCTTGGAAGCCCTAATGAACTACACTCTAAAATTCTCCTAGGGTGATCCATTTTCCACCATGGGCAGTACATTTTGTCTGTCGTCCAAACAGACACCAGTTCCTGAGTCAGCTACGCAGATATCTGACTCATCCCTTTTCTCTTCCTTCCATCTTCGGATTCTCAGTTTGATGGGAAAGTGCACAAGATTTCAAGGGATTGGGTGTGTGTTCTTGCAAGGATTAGTAAATATAATCTTCGCGAGAATCTTACATGCAAGATGGACCTACAGCTCCCAGCCATGCATTGTCATTACAGACTTTTTCTAGAGATGATTTTAATATATTGATTAAAAAAAACACTTTTTTCTCCGTGACAAACGCAGGAATGTAGAAGATAATGTTCAAGATGATTGGTGTGACTTTAAATTAGATTGCTAGAGGCTCTCCATGCTCTGTATTAATTTTATGAGAAGATGGATGCATATGGTCCCTAGCGCTGGCGTGACCCCTCACAGCTATAACCCATTCAATACGTGTCTTTTCAATCATGTGGGCCTGCTTTCGGTCTCCCCATTTTGAGTGTTTTTGTCTGTGAAAAGGCCCAGTGTGGGTGCCACCAACAATTGGAACAGATAAAGGGTTAAATCTTACCTCCTCGTCTCCAATTGTATGAGCAGGTTGTTTCCTCCTTTTCAAAGTATATATTCTCTCTCAAAGTTGAGCACCTAACCATTCCTTTTTCTTTTCTTTTCTTTTTTTCTCAACAATTTGGAATATCAAATTGTTTTCTGGAATTGTAGTTTATGACAGATATTCCATACAAATAATTTCTTTAAATTTCTTACAACCTCTCAATTTCTTGCATTATAGTTTGGAGATCATGATGGAGGGTTATTTGAGAATGTAATTATGATTGTTTTTTAAATTATATTTCATTAAAAAATATATTAAAATTTTAAAAAATATAATTCAGACTGTATTTTTGAAAAACACATGCTAAACCTAGAGACAAGTAGATTTACATTTTAATTTTGGGTGCAAATAAAGCTCTGACATTGTCAACCATCTTACATTTTCTTTCAGCAGACATCACTCATCATCATCCATCTCCTTATACCCTACGGCCCTTCTTCTTTAATCTGTAATTGATATTTTTCTCTCCCTGATTACGATTACAAGATAAAACCTCATCTGCAAGCAAGAAGACTTTTTTATAGCTAATGATTTATGCAGAGTGGGATTTCATTTCTTTGTTTGTTTGACCTCTTCTGGTACAAGTCTTGTGACAACGACAATTATCCAAAAAATCAGTAGCTGCCATTGCCTTCCTCCTTCCCCTGCACCCACCCCCACCTATCCTTTTCAAAACCTTATCTTCCCAGGAGCTGTTTTCGAGGCAGTCCTCCATGTGGTCTGCACTGTAGATTGATGGGCACGAGCGGTATCGTTCAAAGCTTTTTTTATCTTTCGAAATTTTGTTTTGAGAAGAGAAGGATCAGTTATAGAAAATCTTTGCACCCTAAAAGTCGAAGCGGTCTGTGTATATCTCGGAGGCGACAATGGGGGTTCATAGGAACGAGTCCCACTGTAATACCAGAGCAAAATAACCGGGTAATCTGAAATTGATTTAAAACTAATTAAAAAAACCGGTTTGAGAGATCAAACCAATAAAAACAGATTAGAAAACTTTTTAAAAAGTCGATCTAGTTCGGTTTTTGCATATAGACACCAAAAAAAACTATTTATATCGACATCTAAATTACAATTTTGTTCTTTAAAAAAAAAATAGAAAGCTTTGATTTTAAGGATAGTTTGATCTTTTCTGGTCATTCACCTGAATTATGGAGGAGTATTTTCATCTTTCCAATTTTTTTTGAACATTAAAACAACAGATTTACCCCTCAATAAAAAAAATTGTTAATCGTGTATTTTTTTTATTGTTTTACTAAATAAAAATAATAATTTATGCCCTTAGAATAGTGTAAAATTAAGGCATGTGTTTAGGGGTAATTTCATCTTTTTATATGAATTTTTTTTATTAATTCTGATAGTTTGAATTTTTTGCTCTTAATAATTAATTTTGTCCTAGCCTTAGATTTTGATTTTGTGGAGGATTTGGTATTTTCAAAAGATCAACCAACCATTAATGAAGGGTTATTTTCTTCTTTCCAACTTTTTTTTGAATTAAAACAACTTATTTACCACCACATTAAAAAAAAAAAAAACTAGTGGTCAAGTGTATTTGTCTTTCAGTTTTTTTACAAAACAGAAAATAACTTTTATGCCCTTTTGAATAGTAAAAAATTAAGACATGTAATTAGGAGAGATTTCATCTTTTCATATGGTTTTTTTAATTAATTTCATAATCATGACAAATAGTTTGAATGTTTTCCTTTTAATAATTAATTTTTAAATCAAAACACTGCAAAAATGTAGGCCTCATGTGTTAGCATATGAAAAATATATATGTTTTTAGAGTAAAGTGTGCAAATCAAATAACTTGATTTAATAAACAAATTTAGTCAACATATTAGGTTAGGTAGATATCTTATATTGTATGACCAGATAATTTGATTTATATTTATTTTTTAATTTTTTTAATTTTACATTTAGTTATTATTAACAATTGTTTTTATTTATTTACATAAAATTATCACTTTTATTTAATTGAATGTATTTATAGGTTTAACACACACAAAAACCATGCTTTTGAATACTAATTCACTAAATAATTTATGGGGTAAACCTTTACTTATTAAACATCATATTCATAATAGAATATCTTATAAAAAAATTAAAATGAAGTATGAAATGATATAAAATAAAATCTAAATTATTTTAAAGTGCGGGAGTATTTAACTTTTTATAAAGTTTTTTATCCTCCAAGAAAAAAATTAGAATCAAAGATTTTAAAATTTTTTTTGTTAGTTATGTACAAAATTCAAATGCTTATAAACTTTTAAATTTAAAAATTAATGTAATTACGAATATGTACATTTTGAATTCATCAAAAATAAATTCATAAATACTTTAAATATACAAAAATCAGATTTAAAAATAATGACTTTTAGCTCGAGTGAAAAACATAAAAATCTATAAATAATAGTTTTAGATGAACCTAAAAAACATCAAGTGGTTAGAGTGAAAAAACACATAGATAAAATTTTATTTATACTAACTATATTGTATTTTTAGTGAAAAGTAGTGAAAATACAATATTGTAAAGAACCCACGATCCTAAATGTTAAAAATGATCTAAAGACATTTCATTGAGCTGTGTTTTTTCAAGCAAGTTACTTTTGAGGTTAGATTTATGTTTAGTATATTATTTTTATATATTTTTAATTATTTTTATATATTGATATCATAATAAAAAATATTTTAATTTATTTTTAATTAAAAAATATATTTTTTAAATACAATGCATAATGTCCCCAGGACCAGAATTCACCTCACAGTTATTTAATATAGAATTGTTATTAATGTATCCCCCCAAAAAGAGAGATGTTCTTCAACGTTTTTCGTTTTTCTGTGATTTTAATTTGCACGAATTCTTCTGCAATTTTCAATTTTTTTTTAATCCTAAGTTAGTACATTATTTACATGAAATATACTGTCATTTTTTCTCCGTTTCCCCCCTCCATTTTCAAGCTTGCATTTCCTTTTTCTCCATTACATACTGTCATAGATTAGTGAATCTGCATTTTATGATAATTATTTAATTTAAATTTCTCCCATCAAGTGACCTAATAATATCACGTCATTTCCATTATTAATCACCCACTTCAATTTTATTATTATTATTATTATTATTATCACAAGTAATGTTCCCCAATCCAAGCAGAGAATAGGTCTGTCCTGTTGCAGTATAATTTCTCAAACTTTTAATTTCCAGCTCAAATATAAACACATCAATTTCCCGGCAAGTGAAAATGCACACCTGCAAATAAAAAAAATAAAAAAGAAAAAGCAAAGTTAACCCAAAATAAAAAAGACTTACCTCGACAAGAAACACAAACCACGTAAACGAATACGGTAAAACGGATGGATCATGGGCACAAAACAACACGGGCACAGCACAAAAACCCCTACACACGGAGTTTAACAGAAAACGTTAGACCAAACGGAAGAATCCACTCACAGCTGAGAAATTGACATGGCTGGATGACATCCACAAATTCTGATTAACGGATTACTTAGTTTAGTTAATTTGCAAGTTATATTAGAGTTAGTTATTTTGTTAATTTTTGTTGGTTAGAATTTTGAAGCCATTAAAAATGCCTTGATTTTGCAACTGAATAATATAGCTTTGATAACTATACATACTCAAAAGCCATGTGTTATGTATCTATATATTCAAAAAGTCCTGTCGTCGAATTCTGTTACGTCACCCGATTCCGATTAAAAAACTTCCGGTCCCGATTTCCACGCGCCACCACTGCAATCTGAGTCCAGTCCTCGTCGGGTGAGCAAGCAAATAAAAACTTGAAATGACCAACATACCCTTAGGACTCAGCTTTGGACATGACGGAGAGGCGGCTCGGTCGAGACTGGAATGCAGAACGCCGGCGTTGTTGGTGAGAAGACGGCCGGATCAAAGCGGCCAAGGCTCTTCTCACCAAATCACCTTCCACGCCGCCGATTCTCACTAGCGAATTGGTCATGGCAGATCTTCTCGCATTCAGCCGATTGTTGTTTGAAGAGTAATTACTTGATGAGGTAGAACTGCCTAACCCTATGCCTTTATGGCGACTACACCGGAAAGAGCCTGGATGTGTCGTCGGCGAACACATGCAAGTCTGTTTAGGAGTGCTCGGTTTTCTCACTACCTGATGGTGGTGGCTCCGAGAAGGATTGACGGTGGAGATTGAGCGGTTAGGAGAGACGGCATTTAAGCGGACGGATGAAGAAGGCGACGGCGTGGAGTGCCCGTACATGTTAACCCGTGTAGGCGATGCAGACCTGGTGAAGAAAGTTGATGAGCGAGACATGAAACTTGAACTTGAGTAAGCGAAGGGGGTGGAGGAGGTGGAAGATGACGGAGATCTGGAGAAGTGCTGGTGGAATCTACCGGATGGAGAGAGAGAGCGAATAACTGGACCGCTCGAGGTTCTTCTAGAAGATCCAGTGGCCATGGCCGCCATTTTGATGGTGGTGGTTCTATTCTTAGGGGTTTCAGTAAAGAGAGAAGAGGAGTAGATAGTAGGGGGTTGGAGAAAACTGTTTTTCTATCGAGTTTGGCAAACCTAACTTCACTCTAGCGACGTATTTATAGGGAAGGAAGGGGAGGAAGGGGGTGTTCGATATTTCGAGATATTTGGAGGGGTTTAGGATATTTTATTTTAGACCTTGCTTTAGACCCCTTACACATTTGATTATTTACATATAGAGAATAATGTTTTAGATTTCCTGTTTTATTATTTTAGGTCATTAAATATTAAAATTGTTATGGACAATTAATTTAGTGTTCATGTAGAGAAAAAATAATTTGGCCTTCTCTAACGCAAAATTAATTAAAAAAATCATATAAAATTTTATACAAACATATAGTGGTTGTTATTTTATCACATGAGATTGATTTTTTTTAAATTCATTTTAAAAATTCATATAGGATTAATTTATATTGTTATTTTATTCATTTTATACAAACAATTGATCTCTTTTATTTTATTATGGTATTTATTAATTCTTTTCAATGCATTGAAGGAAAAAAAACATTCAATCTCCATGTATTAGTTTAGAACGTTGAATTTGTTACTATATATAATAAAGTAATTAACAGGATTTTTTTCCCCTTTATATAGGACGTCCAGGGAAATTGAATTGGATTAATTCCCTGAATTAGATTATTCATTCCAAATCTTGTGAACAAAAACAAAGAAAGTAGAAGAACATGGCAGCATGCAAGCACAAACAACGATAAAAAAAAAAAAAAAAGTATACATAAAAGTAGAAAACCAATCGTCAGTGATTAGTTTTAAGAAAAGGGAAAGTACGGGGGCATGACTGCAAAAATAACTTGGTACGACTGGTAAGGGGTGCAGTGTTGAAAGCGAAGCCAGACCTAACCAGGACCTATGGTTGGGCTAGTAACCAATTTAGGACACGAGCAATCCAACTGGATCAAATGGTTTTCAAAGCAGAAACCGAACCAAATCTATGGGCTATTTTCTCTCTCCAAGTCTCCGAGGTAAAATAAAATAAAATAAATAACGATAAAGAGGAAAAGAAAGCAATGAATTTTGATCCGTTTCACTGACAATTCTTGGAAAGGCGCTGTCTCCTACTGTGATACTATCACACGCGCTTTACATTCCACGTTACCCTCACGTCTATCCGCTTGTATTCTTGTTTGACTTGTATTGTGGAGGTAAACAGTAAACAGTAAAAAGTAAATACGAATAGTTAGTTCACTTGTATTGAGGAGATAAACAGAAAGATTAGTCATCAAGATTGATTTACACTTACTCATATAATTTTTTTTCTTTTATTATTTTTTTTTTATTTTAATAGTGAAGCAATTTGTATTGTCGGGCTTATTCTAGTGTATGTTTGATGTTAGTTAGTTTTTATGATTGAATAAATTATTTTTTTACATAATCTAGTATAGTTTGACTATATTGTATCTAAAAGTTTTATTTAATTAAAAATTAATTATTATGATTTTAATTTATTCAATTATTACGTCAAAAGAGAGACTTCTAATATTATATAATTCAAAATACAGGCAATTCCACGGGCATCGTTAGCAGCCTGTTGTTTCATGGTAACAAATCCGTGGGCATTGTTGGACAATGGAGGCGTGTATGTCTCTAGAAGAAGCTCTGCACATGCTCCTTGATGATCTTAACTAGAGGAGGCAATAATTTTATTTGTTGTTCTTAGCTAACACAATAAATACATTTAAATGGTGAAGTTTGTAACTTGGAGCTGCGCCCACAGTCCAGGTTTTTAGCCGGTGAAGGTTACCGTTAAACTAGCCCCTTAAGAGTGTTCCTGCAGCAAGCCCACAGCATCATGAAATGATGTTTATCTAATCTCCACTAAGCACAGGATGAAAATTACAGCTAGCAAATGATAATAAGGCTTAATGCTTCAAATCTCTCCAACCAAATATATAATTATGGTTGGGGTCATGGTGAAGATTTGTCTCTATCTGGAAAGAACTTCTCACCAGCTAGCTAGATGTGGGTTAAATTTGCCCTATCTCAATTATTAAATTCCCGAGCCAACTACTACACATTCCCAATTCTTGTGCCTTTTTCTTTCTCCATTTGAATGGGAGGACTGTTGGTATTTTACTCCATGCTGCTATGCACTTGTTTTGGTTGTTTATATAAATAGTTAAGTAATTTTTTTAAAAAAATATTTTTATATTTTTAATAATTATATAAATTATTTTTTAATTAGTTGAGTTGATTACATCAGCTAATTCCAGCATAATTTAATTTTAAATTTAGAATAAACTAGAAACTGAGTCAAAAGTTTTTTTTTCTTTTAATTTCATAATTCTTTTCTTAATTTTATTATTATGTTTTTTTTTATTATTGGGTCAAGTTGTTTTCAGACTACGTCACGTTAAGATAATTCTTTTATAATTTAATTTTAATATTTAATTTCAAAAAATACTGTTTTTCAATTAACATCATATTAAAAATTATATAATCATAACTAATCATTTATTTAAAAAAGAAAGGTATTGCAACAATAACGAAGATTCCTTTGGTATTAAGATTAAAACATGATTTTCCACACCGTAAGATTATATATACTCAAACCCTATGAGTTCTTAAATAAGCAACGCATACAAAATTTCTCGACTGTTTTTTTAATTTCAATTATAAGTAACAATATGGCAACCCCATTGACACTAATAAATTAAAACTCAATAATGTCATCTTTGAGAATTAATTTTATAACACAAAACTGTACTTTCAAGCGATACAATTTCCCAAA
>NW_011499850.1:2360789-2377353 GCF_000495115.2 Populus euphratica
TGGAAAACTCTTCGCTCTTTCCTTTGTCCCTGTCTCTCCCTCGTTTGAGTCCTTTTTAAGGCTGTGTTGTTAACCGAGGTTAGTGTTGATGTTGTCACCAACGAAAGTGCTTCTTCTGTTTTTGCTTTGTTTCTTTTTTATTTAGTTGTTCTAGATCTATACTAGTTTGTATATTTGTGTTCCACTGCAGGGCACCAAAAAATTTTTGACATAAAAAAATATAGGTTGAAATTACTTTAAAAAAAAATACAGTCATTTTGAATTTTATTTTTCATGAAAATATATATTTTTATTAACATATCTCTTATTTATCTTAGCCATATAATAATTTGAACTAAATTACTGTTTATGTTGAAAAATATTTTATGATTATTAAAGTAAATTAATGAATGAAAAGAAATCAAAATAATATATTTATATTTTATGTGATTGGAAGTTAAAAAATAATAAATAAAATAAAAATATGTTCAAAATATATTTAAAGATTTTAATAATAAAACAACGAATTTCAATCTATTTTTCATGAAAGCTTATTGTTTTTATTTGTATTATTATTTTTACATTTTCATGCCTCGGGTGGCTCTCTTGACTGGAGTCGTGTCAACAAACTGAGCTCCCTTATTTTAGTGACACTGGGTCTTGGAAATCATTTATTTTAACGTAGTCAATTAATTAATTAAATTCATAAAAGGCACAACGTGTCAGGGACACTGGGTTTTGGAAATGAAACCCAAACCACTAGGCCACATGCATTGTTTTCCGGCGGCCGCTGATGGTTTGTTCACTATTATTGAACTTAGCTAGGCTTGGTGCATTGATCCGGACTTGACCAGTCCATTCTTAGACCATGCTAGGTATAAAAAAAATTATTTGGAATTATTCAGCGGGTTAAAATTCATAATCTATTTATATTTTTGTAATACAATATCATTTTAATTTTATTTTTTTTACTTATCCGATCATATACGATTTCTAATTTTTTATATCAATTGTGTGGTCACTGACCCCCTAAGGAGGCTTTTCTCGCTATCTTTGCTTGCTCAGCAGAATCAACAGATAAATGCAGTATAATATCATAATAGAAATGCAGGACAGTGCTCATCACTTCATGTCATGCTTCCTTTTCGTTTTCTGAACTCTTGTGTGTGTGCCCTGGTATAAAGATGTCTCGACTTCATGCAGCATGACTCATTGCTAGCTATCTTCCATTTCATATATTGGGCGTAGCATCATTAGATAATATCAAACAATGAAAAAGAAAAGGATTAATTCATGACCTTCAAAATCAAAAGACACGTCCTTGTTTTTCATTTTGTTTCTAGCCAAAAAAAATTAATTGTTTTGTAACTATATATCTAGTTAATACATTATCAATTTTGAATATTGAAATATTTTATGATTGTCGATCCTTTTCTCAACAATACCCATCTTTCTTACCACTTTACTCGAATTCATCGTTGGTATCAAGCATTTTGTATAGTTTATAAGCAACTTTGAAGAGCTTGACCCTTAAGATTTCAGTAAAAAGAGCGAGAAATCACCATTTTATAATATATATTTATGGCGATGGATCTACCTAGAAGATCTTTATTGGTGGCAATATGGCTGGACCATTTGGTTGCATATATACGTCGCTTTTGTTAGATTAAATTGCTATAAAGATGTCATCAACTATATATTTAAAAAAGTGATGGGAAATCTTATCTCTTGGATTCATCAAGTGCTCCATCGCAACTTGTAAAGTGCCTCGAAAGAATAATATTGAGGGAATCAAAAGGAAAAGGGAACTTCATGGAGAAGGATAATTTTAACTTAATTTATTAAAACTCATCTCCATCCTCCTGAGTCCTGATGCATACCATCCAGAAGATTTGAAGGGATTTGGTCACATTTAAAGAAGCATAAAAATAATTCTAATATGAAAAAAGCTCGTAAAAAGGGGATAAGAAGTTTACTAGTAATCAAGGCAGTATGTGATTAATTCGAAAACAGAAATATTTTTTCAATTGATAAAAAAAATAAAATTTGAAGAATTGTATGTACCATGTGGGTCTTGACCAGCGTCAATACAGAACCAATCTTTCATGCATGGGTGGACCAGCAAGACCAGTCGTAAAGTTACTCCCCTCAGGAGCCACCCACACTGAACTGCCCTTTTCCTTTCCTCAATATATTAATTATTAGTTTGATTTCTTCCAATATATATATATATATATGCCAAATTAGACCACTGGAGCCATTGAAGACTTAATTAACGAGGGGAACCCATGCATATACAAACTAGAAATAGGGTCAAACATATGCGCCTGTTTCCTCCGGTATAGATATTTCTCCTCCTTTCCCTTTCAATTCAGCTTGTTTGACAAGATACAATGGTCCATGAGTGAATGCAGGACTCTCTATACTCTGCAAAAACGCGTCGAGAATATCCCTTCTCTAATCATGCTACTTGTTACTGAAGTTTTGAACATGATCAAGATAATTTGATTTAGCTTCATATTATGTTACCAAATTAATAATATTGGTTTGTTTGTTTTCACTTCTTTAACAAGTTCTTCCTCAATTCTTCTATCATTTTGAACATTTTCTTAGTTTTTTTTTATTAACTTGAATATTTAGATTAACTTGAATATATCTTAACTAATTTTATAGATTTTGAAATTAACTATCATGTAAGACCCACAAACTCTAAGATTGATATTAGTAAACTTGATAATTACAGGTGCCGATGATCTAATTATCATAATTCTAAAAAAATCAATCAAGTTTGAGTATATTGGTTACTCAAGACAAACATTTTTTATTACCGAGTGAATAAGTAATTAAAGATGATTTTTTAACAACTCGAAGGAGCTAGTAGTTCTTTAACTTTTATGAAGATGGCAAATATATTGTCTAGAAATGTAGTTTAACCTCCACGCAAATGGCAAGCAACCATCCCACTTGTGCTAGCTGGGGTCCTTGGCAGGAAACTTAAAAAATCTGCTCGCAAGCAGCGGCAACTGGTTTTGAAAACTACAGCATCAACTGGTTTTGCAAACTACAGCATCTGCATTCATAAGAAGAAGAGTGATATTCTTCCGCATGGTGTGGAAGCCCGCGATTTTTGGAGGTTGAGGGCCTTCTTTTACTGTCAATTTTTTTTTTTTGAGTATTAGTATCTCAAAACCATTTAAAAATATAAAAAATAAATTTAAAATAAAATAAATATTTTTTATATTTTTAAAAATAAAATTTAAAAATTAAAAACAAATGAATTTTTTAAAAACAAATAAGGATTTTAAAAGTGTTTTTGAAAAAATTAATTAATTAATTATTTTTTCTTTACTTCAAATTAATTTTTTTTATGTTTTTAAATCATTTTAATATAAAAATAAATTTTAAAAAATATAACATTTTAATATATATTATTTTTTAAAAAAAAAACAACCATTATTTCATTATCAAACGTCTCTTAATATCTAGCTTGTCACTCGATGCTGCCCCTCTAACATTTGAATGGTCAAACTTTAAATCATTCTGACTTTTGACCCTGAATATTTATTTTGAAAGAGAACTAGTCGTTGGTGCTCTTTTTGAGCCATGTGTAGGGCCTTATTTAATGTGGCTGCTACACTTTTACAAAATATAACCATAGCTTGGGACAGCGTACAGTTAGTTTTTAAGGAAGCCATAGTTTTGATTTCGTCAGTCAATCCCCGCCCTGACATGGAAAATACAGCAAATGGGAATGAAGACTTATCAACTATGTAAACATCTGAAATCAAAAGAGAAGAAATAAAAATCTCAGAAAATGAAGTTTCACATATAAAAAACACTTTCTGGCATGTGCAATAAATTTCAATATCTTTTTCATAAATGTATATAAATCACTATAATACAGTAGAATCGGTCCGCATTAAAAGTATATTCAAGGTTATATTTTTTTATACTATATAGTTATATAATAAAAAGGATTTCATTTGGATCTCTCGTTGTAAGCTTATAATTCACTATTTTTTCTTGAAATGAAATTTGCCCCCTTTTGAAACCTCTGATTCCAAGTAATTTCTTGCTTTTCGAAAGTAGTGACTGTAGGGCTATTTTCTTGAACATTTTAAATCAATGGTGGCCCTTAGACAGCATATTTTTAGCTGTCAAAGTATCAAGTGCGAGTGTGGGACATTAGGGTTCTGTAGCCCAACGGAGTTTCATGAAAAAGTCTCGCTTAAAATGGAACTTAGTGCCACACTTTTTCCTGCCAGAAAATAATCAATCAAATGTGATGAGATAGTTGAAAATCCTTAAAAGAAATTATGATTTTCTTAATATTGTTATAGGTTATAAGGCACAGGATCGGATCTAAAAAAGAATATGATTTACCTTAGAATTCAAGGATATTTATACAGTCATGAATTCACGAAGGCGTGTTCATGCAAGGATATGATGATCACCGTGCTTACTATCTACAGTTTTGGACTATTTGGAGATAGAAAAGATCAAAATGACAACATATCACTAGAAAAAAATGTCTTATAAGTTCTGGGTTTTGAGATTCTGTATGACTATCGATGATAACATCATCAATCTCCAGAAGATATATGGCTATCCTCATTTAATGCATGCATGTATGTTTTGCCGTCATAATTGAAGGCGAGCAAGCCAGGTTTGATAAGAGATATATAGCTTGCTCCCCTCGATTGTCCATAATCATCATCATCATCATCATCATCTAGAAGGGATTAAATTGATGATACTCGTTTTTGAAGAGGACTCCATGAGATACGCCCAAGCTCGATCTAATGAAAAATCAAAGATTTACAAGCTCTATTTCAAGTATGGAGATATGTATCGTGTTTAAACGATAGGTTAGAACTTGTATTGTGAGAGACGTGAAAATTTCTGGAGATCTAAGTTACCTTTATGGAGAGAAATTTGGAATATATTTTCCTTTTAATTAATCTCTCTTTCACTTCTGTTTCTATAATCTTCAATATTTACTCTATCTGAATTAGATGGTTGGAAATGGATTATTGAATTTCCCAATGAATGTTGTTCATCAGAACCCCAGTGAATCGATACCAATTCCAATATATTAGGGTTAGAATTGCAAGTATAAGAGGTCGGTCACTTCCTGCAGGTATTTTGGACGGTTGAATCTTCCAACTGTGATGTATACAATCTTAATGAGGACAAGGATTGCTATTAACTCAATTGTCATGCTGTTAGCTCCTATCTTCCAGGTCTCGTTATGTATTACTTGATTAATTAATAAAATTAGAATACATGCATGCGAGTTGAAGTTTGATTAATATTTCAAGATAAAATGATGGATTGTTTATCCACGTATTTTTTATTTAAAATTTACTCAAAAAATTAAATATTCCAAAGACATTTATTTTATGTTTTTATCTTTATTTTTCCAATAAAAAATATTTTTATTCTTTTGTATTAATTTATCTTAGAACACTAACCAAACTCTACTATACAAATTAACAAATCAAAGATTCTACATGCACTTAAATATTTTTAGGGGTATTTGAAAACATGATATTGATTGTTATTTAAAAATATTTTTTTTTAAAATGTTGTAAAATAATTTTTTTTAAAAATTAATTTTTGATATCATTACGTTAAAATAATATGAAAATATAAAAAAATATTATTTTAAAACAATTTTTTTTAATTTTTTTTCAAAAACACATATAAAAATATATAGAAACATACAATCCTTTAAACTGCTTGCATTTGATAAATGCGTGGATATAGGCGTATGTATTTTCATTAATTCTGGTACGAATCTTAGAGCTCCATATTTTTAATAAAATCCTGAAATTGCATCAGACTCCTTGACACACAATTAATTAACCTTAAGTACATAAATCCGCATACATACATACTGTATCATACATACACACCAGAACAACTACAAAATTTCCTGATCTTAATCTGAACAAAATTTACAAAAAAAACTACCAAATTTCTTGAATCTAACAAAGCTAAGATCAAGAAAAAGCAACGCCATCTCTACTGGCATTCATTAGGCAAAACCTGGTAAGCCTTGGCTGGAAATCCCTCCTCCTGTGAAGATCATGACTAGACGGCTTGATAATCTGTAACAAGATTGCCTTGAATGAATTTGCTTTGGCAATCAAAGCCAATCCTCCCTTGTTATTCGACCCAACACGACCGATTCTTGATCTGGCGGGCACCCTAAGGGAATCCCGGTGCAGACCACACCTGAATGATCCGGGATGTGTGGTGGGTGAACACAGGCATGTCCTGGTTTCTTGCTGTGTATGTGACTTAGGATATGGTCCATTTCTAGATGCCATGCATGTAATAATGTAATATAAGATGGTTTCTTTCGAATCTGTTAGGATCATATAACCTTTGATTTATGGCCACTTTTATAGCCTCCTTTGGACTTAATGACCTTTGATTTGGTACCAATGACAACCTGGTTAAGTGTTACTTAGTGTAATAACGTCAGATGTTGTTGGGTAATGTAGAAAGAGAATAAGATATACATATCTTAGTGTTACTAATCAACCCCTTAATCCATTGGATAATACATGACATTAATTTGGATTAGTCCGTCAGTTTTTCCAAACAATTACTCCACGGCAACTCACAGGGAATTCCTTATACGATCGTAATAGATATTAATTAATAGATATTAATAGGATGATTGTTTTTGCATTTTAAGAGTATTTTTAAAAAAATTATTTTTTATTTTTATTTTTATTTTTTATTTTTTTCATATTATTTTAACGTGTTGATATTAAAAATAATTTAATTTTTAAAAATAAAAAATATTACTTTAATATATTTTAAGTGAAAAATAATTTGAAAAACAACTAATACTATGCTTTTAAATATTTGTGTTTGTATGGTTGTAGTTGTATAATTTTTAGGAAAATCTAATCTTTTAATTTTAAATTAATTTTTTAGTATTTTGTTGTTTTTATATTAAAAATAAATTTTTAAAGATAAAAATATTATTTTAATATATTTCTAAATAAAAAACTATTTTGAAAAATAATATATTGCACATTACTTAAATTTAGAGCTTTTAATTCTAATTTTCAAATAATTGTAGTTTATATTTTTATACTAAATTATAGATAATATCAAACTAAAATATCCTACAAAATTATTAATTTAACGTTTTTTGTTTTTTTAAAAGTTACTTTCAAAACAGTATAAAAATAAAATAAAAAAGTTATGTTGCGCTGTGTAATTCAAAATCCAAGCGAAATTCTTGTTGAACAAATAAAAAATAGTACTGCGATCCCAGCTCCTGATCCGTACTCTCCACACATTAAAATTTTACAGATATGGATTAAAAAATTAATCAAATAAAAAGATTAGATCCAAAATTAATATGATAATCAAATTAGAAAAATAACATGATGATCTTTTTCCTTCAATGGATTATAAAATAAATGATCTAAGTTTGTGAGTTTATTTTTGTCCTTATTCTTTTCATCTTTCACAACAATTAATTATGATATAACTATATTATGATAATATTGCGTTATCTTTTATTTTTAAATATAGATTCCAACATATAGCATGTAAATTTATTTAAATGCACAAAAAATAATAAAATTTAAATATTAATATAAGCGGTGAAGAATTGAGGATAAAAACTTGTATCATTCTACCATTTTTCTAAGGGTATGGTTGTTTTGAGTTGCAATTACTTTATAAAATGTTTTTTTCTTGAAAAATTATTAAATGAATATTATTTTACGTGTTTTTGAATGATTTAGTGTAAAAAATAAATAAAATTTTATTTGTAATTAAAAAACACTTTTAAAATTTACTATATGACAATATCAAATATATATTAAATATTAAATATAATTTAAAAAATCACTCTCTTCTGGAGAGGGAACAAACTTCAAATTCAAGTCTCAGGCGCTGTTATTGTCACTTCAAAAGCCTAAACAACTACTCCTAAGTCCTTTTGATTGTTTTGCTGCTATGATGAAGGTTTAGGGTACAAGATTGGTCTTGCAGTCCAATCCATTGAATATGAATTAGACTTGGCTGGGAAGCAAGGAATCTCTAGCAAATAAATTGCCTTCTTAACTGCGATTTGAATTTTGATACATGCCTTTTGCAATCAGTACTAATCTTGCATTTGGCACCATAAAGATATGAAGCCCCAAGCCATAAGCCAGATTCAGGCCTTCATACAACCCCCACAATTTAGCTACATAAACTGATCCCTTGCCAAGAATCAATGTCAATGAATTTGATGCCAAAATGGACACTTCTTTTTGTTAAGATGAAACCCGTGTTATTAAATTATGTGATCAACCCGATGATCCCTCAACTTAGTATTTGGGCTCGGGTCGAGTTTTATGTTAAACTGAGTAAAAGGTGATATTGTTAAACCTAGACGATCTGGTCTGGATGAGATCTAGTTGGATTTTCTTTGAAACAATATTTTTGATTGATCGATCTAATCCATAGCTCGTCTTGGATTGATTTATGAACTGTTTTTAAACCAGTTCACACGGAGCAGCAGCGGCAGCAAATTTGGCCAGCCAAGAATTGGTTTTAAACTTGACATGCATGCTTTACGTCGGTCGTGTGGGTTCACACACACAGCAAATCTATGTCGGCAATGTGCCACAGCAACAAGAGCACGGCAATCCAGCCATGTCGATTAATCCCAGAAGGGACCTGCCTAGCCAGTTGCTGTCCACACCTGCCGTCCTTATGCAAGCTTCACAGAATTCAGACACGTAACAACGCGTCACGAAAAAACTTGCTCGCGAGTCCCTATAATTTGTTACTTACGATGATGATGGCTGTGGCTTAAGGACCCCACTTTTTTACTTGCACTCAAAGTCTTACAAGTGTGCTTGTGTGTGGGGGTGGTAGTACTAGCAAGAGGATAGATCAAAAGCTTTCATTGATGTTGATCCGTTAGTCCATAGGGCAATATAGTATTGGTGTTAAGTTATGTCCTGATTTTCTCGATCTTAGCTTCTATTGTTTTTTTTTTTTTGTCAAGGAAAAGAATTCGAGCTGGGGATCATTGATTGAACGGCTTTGAGTTATAGATAGATTGCACAGAGGTCAGTGATCCATCCCAAGGTGTCTTCTTCTTATCTTGTCAAGGAAATGAGTTCCAGTTGTGCAAGAAATGATGGCATGGTTTTCCTGTATCTTGCAGCCATTTAAAGACATGACCCCAAGACTTTCAGTATTCCAGTTGTGCAAGAAATGATGGCTTGGGCCTCACGACTTGAAAAGGATTCCAGATACTCAAGAACTGAAGGACATGCCAGATTAATACTCAGGCAAAAGTAACTTAGTCAGGAACTTATCTTTACATCTGCTTGCTCGGTCTGTATTAAGTTAAAACAGGACACTATGCCCAAAAACAGGCTCCATAAGATAGATTCCATTAGAACATGTGAGAAAACAGAAGGCAGGAAACTACAAGCCATGAGAAAAAGATCTGTACTTAGTGATGCACTAACGATACTCCAGCCTAAGGATGCTTGGCATGATGCACAAGAATATCCTCATAGCAAGCGATCCAGGATATAGTCAAGAAATAATTAGCAACCTTATAACTAGATTAGGGCATCTTCACGATGCCTTGCCAGGGCGTTCCAATGAGGACATGAACTGCTTGGTATATACACGATGCCTTCTCTCTCTTGCGTAAATTACCCAGAAGATCAGTGATAGCATTACTGCGGCAGATACAATTACTAGCCCAATGTATATCCATTGTGAGTATCGCCGCAAATCAGGACAATAAGAATGGCTGATCTTGGTGAATGTTTCTCGCACAAAAGTGCAGTCTTCCAGGTTAACCAAGAATGGACCATAACGATTCAACCCATAACTTAGATTTACTGCAGATTCCATCTGGTTGTACAAGCTGGGTGTAAGCCGACCGGGTGTAATACAAATCTCAGATGATGAAACCTGACATATATAATTCTTCCACACCTGCTCGATACAGAAAACAAAAGCAGTAAGCCTTTCTGAATCATACTCTAAATATATTACGAATCAGGTAAAATTTGTAAGCAGAAGCTGACTAAGGAGAAGGTCGTTAACTGATTTTATTCTTAATCAAAATTGAAAAGCACATAAATATACTGAAACAAGAAAATTACCCCCAAAATCTCACTTTAAAAATTTGGCACCATAAGTTAAACAGAGAAACCAAGATAGATTTTGGATTTTGCCCGACTGGGAAAATTTAAACATAGTCTAAAATAAAATTATGTTGACAAACATACATTCTGGGCAATGATTATAACTAGCAACTGAATCTAATATGGAATCTGCTAGTGAGATGCATAATTGGTGGCTTAATCTTCAGCAAATCCAACATATAAAATGCCTTTCAGCCCTTCTATTTACACTTTTCATGTTCACATATATTACCTGGGTAGCATTGCTTAAGTCCACTTCACCAGCAGCACATTTACGATCTGTAAAATCAGAATTGAATGGGTTGCAAAGAACAGGCATGAGTGGGCCAGATTGATTGTAATACAGATCTCTAGCTTGGGGTGGAAAATTTCGGTTAGAGACATTGCTAACTACATAGTCAACAACATTGACAAGTTGATAGGTTGTCTCCTTCGTCTGCCTCAAAGTTTCTTGAGCAGTTGCGTTGTCCACACATGGGATTATATCATCCAATGCTGTTTTGGCAGTGGGGTTCTGAACCCACTCATCCATAGAAATACAAGTGTCGGCAACCACGCTAGCAGATAAACAAACAAACAAACACATTTAGGGATGCACTCAGAAAAGAAGCACAGAAACACTGATTCTGACATAGAAGTCCATTGGTACTATCATAAGAATAGTCATCTTGTAAACATTTTCCAAGTCCAGTACTTTAAAGTGCAAGAGATGAAAGTTTTCCATAACACAATGCAAATGTATCTCTTTACATGCATGTGTGCAAGAGTGTCAACATGCATAAGAAAAAAGATAATTTTGGTTTTAAAGACTGTACATGCATGTGTGCAAGAGTGTCAACATTAAAGACAGCTTCTAATCACAATGTTACCATTTAAAATAGTGATCTTATATGACACTAGCTTTAACTAACTGGTAGATCAATTAACAGGATACCATGGTATATAACTAACTTCGGTGGCATAAAGTTATTCAAGTGCCTCTTTTTTGACAATTGAATGCACCCCTACAGACATATTTAGTAATTCCTGAACTCTTTCTTCGGTAATTGAGATTGTCAGTCTTAAGAATACTAGTTTTAAGAATGCCCTTGCTCCGACCCCCTTACTGCCCAACTTGAGAGCGGACAACTAATGCGTTCCACTTATTGAACAAGGTTCTATGGTCGGTCCATGACCCCTGGATTCTGAAGGCATCCTTGGGGCGATCTCGTAGTTCCTACAGGGTGGAGACGATACAATGGGGTCGGTCCATGGACTTTCCTTCCTTTTTCTGCATTTCGCTAAAGGGTTGAAGGAGGCCAAGAGGCAGCCTCATTAGACCTTATCTTTACAAAAATTACTTTTACAAACCTAAAGGAGTACTAGTTTCTTATGGAGTTGGAAATGAATTTCCTATCCGTGTACAGATATATTGCCAGCATCAGATTTTTAATTCACTAGAAAACAAAGCCTTCTGATTCCATAGCTTACAGGGCATTTAATCCTTGTAAAAAGCCAGATTGAAAATTTCTTAATCATATGGTTTTCAGGAATATTTCTTGATCAGCCCAAATATTCAGAGATTGACTACTATGTATGGATGAACTCGGTACAATCATGATCTAAGAGGAAGAAGAATGGTTAGCCAATGTTCAGACAAGGTGCAGATAGCTCAAGATCTAGTTGGTTAAAACTTTAAATAACAGAATCTAGAGAAATGCCTGGGATATAAGAAGTTAGCCTGTCACTTTGTAACCTATTGAAGCTGAATCCTTGTGTGTTTTCAAGATTTCATACAAACTCAATGTAGTTTGCTTGGCCAATACAGAACAGTTTCTCCTGAAAAATGGCCTACTTTGTGGTTTCTGTGCTTTTCAGCCTGATAAATCCAATTATTCATATTCCTAGAATATTGCACACTGAATAGCTACATTCATAATTTCTCTCTAAATTACTAACTGAAGAAAGAATTATTTGCAACAAATCTTTTGAGGAGGTGAGAATCAAATATACTCTTAAGTTCTCGCCAGCCACTTTCATTCAGTCTTCAGCCCCATGGTTCTAACTGTAACCCATTGACAAAAGATGCAGCCCAGGAGTTGTCAAAACAAAGTGAGAGAACTCTTGAAGTTTCATGAAAGGTTTTGTTGGAACTTTTAATTATTGATATCTACTACTTATTCCAATCCTTTCTTCCTCTCTCTTCATATGAGTGGCTTGGCTGTACGTTATTTATCATCTTCCACTCCATATACCAATTTTAAAGGAAACTTAATCTTGCTGAAAAATAATCCTAAAAGACCCACGTACATGTAGAAAAAGAAAAGTGCATCATTTTAGACATTCTCTCAATCTGACTGCCAGGAAATGACATTATATGGAATCATTTTACCTCTCTGTATGCTCAAAGGGTGACACGACAGAAAATGAGGTTCGACGATTCCCAAGATCAAGATATAAAAGACCCATTTATTAATATCAGCAATGCTAAAACTTCTAGTCCACAACCAATGGGTTCATAATACCTCAGAAACACATTTAAAAGACAACCATCAGAATTATAGCTAGAAAAGGGTGTTTGCTATGAATATCTACAATTAAGATCACGAAGCTCTAAACAACACAATTACAACAGTGTTTGCGTGTGTATATGGACATCAACAATTAAGACCATGAAAGCTCTATATGCCACAATGAAACAACACAACCACAAGTGTGTGCTTGCATGTTTATATGCATGCATCTATACACCAGAATGTATGCACAAAGCATCCAAAACATAAACTTAATTCAACACAACTTTTTTTAAAAAAAAATAAACGCCAAGCATAAAATCTTTTATGCATTTTATGACCCTATATCGGAAAAGTTAATAAATAAATAAATAAAAGAACAGGAGAAAGAACTTACTTGTGAAGGAGAAGGAATACACCGCACAAAATAAATGTGCCCGTAACAAGAACCCAGCCAAGGATCACCAGACTACAGAATTTAAACAGTAAAATTGGCCAAATCATAACCATAACATGTAGTTGTTTTCAAGTTCAAAATTGTTAAAACAGATAATGGCTCAAAAATAGGGTCACTCACAAGTAAACAAGGCACTGCATCCCAAAAATGGAGAACACTGCAACCAATGGCATCATAGAAATAATATAAGCAAACAATTTAGTTATAATAAATCAGACAATTTATAAATTTGCACCTCTAATCCAAGAAAATAACACTTACAAAATCCAAGAAATGCCAAAGCAAGCATCACAGCAGCAAGGATAATGAGGGCCAGTCTCCTGCAATGCACAGCAAAAAATAAGAGCAATTAGGAAAAATTCCAAAACCAATCAAGCACCAGAAGAAGTTTTAAGAGCTTTTACTCACATGCTATCCAAAACATTTTGTATGCCTTCTGAATTATCCTGTGTAGTGCTGGAAAGAGTAGTACCAGAAGACTTGATCTTTTTTTGAATGCTATCAATGTCATTTTGGACGCTGGGTGGCAGAAAAACTGACTCTACACCTGTATTCTTAGCCGCAGCAAGATAATCTGACACATGCCTGAGGTTTTTGACAGTAACATTTGCTTGATTGACTACATACTCCAATGTGTGTGTTGTAATACTGTGAAACTTCCCTTGACCAGTATACAGAACAACACATCCAGCACTGCAATCGCAGAGCAACATTGAGGGTGTCATAAAATTATTAATGAAAACACAGAGCCATAGCGAGAAAGAGGGGTCATTACATTGCAGCAATGGTAAAGAGGATGAGGTAAATGAGAGACAGGGCATAGCATGCTCTAGAGTAGCCATAAGGCTCTGTTGGACAACAGCAATAGCAGAGGCAGATAAAGGACAAACATAGTCCAAATATCACAAACCAAACCAAAGCTACGATGAAGAATGGAACCGCAGTAAAACCAACAGACTGCATCATTGAAGTGACAATCAGTACAAGAAAATGTACTAATATGGTCAAATAAACCAGAAAAAAGTAATAAAGAAAGAACTCACAGCCCAGTAATGTTTATTGCTGATATTGTAACCAGAAGTGTAGAATTTAAAGTTCTCTAAAGGGTCTCTTCTTCTTGTTTTCTTTGCAGCCAATATCAAAGAAGATGCTGTGTTCTCTTCTTCTGCAAGATGCCTCCTTATCTCCCATGAAACCACCACACCATCATTCTCTCTCCCACCAACCACAACATCTACATTGAAATAAAATAAAATTACTCTTGTTAAAAAAAAAGCACATAAAGATTTCATATTTTTCACAAAAAGCATAATTTTTAGAAAAAAATTAATTAGTAAATGAACTACCAGGAATGGAAAAAGATTCAAACTGGGAAGTTAAAGAACCAGGAGTTGCTGTTGAAGAAGTAAAGATAAAGAAAAAGAAAAGAAAGATTAGGAGAAAAAACAACGGTGGGTTTGATCTGTTATTACAGGACATGTTGTGTTCTTGTTTGTGTTTCAGTTTCTCTCTCTGTTTCGCGGCGTTGCCGTCGGCTCTGCCTGGTTTTTATGATCGTCTCTACGAGAGACAGAGACAGAGGAGTGTCGAGCCAGTGTGTAAATACTAAATACAGGTGATTTATATGGGTATTTGTCAGATATTAATGAGTCTTAACGGTTAAGAAAAACACCTTTATGAATTTGTAAAAAAGTTTTCAGTTCTTTTCTATACGTTTGTTTGTCCGTAATTATTACATGGACAAGAATACCCCTTTGCTGTGATGGTGTTGCTTTCTTTATTATTATTATTTTTCTTTTTTTTCTTTTTTTTTCGGGGTTACAACGTTTTTGTTACGAGGAAGTTCTCATGCCTTTGTTTTCTGGAAGTTGTTGAGAATTTTTTTTAGATTTTTAAGAAATTTATACAAATTGCTTCTTTTTTGTTTCTTGGAAGTATATCTAATGTATCATTACATTTTAAATTTTATTTTTATAAAAACAAAAAATATTTATTTATTTATTTATAAAAAAATACTTTTTATTTATTTTATATATAAAAATTCATTTTACAGGAGTTTTAATTAAATATATATTTTTAAATTTATTTTTTTAAGACTATAACTACAATTTTTTTTAAAAAAGTACTATTAAAATGAAGATTTTACAGTGTAAATTCAAAGGAGATTAGTTTTTTTTTTCTTGGAATGGCAGTAATACAAATCAATAAAGAAAATTCTAATGCAAATAGCATTCAATACATTGATTTTATAAAATAATTTACATGGTAAGTAAATCACTTATATAATATTTATTACATCAGTTAATAATGTTTTTATATACAAGTCACACTGAATCTTTCTTTTCTTTTCTTTTTTCCACCTCTTTTAATGTATATTCACCCCTATGAATTCAACGATATTCCACTTTGGCTCCTGTAGTATTGAGATTTCTCAATTCGAATCTAAATTGTTTCAATGCGACCCCTAGCTACGATAGGCTTACATTTTTAATTGTTTTTAAAAATTTCTTTAAGATTCGTATTTTAATTTCAATTGTCCAATAACCTCGATAACTCTGCCTTTATTATAAAGAATAATAGAAGACAAGATTATTCATTACTTGGTTGTTAGGGCTCATAATTGTTTTTAGATAGCTTTTAATATAGTTTTAACATAGAATATTAAAAATAATTTAAAAAATATTTCAATAAATTTTAAATTAAAAAAATTCAAATATACAATTTTAAACTAAAGAGAACGTGGCAGGATGTGCTTCAAATCCTATGCGTATGCTTGTCACATTGTGACCCCCGCTGCCAATCTCACTGGTTACAACTAACAAACGTGCCTACCACCACCTTTCCCCCATTTTCATAATTTGGCTTAGCTTACTTCAGAAAGGTCATTATTTACGGATTTATTAATTTATGTTTTGATGTTGAACCTTACTATTTTAGGGTTTGGAGCTTGTGATTCTTAATAGGGTTTGTTCTTTATTTTGAATTTGGTCATTTTCTTGACCTACCAACGTTGCTTAGGACATGAGGAGGAGAGAGGTGAGGAGTTGTTCATGAGTGGAAAATTGTTTTGGACTGTTTTCTTTTGATAGAAAAAATTGAACTCTCTTCGATCTCCTGTTTAAAATATTCAACCTGGTAGTTTAACAGAACACCACAATGATGCTGCCTAATTTGTGTATCAATATTTGAACAAAATTATTTGTCACTAAATTAAAAACACCTGATATGATAAATAAATCCTAGAGGTTAATTAATTTGTTCTTCTTTTCTCTTGTAATTTATTTTTCAATTTCAGATATGATTTTGTTTTTGTTTTTTTAATTTTGTATGTTATTAGGTGTCCTCAGGTTTTTATTTATACGAAGTTTTTCTTTGGATTAATTTCAAGTGATCATCATTATGTAAAAATCCCAATCTTTCTTATGTGTATGAAAATT
>NW_011499850.1:2377937-2392316 GCF_000495115.2 Populus euphratica
TTAGGTCTAAAGTTAATAATTTATATCAATAAAAATGATTATCAATTAGTGAAGACACAGACACACAGACATGCATGGCATGTCTCCTATCATGTACAAACATATGAAATTATTTGCTAGACGCCGAACGGTGGAGTGATCCTCACTTGAAGAAAGAGGGGACTAATCTGTTAAGCGTACACACAACTCATAATGAAAGTAGAAAACTTGCAGCTTATATGGTAGGTAATGAGAATGGTTAGTTATGTAGTAGCTGTTTACGTAGACATAAAGCTAGCATTTGCCACTTGCTGATGCTTCATCAAATCACCTTTCCAATCTAATTTCCAAGTGATGGGCGCATTTCTTCTACCGATCTTTATGTTTCTCATAGCCTGGCATGGCAGGTCCATCAAGAGCTGTGTTGAACAAATTAAGTGTTTATGATATACCCGAGATATTGGTGCGGCCCTACGTAATTTCAGAAACATATCGATCGGCAAGGCTGGCCCCCTTCGGGAATAATGGAAGGCAGAACTGTGCTGCTGCCTTTATGCTTTGATGCGATGTGCCGGCACGTAAACATTTTTAGCTTCCTTTTCTTTCTTATATAACAAGAATGTACCTTGAGGATGCAAAGCATCCTTAAGGGATAAGAAAATAAAAAAACTCCCATTGTGCATACCATGTTATTGTCATTATACCAAGGCTAATCTCATCGGGGATCAAGATTTATCTACCTCGAAGGCATCGAATCGAGGCTGTAAACTTACTGACTTAGGTTGCTCAGATAGTATCGAATTTCCAAAAAAAAAATCAATTTTGCTCAAAATTTCTATTGTTGGAGAACTTTGTTTTTTAAATTGATTTTTTTAAAAAATTTCAATCAACTTTTTAAAAGTTTTTGAATATATATTAAAAATATATTTTTAATGAATAAAAAAATATTATTGTAATATAATTCTAAACAATTATTTTTTTTAAATACCATTTACTATTAATTCAAACACACCTTAATTATCATTAAAAAGCGGGAACGAACAGATTTTTATACCTTCACCAATGAAGAAACAAAATCCTTGAAAATACAACACATAAGCCAAGAGAATTTCTGATGAACCAAAAAAAAAACTAGGCATGAGGATAACGAATAAAGGCGAACCCAAATGTCCAAGCCATGATTTGAAGATGAACATTGAACATTAGGGATTAAAAAGAAAAGGCTGAGGCATCCACTTGCTTAAACTACACTTAGAACAAGCTCTATGTACAAGGGTTAATGACATGTTTTTTCTTTGTAGTTTTCTGGATCTTGCCCTTATCCAAATTCCTAATTAAACTCGTATTTGTCTTTATACAAAATAAACTCGTATTTTGCTCATATTTTTTTTAGCAAAGTCAAATAATCTCAAACACGTAATAATTAATCTTAAAAGGTTAAATTTTGCATTTGTAATTTAATGGTAATAAATATTTTATTAGATGCTTTTTTTTTTTTGTAGTGGCATTTCCTACATTAATATCAAGTATTTGATAATGGGGAATATTTGTAACTAAATACCCACTTTCAGTTTTATGATGATAAATTATTTTATTAGATTGGATTCTTTGTTCATTTTTTTTTATATATCTTTTTTTTTTTAAATAATCTTTTAAGTCACTGCATAGATTTTGGACATATGTCATCCAAAATTAGATGGAAGGGCAGAAATCTTAATAAAACATATAATAGAAAGATATTCATAAAAATTGTATAAAAACAAAATCCATAAACAAATAATACTATAAGTACAAACTGTGACATTAAAGTCTTTTAATATGATATTAAATTGATGTTTTTATGTTTTTTTTTTACTGATATAAAAAATAAAATCTAAAAAAAATATGTCAATACATTTTAATTAAAAAACACCATGCATTACATTAACAAATATAAAAATAATTTTATGGTAAAAGATTTTAGAAATTTTATTTATTTGCCATAGTTTAGTGGGCTTAGACATTGTCAAGACATTTCAACTAAGAAAGATCTAAATTCAGGTTTTCCTTTGTCTGCTATATTCTTCCCTCCTCTAATTCTATCAGTTTTTTTTTTTTTTTAATGATGATTTTTTTGTGGGCTTAGTTTTAGAAGTCATGTTACTGGGCTAGCCTGAAATACAAATTGGGCCACCTACACGAAATATTTTATTTCAAGAACTACCTCATGCCATCTCAGACAACTAGCGAATACGCCGAATAGCACTTCCCTTTTTAGCTTAATTTACATGTTTTCGGCAACAAAAGCCCGTGCTCTAGAGCCCATTAAATACCCAAATCTTGGGCCCAGTATTTCTCGGCCTAATTTCAACTGTAGGCCACCACAAATTATGGGCCTACTCAGTTACCTAGAACACCTCCTCTAGAATCCTCATCTAAGTTACTGTTTGTGGTGCCGTCATTCGGACAATCTATCTCACAAAATTTTACAAACCAACAACAGCAATTTTGCTCAAAATTTCTATTGTTGGACAACTTTTTTTTAAAATTAATTTTTTTAATTTTAAATCAATTTTTTTAGAGTTTTAAAATCGTTTTGATAGGTTGATATTAAAAATATATATTTTTAAAAAATTAAAAATTATTATAATACAATTCTAAACAATTTTTTTTTTAAAGACAACATTTATTATTATTTCAAACACACCTTATATTATCATTAAAAGGTGGGAACGAACAGATTTTTATACCTTCACCAATGAAGAACCAAAATCCTTGAAAATACAACACATCAGCCAAGAGAATTTCTGATGAACCAAAAAAAACTAGGCACAAGGATAACAAATAAAGGCGAACCCAAATGTCTAAGCCATGATTTAAGATGAACATTGAACATTAGGGATTAAAAAGAAAAGGCTGAGGCATCCACTTGCTTAAACTACACTTAGAACAAGCTCTATGTACAAGGGTTAATGACATGTTTTTTCTTTGTAGTTTTCTGGATCTTGCCCTTATCCAAATTCCTAATTAAACTCGTATTTGTCTTTATACAAAATAAACTCGTATTTTGCTCATATTTTTTTTAGCAAAGTCAAATAATCTCAAACACCTAATAATTAATCTTAAAAGGTTAAATTTTGCATTTGTAATTTAATGGTAATAAATATTTTATTAGATGCTTTTTTTTTTTGTAGTGGCATTTCCTACATTAATATCAAGTATTTGATAATGGGGAATATTTGTAACTAAATACCCACTTTCAGTTTTATGATGATAAATTATTTTATTAGATTGGATTCTTTGTTCATTTTTTTTTATATATCTTTTTTTTTTTAAATAATCTTTTAAGTCACTGCATAGATTTTGGACATATGTCATCCAAAATTAGATGAAAGGGCAGAAATCTTAATAAAACATATAATGGAAAGATATTCATAAAAATTGTATAAAAACAAAACCATAAACAAATCATACCATAAGTACAAAATGTGACATTAAAGTCTTTTAGCGCACTAATTTGATCCAACTTGTTTTTTTAAATTATTTTTTGCTTTAAAAAAATATTAAATTAATGTTTTTATGTGTTTTTTAATTAATATAAAAAATAAAGTCTAAAAAAAATATGTCAATACATTTTAATTAAAAAACACCATGCATTACATTAACAAATATAAAAATAATTTTATGGTAAAAGATTTTAGAAATTTTATTTATTTGCCATAGTTTAGTGGGCTTAGACATTGTCAAGACATTTCAACTAAGAAAGATCTAAATTCAGGTTTTCCTTTGTCTGCTATATTCTTCCCTCCTCTAATTCTATCAGTTTTTTTTTTTTTTTAATGATGATTTTTTTGTGGGCTTAGTTTTAGAAGTCATGTTACTGGGCTAGCCTGAAATACAAATTGGGCCACCTACACGAAATATTTTATTTCAAGAACTACCTCATGCCATCTCAGACAACTAGCGAATACGCCGAATAGCACTTCCCTTTTTAGCTTAATTTACATGTTTTCGGCAACAAAAGCCCGTGCTCTAGAGCCCATTAAATACCCAAATCTTGGGCCCAGTATTTCTCGGCCTAATTTCAACTGTAGGCCACCACAAATTATGGGCCTACTCAGTTACCTAGAACACCTCCTCTAGAATCCTCATCTAAGTTACTGCTAATGCTTGTGGTGCCGTCATTCGGATAATCTATCTAACAAAATTTTACAAACAAACAACGGTGAATTAACCTGCTCCAAGGTATCCCGATGGTTTGATTTGAAACTTCTTAAGGTTCCAAATTTGTTAAGACATTATACAATTAAATTTGTATTTTGGATTTTAAATTATGTTTTAAATATATATATGGCTTGAAAAAATATTATATTAATTTTTTTGTTATTTTTTATGATTTTGATATAGTGATATGAAAAAATTATTTTAATATATTTTAAAAAATATATATTTTTATAGAACACAGTGCATTCAAATAGGATTTTTTTTTTTTACTGTAACACCACTTGTCTAAAAAGGAAAAAGAAGAAGCTGGATATCATGGTCAGATTGAGCTGGCGCCTGGCTACATGCAACTATAATTCTCACTGAATTAATTTTTTATTCCCCACGAAGTATCATGAATTTATAAGGGTTGTTTAAGATTGTGTTAATGGTTTTTTTTTGTTTTTAGAAATGTATTAAAAAATATTTTTTTATTAATTTTTTTAAAAATGTTTATAATATTAGTATATTTAAACAATAAAAAAACATAATAAAATTAATTTATTTTTAAAATCAAACTTTTTAAAAACTTCGTGTTTGCAACACAATTTTAAATTGCCCCTTGATTTTATAGCGATTATTTATCTGATTTAAATTGTCAATCGGGGTAGAATTTGACCGGTCAAAAATAGTGGTTAAATCTCAAACCCCAGCACTCTCTCCGAGAAGAGACAGTACACTGTAGATGTAGACATATAATAGTCAAACGAATCCCTGCTCCATCATGAGATGGTACTAAAAATCTTATGTTTTTTTTTTTTTTTTATGGTTTTTAATCTTATTAATTGGGGATTTATTCTTCCATTTTAAATGACAGGAATGACTTCAAGACCAAGTAAACTATATTCATACTTCTAAGCTTCATATTTCATCATAACATGGTTTTGAGTACTCTAGCCATGCATTAAGAGTATCAAAATACAAAAAATAAAAATGAAGAAGATAAAATAGTGAGATGAGAAATGTCTACAATTCTCAATTGCCTACAGCCATGAAGAAATTACGTTAATTTGCATAATCGAAACCCACTCTTCTCCTTTTGTTGTAAAAAATACCAATCTGTCTTTGTTGGAGTTCGAGTAATTTTTGCTTCCGAAATATAGCTACTTTTATTTTCTTTTAGAGGTGTATTAAGTGTAGCTATGGTGGTTTTTTAAGTATTTTTTATTTGAAAATATATTAAATAATATTTTTTATTTTTTAAAAATTATTTTTAATATTAAATAAAAAAAACAAAAAAAAAGATAAAAAAACTATTTACATCACGCTTTCAAACAATTTTTTAAAGTATATTTAATATCATGGTAGAATCATAGTTTTATTATTTTTTTAAATATTTTTGATATATTAATATCTAAAATAAATCTTAAAAAATATTTTAAAACATAAACCCTAACCCTATTCTTACCATATTCGTAAATAGAATCTCGAATTACTGGTAAAAGCAAGTGTCGTGTCGTGTCTCCCAATGCAAAGGAAATTAACAAATACATAAACGTACTGTATAATTCCCAGAGGTGTACAAGTTTTGAACAATAAAGTCCTCGGATTGATGGCTTGAATTATTAATATGAGCATAGAAAAATGTACAAAACCATAACTTGGAATTGGGAATCACGTGATGCCATTAAGACAAAACCCCCCGACCAAGTTATTAATTAACTCAAGTTGAAGAGTGATGAGAGATGATGTGACTGTGAGAGAGAACACTTTGAATTTGAAGGTCGGTCAAAATATCCAAGTAAAGCTAATTAATAATTATAGTAATAAATAAAAGTTTTTTCGGTTTAATTTGTTTTCCTAACATAGAGGAGATCGATGAGGAATGCCTTTTCTTCTACTCATGCTCGAAGCCATGTCCTCCTCAGAAACCTTACTCAGTGATCTTGCACATACGTATAATCCACTCCTCTTCTTCCGTACAATCTCAGTGCTAGCGATGCTCATGTTCTCGGAACCCGATGAACTTGAAGACCAGGTCATCGGCTCATCGGAGTCCACAATTGTCGAGCGAGGCGTCTCATTGGTCATCTCATCATCTGCCATATCTTGGGGGATAAAGAAGTCAGGACCAAGAGTTAATGCGTTGCATCTCCTCAGGTATGGAGAAAGGTCCTTGTAATGTTTCAGCACAAAGTCCACCTGCAGAAAACATTGAAGGAAATCTTTCTGTTAAATATGATCATAGGATCTTAATAATGAATGGCCATGATTAGGACACCCCTCCTAGAAATAATCTGGCTTATTCAATACATAATTCTTGATTTTCTTAATTATGCATGCTTCAAGTAAAATTCACTTGTATTGATGGTGTATGCAATGGCTAGTTAACTCCTAAGGAGTGGTCTGGTCGTTAATGATATTTGCTTTCTTTTTCTTTTTTCTACAGATGAATTTATTTTTCTAAATATATGCACTTAATTAGTTTAGTTAACATGTAAATTGATATCAAGTACGATTGAAATAAAAAGAGAAAATGTTTGCAACAACTTCTTCCTCTTTTTGAAGGCGGTCCATGGAGATTTGATCATAATTGAGCGCAACTTTATCGTGATATGCTCTTTGACTAAAAGGGTCGTAATTGCATGCGGAAAAAACTTTTAGTCACCCTAGTTGGAATTTAGCATGAAAATTGCTCTGTACCTTGCAGCCAAGAGAGCAATGGATAAAAGGTTCTTGAAGGCTTCTATCACAGGAAGTACAATAGTTTCCGGCCCCTTTGAATTGCCTGTTCTGAGCTCTCTTCTTGATAAACACCACTTTCGCACTGTTGATGGTATAGGCCTATAATCAAAGCTAAGTTAATTAGCAAACTACAGACTGAATCTTGCTAGAGCAACATATGAAGCAAGAAGATTAAGATTGTTTAAGCCACTAACCTGAACATTTGAGCAATCAATCAGCTTTTCAAGGTCTTCCAGTCGGACAACATCATGATAAACATAACGACGAACTTGAAGAAGCCTATGGAAGCGATGGGATGGTATACAATGAGGGCAAATACTGATGCAACAATCCAAACAACATACGTTCTTTTCATTCTTCTTTGCAGCTTCATGATAAGAGCACCCCGCAAAAAACTTCTGCGTGTAAAGAGCTCCCAACCATGCAGGCTTTTGAATTCCCTGAAAAACACCATGATCACAAATACCAACCAGAATTAAGCAAAAGAGACACTCAAAAATTCAACACGTAAATCAAAACTCAAACAGAATTTTGCAATAGATGGCGATCAGCGAGGGAAGGGCGAGCTAGTGACACTCACCATGATCACAGAAAAAAAGAGAGAGATGATGAGCCCTCCTGAACTGTTATCAAGATAGTGGTGTAACAAGAAAGAGAGGAGAGAGAGATTAGGGTATGGAGATAAGAGTATTTATGGAGGTTCACAAGAGATGAACGGGTATATATTTATTCCCTTGAGAAATAGGCAACATTTTGTCAACAGGGACGGCTTCTACATCTCCAATGGAGAAGCCAAATGAATAGCCAAAAATAAAAAATTAATATTTTGGCTTTTGTTTTGCATACTCCAATGGAGAAGCCAAACAAAATGCTAAAATGCCTTTTCTCTCCCACAAATGCTATTTCTACATATCTCTTTAAAGAGCCAAAACCAACAAAGTGGGACCACTAAAAAAATAGACCAATTAAATGTAGACATGTGGAAAAAAAAATAACATTAAACAATATTAAGAAATAATAAAACACTTATTTTTTTCACTCCAATATAAATGGCTCTTCAAATGGCTTTTTTCCATTGGAATAGATATGGTAAGATAAGCTATATTTATACTATTCAAAATGCTATTTTATCAATTTAGCTTTTCAAAATAGCATTTTGGATTGGAGATGCTCTAAGTGTGAATGTGAGCGTGAGCGGGTGTGTGTGTGTGTGTGTGTGTGTGTGTGAGAGAGAGAGAGAGAGAGAGAGAGAATTCTTAAAGAAAAGAAGTCAGGTATGAGGAGAACGTGGGAGCTGTTCCTGTGTCTCCCTTTCTCTGCCACCTCCTTAAACTATTTTTTTTTCCTGATCTTCTTGGCTTAAGAGCTCTAATGCTAAACTTACTAAGCTCTTCTTGGAGCAGCTGCCCTAACATGTATATTTTTTTGCCCATTTATTTCTTTATTAAATTATCAACACCTTTTTAATTAGTTGAGCTACATATTTGAATTTGTTCAGTGTGTGTGCTTGTTACAGTGGTAGGTTATCAATATATGGGTTGCTTTGTTCACAAATGGTCATTTTAACGAGTTGTTAATAGCTAGCGATAATAGATAAGTGTTAGATATGTAATTAGAATCATTGTTATTAAAATCAGTACTTTCAAGAATTTTATGACTTGGAGTTAGATATATTTTAATTTGAATAAAAATAACATATATTTAGGCTTGTCTAATTACGGGGTTAGATTTACTTGATCAAATCTAGTTAAATTAACACCAAAATTTCTTTTTTAAAAACAATAAAGAAAAATAACATGGATTTAGATTTGTTTAATTACGTGATTCACCTGAACAAATCTAGTTGAATTAACATTAAAATTTATTTAAAAATAATAATAAAATGATATTATTTTGATAAAAAATAATCAGTTAGAGTTCATCTAGTTTTTTTTTATATAATTATAATTAAATATCATTATTAATATTATCTAAAGATTATTCTCCATATTATTTCTAGAAAAATTTCAACCATATTCCATACATATATATATATGATTTCTTATAAAGTTACTAATTAGCTGGCATTACATTGTGAGGTCAGATAAAGATTTTTTAATATAAAAAATTATTTAAAAATATATTATTTAATATTATTATTAAATTTAATTTAAAGAATCAACCTTAACTCTCTTGATTTAATTTCTTATTGAATATAACATGACACGATCAATTTAGTGGATTAAAAAATAATTCATATAACTAATAAAAAACATTATTTAATTTTAAAATTATTTTAAAATTATTTTTTTAATATTTATATAACAAAAATCTAAACTAAAAATAAAATAAAAAAGTGAAAAAAACGCAATCTTGTATTGTATAATAGATGAATTTCAATAAAATATTTTAAGAAGTTGAGACTATTCATGCGATTATACAACTATAGTTTTTGGCAATAAACTCTATATTCATTTATCAAATCATCAGCGTAGTTGAAAGAACACAACATTAAAGTAGGATTCGCTATTAAATTGCACCTTTTCTTTATAACTTCATTTAGCCTTAAACATTGCCTTTTGTTCACATCACGTGTTTTTTTTTTTTTTTTAAGAACAAAAATTCAAGGCTAATAATATTACATAATTTCTCTCACTCTCTCTGGTTTAAAATTAACTTCAAAAGCAAGCGATGAACAAGCAGCTCGGTGGCAATATCAACAGCATAAATTAAATAATAACCGGAGCTTCTAGAGCAAATCTAGTTCTTACTTCCCCGTATCTGGTCGGTATTTACGGATTTAACATCACCAAATCAACTGGGCTTTGAACAGACACGTACGAGGAAACTTGGTTTTGTGGGAATCTCAGACGTGGCAACATTAATCAACCTACTACTCCACTACGGAGCCAGGAGCTGTGCTTTGAACGATAATGTGTGCTCCTGTGACGAACATTAGACAGGCAAACACCACTCATTAAGCACTTGTTAGTGAGATTTATTAGCCCTTTTACTCATTTTGAGGGAACTTTTCTTGTCTTTAGGCTCTGGCCAAGAACTAATCTTGGTTTTTGCCATTCTTTGTAATTTTTTTTCTTTCCTTTGACTCTTTTTTAGTTCATGCCTAGCTAGATCATGACACTTCTTTTGGTAAAATATTTTACTCAAAAACAGGAAGGAGAATGGGTTGTTTTGTGTGTTGGTACTATGGTGTATGATGTTTAAAAATATCAAAAAAATACTTAAAAAATGTTAAGAATAACAATAATATATGGCACTTCATTCGGTCAAGCATTGACCAATATACTGAATTAACTGTATTTTTGCTTGGTTGCATTTTACACTTAGGCTTCCTGGAATAGATTAGCATGGCTGTAGGAGATCAATCTCTTGTATAAAGCTGCGTTTCCTATTTTTTAATAAACACTCATTCAAAGGCAAATAATATTTCTCATGCCTTAGCTCTATGCCCTCTTTCATTTTGCCTTTTATTGTTTGTTATCTCCTCTTATTATGGCAAATGAGAAACTTTCGAGTGCAGCACAGCCTGGTGCTGCCACCCTCTGCTTTCTTCACCATTCCGATCATCAACGAATGATGCTTGTTTTTAGGCCCCTCAGCAGGGATAATTATCTGACATGATGTAGATCCATGATGATTTCTTTGAAAGATAAATCCAAGGTTGGTTTCGTAGACCACAATGTCGTCCGCCGCAACCAAACCAAACGACAAACAAAAACGCGTTATGAGTTGTATTATTTCCCAAAAAAAAAAAAAGTTAAAAGAAATATCTTGTCATAATTGCTAACGTGTTTTTAAGGAGGAAAAATAAAATTCAAACGTGCAGGGAGATTAATTTGATGTCGCATATTTAACTTGAGAAGTTAAAAACAATTTAAACAACCGAAAAAATAGTTTAATTAACAAAAAAATTAAAATAATATTATATTATTTTTTAATATTAAAACAACAATATATTAGATTGATTCGGATCAATTTAGATTAACATGTAAAATTCATAATTCAGGTTATAAGAATATAATAACCTCGTAGAATACAGTTCAAAAAATATATTGAAACTCAATTCTCAATTAATACAATATTGACGAATTAAATTAAAAATAATAAATTTTAAAAGAATAAAAAAAATTCAATTAACTTAGATTAACTTGCCAAACATGGATCATAAAACTAAGATATCCCAATAAAAAACAAATCAAAATAAATTATGAAACTCAATTTCCAATTAATATAATATTAAATTATGAAATTAAAAATATCAATAACAAAAATCTAAGTTAACCTAGTTTAATATGCTAAATTTGAGTTCTGAAACTGAGATAACCTCATGAAAACCAAACTAAAATAAATTATGAAGTTTAATTGCATTAATTTAAATGGTGAAAGATAAAATTATAAAAATAATTATAAAAAAAGACCTTAAAAAACCCTGAGTGAAACAGGTTGATCTGTAAAACTTGTGATTAGGATTATGAAATTATAATAATCTTATTAATTAAAAAAATAAATTATGAAGTTTAATCCCTCTAATAAATCTAATATTTAAAAAAAAAGTAAAAAAAAACACTATTATTCTAATGAATAATACTTAATATTGAGAATAACAATAATTTTTTCTTCTCAATTAGTTTTTGTTAGCAGTGAGTCATTTTCTTTTAATTTACAATCAATATATATATATATATAGTAAAGATTTCAAATTCAAAATCTCTCGAAAGGAGGAGCACTTGAGCTATAATTTAAAAACAAACAATCCATAATGCAATCTACGTATTTAAACAATAACAAATCTCGAGGTGATTCGTGTAATTTATCCAGAAACAAAGTTGTTTAGGCTAGTGTATTTTTTTTTCTTTACACAAAGGGAGTCGAATCTGAACATTATTAGAAGGAATCAAGGTAGGCAACATTTGAATTCAACATATTGGCTAGCGATCATTCTCCATGCATGAACCATTAATCGTTTTTATGATTTCCTTTCTGCAAAGTCTTCCCTGGTGATACACATGGCATAGTTCCAAGCTCGACATGTCCCTTAGCTACAAATATCTGCTCTTTTTCTATGCTGCCTGCAGTCCACAGAAAATGTGTATGAGCATGATTCCATGAATAAGAAGATCCAATCTTTGCTGCATAAATGGTGGTGGCCGAAATATTTTCCCCGGCGGCTAGCTGGATAATATTCTTAATTCCCACTGCCCCTCTCCACGTAATAGAGGCTGCAAGCACAAAGCATACGAATTGGTTAATTCCATTTTATTTTTAGAATTGTGTGTTTTTTTCTACTGGAAACTTGGTAAAGATCTCCGAGGAGATATTCTTTGCAACTTGCAAGAGGAAATCTGCTTGGGTGCATGAACTTTGTTTTAGCAGAGAGATTTTCCATTAGTGCTGGTTTTGGTTTTGCAATTCACTGTAAATCACTACTAATTATATACATATTACTGAGAAGAAGTTAAATCATTAAGTTGTTAAAAATATTTCAATTAGTAACAAGAAACAATCATGTTTACTGAAAAGTCCAGCACCCGCACTAGCAAGTGTGAGATCATGAATGGTGGATACCTATCCACCGGTTAGATTTGCATGAGAAAACTATAATTATTAGGCTCGGCTAGGGTTATGAATTTTATAAATTAATTTAAAATAATTATTTATTTTAAAAAAAGATTAAACATAATTTTTTTGAATAATTTTTTTTAAAAAAATCTTAGAATTAATCCGATTAAGAACAACTTAATCAACTAAATTTAACTACGTCATCCTCTAATTAGATTTGAAATAAAATTTGACCAATTCTTATTATTACTGTCGACAACTCAACTAATTAAATAATTATATTTATGTTTTTAATTGAAGATTATTATTAATTATCTCAATTACTTGGATTATGAATTTTTTTAATTGATTTTTTTTAAAATTTTATATTTTTATATTAAATTAATTGAGAATTAAACTTCATAATTTATTATAGTTTATTTTTTATAAAGTTATCCTAATCTTATGACTCAGATTATGAGTTTGACATATTATTTCTTGTTGATTCAAGTTATTTTTGTGTTATTTTTTAAATTTATTTTTTATTTCATCTTTCAACATTAGATTAGATTAATTGAGAATTAAACTTTATATTTTGTTTCAATTATTTTTTTATTAAGTTATCTCAATCTTAATTTGCAATACACACACCAGAAAAAGGAAGTAACCAACGCTATTTTGGTGGCATATGCAAGCTCCTTCGATAGCCAAATACTACCTTTTATAATGGCATTTGGAGTGGTGCATCAAGGTCTTGTTGGTGGATAGGTACATGTTGATGGTAGATCATCGGTATGGCTCTGATTAACTTTTTTTTTCTTCTCTTTTTTTCTTCTTTTCTTCTTCCCGTAAAACACAAAAGTTTCATTTGATTTGATTTTTGTATCCAATTTTATCTTTATTTTTTATTGCTATTTATTTTTCTTTTAGTGATTATTGAAGTTTTTTTTTTAATTTCATCTCTAAATATTTTATTTTATTTGTATATACAATTTGATTCTCATTCTTTTGATTGTTATTTTTTATTCTTTTCTTAATTTGTTTAATTTTTTCCCTCCATATTTTATTTGATTTAATTTCTTTATTCAATTTTATTCTTTTAATTGCTATTTTTTATTTTTTAAATTTATTTTATTTTTCAATTTATTTCCTAGTTATTTTCTCTCATTTAGTTTTTATACCAATTTTGATCCCCATTATTTGATTGGTAAATTTTTTGTTTTTCAACTTTTGATGATTAAGAATTTTATTTTAGTAATTTTATATCATATTTGATTCTTGTATCTCAAGTTGCGAGTTAATTAAGTAACCTAGGTTGACTCAAGTTTTATTATATTTTTTAATTAATTTTTTTTTATCAATTTTATTATTTGATATTAGATTATTAAGTTTTTAACTTTGTGATTTTTTTATACTTTTCTTTCCATGAAGTTATCCCAGGTCACAAGTGAGTTAAGTTAACCTGAGTTTACTTGAGTTTTTTTCAAAGTTTTTTCATTGACTTAACTTTGGTTTTTTTTTAATCTTTTTTATTCCAATCTCATATTGCATGTTGTAGGTTAGTCAAAGTAACCCAACTTGACTCAGTTTTTTTTTTAATATTTTTTTTAATTTTATCATTTGACATTGAAGTATTTAACTTTGAACTTTGTGATTTTTTTTTATTTTTTTATATGGAGCTAATTTTATTTTTTCATTTAACTACTATCTAAATTTTAAGTTTTTTTTTTTAATTTTTTAATTTTGATTTCATATTACAAGTCTTTTATTAATTGAGTTAACTTCAGTAGATTTGGATTTTTTGATGTTTCTTTTTTTAAAAAAATTGAGTTTTTTAATGTTGATCTATACATGCTAATTAATGCTGATAAAGTTTATGAAGCCTTCATATAGTGACAACAAAAAATATGCACAATTCAGCAGAGAACGTGATGC
>NW_011499850.1:2392339-2629687 GCF_000495115.2 Populus euphratica
AGCAGGAAACGTGATGCACGATATCATCTTAAACCATTTTCCCCTGTACCTTTTCTCTTTTCAAATTACTCAGGAGAAATGTATTTTGAATTCAAGAAACAGCTAAAAGCAACCCCATTAATCTTCATTAGTCTCCTGTAATCATAATTAAGAGTTGTAGTAAGACAATGCACGTGGCAGGTAATAATCAAATCAATTAGCAAAACCAGTCTCCATTTCTTCCTTCAGAAACAAAAGCTAATTTTATTGAAAGACTTTTTTTTATAAATTATTTGGAAAAAATCCCATCCAATATTGCTGAGTGAGCTTTTCCGATTGGATTAACATTATTCTAAAGAAGAAACGAAGACAAATAAGAATTTGCAGAAAAAATTATAAAAAAAATAAAAGAAAGATAAAGGGTGACCGACCCCACGTGCCACGGAAAGCAAAATGGGATTACAGGAGGAAAGGAGGTCACGTGCAAGGGATCCAATGTCATAACTTTGAAAAATAAACCAGATTAAACCCTAAGAGGTCTCCTTGTTCTTGGACTGATCAAATATTCCTCTCTTATTTTTCCTGTCCAGCTGTGCATCTTGTTGGATGGTCAAAGGTCAAGGATCCAGAAGTGAACAGGGCCTGTAATGATGGGTTCCTTTAGGGCAAACAGTGTAGTAGAAGAACACACAGAAAGCTGGTCAGCTTGTGAGCCGCACGAGGGGCTCTCTCTGCCCATATTTGATACTTCAGAGACACACTTTGCCCTGCTAAAAAGGGTTTCTTTATTGGCTCAGCCACATCCCCGGGGGCTATTATATTTGCTTTGCCCAAATCCTCGAGGACTCGTCATGTGCAAAGCCTCGCCAACAGATCCTGACTTATCATTTAATAAACTCACATCATGCGGGTTCATGAGCCCTGTCTGTATAGATTATAGGTCCCAAATATCAGTCCAAAACCATGATTCCGTTTGAGTCACAAGAATTGTGTTGCAGGACGATACTGATGCATAACAGTTGACATGAAATGTCTAGCATATTGTTCATAGAGCACCTTGACAACTCCAATCCCCGCAAGAAGTTCGGACAGATTAAACAGACTTCATGACTGAAACAAGTGTGAATTTTATCTAATCATCAGTTAAAGCTGAAAGCATAGAGTTTATTAGCGCATTCTACAGGCTCGGTGCCAGTCGTGTGTGTTTGTGGACTATCTCAGAAGCACTGCTTTCAGATCACTCCCAGCAAAATCTACAAATAGAAAGGCTAGTCCCCTGGGATTAGTGACACTGCTGAAGTACAAAGTAGGGGTTAAATCATCATCTATATAAAACAGACAGTACATATGGACTTCTTTTTATTAACAATGGCACTTTGCATCTCTCCAGGTTATCACCTTTTAGGTCTTGTTTATTTAAAAAGTTTATACAATTGAAATATCTTGTATACCAAACCAGCACCGGATATGTCAATGTCAAGTCCTGGGAGAACTGTGTCTAAATGAACTAAACCTTGCTTCATGGCTTCTGTGCAGAGAACATTATGAACGTTCGCTGAACCTTCTTTGAGTAGTTTGTAAGACCACATGTTGAGCACAAGTCTTCAATTTCCTCCTCTGTGAAGAAGTTATAGTTCCGCGAAATCCTCTGCCAGACACATGAAGATCTTTAGATCCAATTGTAGCATATAACAATGGTGAGAGTAGATGGAATTACCCTACAATTCTCTGGCTGTGGGAACTGCAGCCAGTTTGGATGGAGTTCCGCCCTCACAAGGACCTATCATTACTAAGAAACTAACTTCCAAGGAATGGGGATGTGCAATTTTCTCTGTTGTATGTTGAGCTAATACATCACCTCTTAATTTACATGTAACTCAAAGAAGCAAGCATTACAAGAATAGCATAATGTTAAGATTAAAAACTAGCCAGACCCAAACCATACTAGTTTAAGACTTCAGTTAATATAAATTATTGATAAATGAAGTCTTCATGACAAATGTGTACAAATCTCCATGAAATTTGTTACGATATGATTGAAATGTGAACTTTTTATGGTGTGGAAATCAACAAACAAATCTGGGCATGTTTCACTTAACCCGAAATTTGTAGAAACTTGAAAACACTAGTACTTCATTGCTTTACTGCTGCTTCCTTTGCAATATTCACATACTAAATTCAATTTGGACAGTTACTTTCACCGTTTCCAGCTTGGGTGAGAGCAATTCTGAATTACTAACAATTAAATATACAAACACATGAGCACATAAAATCAAAAGCCAAAAGGAAGTATCCCTAGGCATAGTAATTAATCCTCTCAGCAATTATCACTCTATGACTATGATATAATCAAATGAAGGAGAAAAAGCTAATTACCTCTCGGAATGGTCGTTCTATCCGGGGAGTGGTTGAACTATATCGAAGAAAAGTGGTTCCGACAAAAACTCCACCACTTCGCAATACACGACAAATTTCAGCAACCTGACATTATTAGATACGTCACTAGTTGAACAGCAGGTTCATAAAATAATTCTACGTACAGTCAAATGATGAGAAAGCAGTAAAACACACATAAACACAGAACTTGGGAGAGGGATTTATGATGTGTACTTCTCAGGACAAGACGCCACGGAACCTACTTGCTGATGACATAACAAACCACCTCTACACAATTTCCCAAAACATAGCCAGTGAACCAAGATACTTGCTGGAATTGATCAAAGCAATGCAAATGTTTTGCATATAATTTGATATCTTGTGCTATAGGCACTGCCTTGCCACTGGTAGAACGTTGTTATTAGTTCCATGAGACCAAAGTGGAGAACCACATGATGGGCACCTAAGGTAGTTGACTGTGTCACCCTATAGATACAAGTAATATTTTTCACAAACCCACAGATGTAAACGCCTTATGTCTTAAGATTGGAGGCTGACTACTGTTGTCTGACACTATCTAGTAGATTCTGAAACAAAAGGTGATAACTTACATATTCAGCAAGTTATAATGTTTTTCATTTGCAATCTGTGTGTTGTGTGTTTTCAGTGGCGGCAGTAATTGTTAGAGAAAATATCTGGAATTGAGATCTCAAACATCCTGAGGTCTAGAGAAGATGTCCTTTACTTCAGCTCTTTGCAAGGCAAAAGCCACGACTACAATCTTTCGTTTTTTTAACTCTTATCCTGGAGACTCAATCTACTCAGTGTTCCATGCCTCTTTACACCTAGTTTTGGTAGGTTATGACTTGAAACCCTTTTCAAGTATGGTCAAGTAAGAAGTGGCGTATTGAACTTCATATTCTTTTTGCTTCCACTTTTGGTGCAATGAAGCACATTAAACTACTGTTTTCCTGAACCCTGATGAAGTCCTCGATGGTTTAGACGTGACAGGAATTGACCACATCACAATCAAGCTTGTAACTTATAAAGGACTAGTTTCAAGCATTGTATTACCCATCCTCTCGTCAATTTCACATCATGAGGTTAGAATTTTCTTTAACTCACAGCATATAATAACATGGTGTCTTACACGTCAATGGTCAATGCATAAGAGATGGCCCTAAGAGAGTAGCATGAGGGACAAGATCAAGCCAGCATCAGGATAAGGACATCAAAGTCACAAATCATGATAGACAAAAGATTGCAGTGCCTTTTTCCAAATTCAAGTGGAATTTGGATCTTGCAAACCAGACTGGACTGGTTTATCTGGAAGTTTATCCCATCAAATCCACAAAAGAAACGAAAGAAAGAAAGATCACTTACAGCATTGGAAGGAGATGGCCAGCAATGCATGGCAGCACCAGCATGTACAGCATCAACTGAACCCGATGCAAATGGAAGTCGCGAAACATCGGCCCTGACAAGACCAAGATTTCTGCACATTCTCCAGCAAAAGAAATTGTCAATCCTCATTTCAAATTGAACTATAGTTATGAAATTATAATTACTCTCACGTAACAGCTATTGTAACTTTGAGACTCAAGTCAGGCAAAAGAAGCTTACGTAGTTGAGATAGTATCGTCTTGCTTGATGTAATCATAGCACTGACGAAGCATGTTTTCAGAGAAATCAAGTGCAATAACTTTTGAATATGCTCCAGATTTGGCAAATTTTCTAGAAAACAAGCCACTGCCACAGCTTACATCTACTAGAAGACCCCCTCCGGCAGGTTTGAAGTACTCCTGAGCCATTTCAAACTGCATTAGAGAAACCATCACAAAGTCAAGTTCATGTTTTCAAATTCAGTAGCAGTTTCAAAAGAGGGGAAGAATGAGAATGATATTAATTACTCCCATTTTCCGAGATGCCAATGCCATTTCATGGGATATATCAATGTTCCAAGTTACCATGTTGCATAGAAAGATTTCATAAAACCATTAGTAATATTTGCTCAAACTAATCTTTTGAGATAAGCTTAATTAAACTTTCATGCCTAACTGGTGTATTTGAATTCCTAGAAACAAACCAAGAAACACAAACCTCTTCATCAGGACCAGGAAATCCACTTTGATTAAAGCTTTGGCGCCAACCTCGTTCATACAAGAATGAAACAAGTGGACTCCTGAGAAGATGAAAGTAACTGACATGAGCATGAGCATGACCATTTCCTCAAACAATTCAGTTTTACAATAAAATCTGATTCCGATTTTCAAAATGCATTCCATTGTTCTTTATTCCTTCTTAAGTCAAAACCAAAATTGGGTACTCCATATAATTAACAGTAACAGATCCATGAAATGCTACATAGGCGTGAGATGGACATTAATTCAAGGTTGAAAGGCCTGTAAGCTTATGCATGCATGCGCAGTAATGCACCAATTTGAATTGATCAAGTACATCTTGGATGCATCAATATACAGAGCATGATTATGTGGCACCATCATCACCAAATGTATACCGGAATAGCTCGGTCCTAACTGGATTGATTTCAGTGTAATCCTTCATTCCAGCAGTAATTGTAAGATCCAGATAGTTGTCTTTGCTTGAGTATGTTTTGGTGCATTTTTTACACTTGAAACTGGACTGATATATTGCAGGCCTGCAGGTTTTGCAGTTATTACCATATCAGACAATTCCAAACAAAAAGAAGAAAAGGCTTTTATATCATCATGTGACCCAACTTACAAGTTAAAACCTGGAGGACCTTTTCTTATTAGAGGTTCATAACAAACCGGACAAGCAAATATTGCTTGATTCTGCTGTGTGCTTAACTCCTGGAAGATTAAATTCTTGTCAAATCCAATATACAACAATGGGAGGAAACATATGTAGCAATAGGAGGAGCATTATCTTAACATAGTTATGGATAAACAGCAAAGTTTTGAATTGTTGCCAGCAAACAACTCTGCTTAAGCCACAGAACTAAAAAAACAGCAGCTTTAAGCAAGTTACTCCCTTGCTATTGCACCGCCACCTAAAATCATTACTCCTCAGATTTAATATAAATAAATGAATGCGTGCTGAACGATGAACCTAAAAGCCACCAGTTAAAATTTATTCGAAAACAAGCCGGCATCAATATTAGCTTGAGAATTTGTGCACCGAATAGAATAACTAATCAATTCTCCTTCTTCTGTCTAACCTCCACTAAAACAGAAATGAAAGCCACCCTGCGTTAGTGAAAGTAGGAGGGGTCAAGAAAACTTTTGGTGTCAAATGTGACCACTCAATACTGTATACGCTATAAAAAAGATCCATCAAATACTAAACACTGCCCCTTAATTTTTTCTTTCATTTAACTCATTCTATTGAGCTAGTTCCATAAAGTTTAGCCATTTAGGTCCTCATTGAGAAATTTTACATTCAAAATTCAAAACTTTCTCGGTAACCAAACAAGCATTCCTATTTTCCCAGATAAAATGCCAGTTTCAACTAAAACCTTTTTAAACAAACCATTTTATTCCTAATGACATTCTCATCGCCTCAATTAATGAATAAAAAACAACCCAGAATAAGAAAGAAAAAAAAGACATTTGACAATAAAAATTCTCTCAGCAACCAAACAAGAACAACCCCTTTACCAGTGCTTCACTGTCATATCTCAAAGGCGTTAAAAATCTATGATAAAATACTCCACTTCAAGAAAAACTTCTAGTGGCTATGGTAATTTAGTAGTAAAACAAAAACTGAAAGCAATGGAATGTATAACCCATAAAAAAGTAAAAAGAGAGAAAGTAGAGATGAAGGTGTTACCGGTTCAAGAACGACAGCTGAAGTGGCGCGAATTGTAGAGGGAAACCGGAGGGAGGTGAAACGAAGACGAGAGGGAGAGAATAGTGAATTATGAGAAAGATGAGGATATTTCAGAGATATAGATTGGTGAAGAGAGTGATGAAGAGCATTGGAAGCCATTGCAATGATAGATTTGAATACGTTTCGAAAAATTTCTGACCTTTTTCCTTTCTTATGTGCGTGGTTTCTTGTGTGGAGGCAAAGACATGAGGAAGGGGAGTCTTCCTTGTTCAAATTCTTGTGGAGATGGTGGGGACAATTTTAGTTTAAGTGGACCTCTCAAATAATTATATTATTATTAGGGATATTTTTTTTTATCCTCTATCAAAACACCAAGTCCTTAATTAAGATTAATGAAAAAGATTAAAGACTGTTTATTTGTTTTGTTATTTGAAATAGTGTTTTAAAAATATATTTAGTATGAAAAAACATAAAATTAGGTTTTTCAATGATTTTAATTAATTGATATTAAAAATAAAAAATTATTTTAATATATTTTCAAGCTAAAAACACTCCATATAACAACATCAAATACAATACTAAACATATTAAAATAAATAAAATAGGAAGTGATGACTAAAATTTAAATTATATTAATTTAATTACTATCCTCCTAAAATTATGTTCATATGAAGTTAAAATTCGGGGATAAAGAGTAAGATTTAAAGGTAAAATGTTAACGTGAGAGAAAAGTATAAAGAAGTGAAGTGTTAAGGATGTTTGGTAAGAATTGAAATTTTTATAGATAATAAATTGAATATAATTGTAAGAGTATAAATAATATATACTTGCATGTGATCTAAAATATAAGTAGATGAAAAAACAAGAATAAAATAGTGTCGAATTTATAGAGATAAATTACTATAATTGTCATAAAAATTAAAGAAAGGACTGAACTATTAATAAATTAACATAAAAATTTTCATTCTAAAGATAAATTACTCTTAATATTAGGTCTTAATTTCGAACTAAAGTGATTGAGAACGATTGAATTTAAGAACAAGGAGGAGAAAACAAAATTGTTGGAAGCAGAGAAAGCTCTTGCTGCGAGGTTCAATCGTGAATGACATGAACCTTTAGTAAATATTTTATCACTAATCTAAACTTAATTAGCAATTAATTAAGGCTGATAATTTAGCATATTGAGATGGATAATTTATCTGCCAAATTCCAACCAAAAAGAGCCAAGACTTCTTTGTTTGATCCTGTAAACAACTAAGCAAAGGCCGATGCTAATGATGCCATCTTGGCCTTGCCGTCTCAAGTTTTGTGCTAATTTATTGCTTGAAAGCAACAACAAATATATATATATATAGGCCAATAAATGGCCATGCTTCTAGAAGACTATTAAGAAAAAGATTGATTTTTCTTATGCAATCATCAAATCCCATACTGTATGTGATCACAAATTTTTATGATGTTGTAATAACTTGTATAAAATTCTTGCATGAAAGCACCGTTTTCATTCAATCATTGTATCATATAAGCAAAAAAAATAATAAATAACTTAATTTTAAAATTATTATAATCTAATAGGTCAATCCAAGCTTGATTTAGGTTATATTAATGAAAATTTTTATTATTTCTATCAAAATAATATTAATTTAGATAAAAAAAATCAAAATTTAAATCGATTTGTTTATTTATGAATCAACGTGTTCAACTTATAACCAAACCTCGAGTAAAATGGAAAGATTTCTGTATATTTTATATAAAAAAATAAAATTTGTATATGATAGGGAATATTTAAAAAAAATTAAGCAATTAAATTTTATATTTAGAAGTAATCTATTATACATACTATCATTCTATAAGCTAACTGGTTATTAAAAGTTACCCCCAAGAAGCTAGCTAGAATGATAAAAGGTAAATTCTTTTAAATATTGATTTTAAAATATAAACTCGAAAACTCGAAAAAACTCGAAAGTTCTTATTTTGGCAGGATAGTCCGGTCCATTTTCTTGTTTGGGCCACCTACCTGACCCAATACTTAACTATGGGCTGCTTAGAAACTACCCACATCCATACCGACAACCTCCGCCTACATGCCTTACACTCAGAAACAAAGTAGCGTGAGCTTTGTGTCTTATTTGAAGAAATGATGGTGTCTTATTTGAAGACATGAAGGTGTCGATCAACCACTTCTGACCCCCCACAAGCCCAGCCATTCAAGATGGTGGCCGTTTGAGATGAAAGATATTATATGAAGGTCGACATTAGTTGGATAAGGTGACCGACCTATCCATAGAAGCAAAAAAGAACGCGCTATTAGATGATTTTCCTGAAGCCCGTTTGATGGCTTCTTAGACCGAAATAGTATTTAATGCCCTGACCCTAAACGGATCTCAGAGTGGACTAATAGAGAAACGAGTGGGAATCATCGGATCAGGAGTAAGTGGCCTTCTAAGAACACACTCAAAATCGGACTCAACCCGATTGTGTTGGAAGCTGAAGTACGAATTGGTGGAGTTTGGTCACATACTCTAGAGTCAACCAGACTCCAAAACAGCAAAGAAATTTACCAGTTTTCTGATTTTCCATGGCCTTCCTCGATAAACAACACGTATCCCACTCACAGTCAAGTGATGGAGTATCTGGAATCTTATGCACAACATTTCAATTTCTTTCCATGCATCATGTTCAATTCCAAGGTCTAATGTATAGAGTATTTTGGAGAGTCTAACGAAGAGATGGATTCATGGCCTCTTTGGAGGGGGGCAGGCAAGTCCTTTGGCTCCAAGGGGAAATGGCATGTCAAAGTTCAAGACACAAAAAATTGCAGCATACAAGTATGTTAATTTTTTGAAAGATTCTATATTGTCGTGGCTATTTCTTTTATACATATATAAATAGTAAATCACTGTTGAATTATGTTGGTCAGTTGTATCATGCTGAATTTGTAGTTCTATGCATTGGACAATTCAGTGGCCTTCCAAATATTCCAGAGTTCCTTCCAAATCAAGGACCTGAAGAGTTCAAGGGCAAGGTGATGCATTCAGAAGACTTCTCAGCCCTAGACAATTCAACTGCTGCAGAATTGATCAAAACAAAGAGAATTACAATAGTTGGTTCTCATAAATCTGCAGTTGACATAGCAGCAGAATGTGCCAACGCAATGGTAAGAAAACATTCTGGCAAGCAAATATTCCTAATTTAAGTCTTTTATCAGATAATCAGAAAGACTTTTACTTTAATCAGCAATAAAGTCTGTGATGTTCAAAACATCCACTGGATTTAGTTAAATGAGTGAATAGAATGTTTCATAGAATTCTGCTTCGTTGTCATTCGAAGTTCAAACAGCCTTATTATAATCAATCATTCAGGAGTTATGTACCCTTGCACAATGATTCAAAGGAATGCCCTCTGGTTTTTTCCCTGTGACAACTTGGGTGGACTTCTGCTTGCTTTCCTGTGCTACAATCGATTCTCGGAATTGTTAGTCTATAAACCTGGTGAAACATTTCTATTAAGTTTTCTGGCCACCTAACTTGCACCCTTGGAAACTTCTTTTTCACTCTCGCAATTGCCTTTGTCCATGAATGTTATATATGTGTGATTTGCTCTCAATTATGATGCCAGTATCTTGATTTTCAGAGATGGGGAATTTCAAAATTCATTGAGATCTACCTTAGATGGAATCTTCCTCTGAAGAAGCATGGAATGTTACCAAAATCCAGCTTTCTTGAAGATATATCTTCCTGTCAGATTGCGATGCTGCCTGAGAAATTCTATGACAGAGTTGAAGAAGGAAGCATAATTATCAAGAATTCACAAAGCTTAAGCTTCTTCCCAGAAGGTCTAATTATAAATGGAGAAAATCGGCCATTTTAGACTGATCTTGTGATTTTTGCTACAGGATTCAGGGGTGATGAAAAACTGAAAAACATTTTTGAGTCTCCAGTTTTCCAAAACTACATAAGCGGGTCACCTACCGCTACAGTTTCCCTCTACAGGTCTGCTAACTTCATATTTCTTGCCATGTTTCTTTCTGTATGTCCTTTAAAGTGATCAATGAATACAAACATCTAGCTTGATATTGCATGGTTAGCATTAATATGACACCCTCTTTGTCATTTCTGCAGACAAATAATTCATCCTCGAATTCCTCAATTGGCTATAATAGGATACAGTGAGAATTTCTCAAGTTTGGATCGCTCTGAAATCGAAAGTGTATGGCTATCACATTTCCTCGATGGCAACCTTGAATTGCCAAGTATAAGAGACATGGAAGAGGAAGCAAACATGTGGGCAGATCACATCAGACAAGTTACAGGCCGCTACTTCAGGAGAGCTTGTATTAGTAACTTTAACATATATTACAATGACCAGCTTTGCAAGGACATGGGATATAATCCTAGAAGAAAGAAAGGACTTTTAGCAGACTTGTTTATACCATATACACCAACAGATTATTCAGGTCTCACCAGCAAGTGAGGTTTCCCGAACCTTGTGAAAGCTCCATCAATAGTTAAAAACTATGTAATTGCATGTATATGCTTGCTCCCGCAAGCTGTGCAACGCAGAAAATAATTTATGGCATAGGGATACCTTGAGATTTAGTGGTTTTAAAATTCCAGTTTGTATCTATTTCGCTGCCTAAATTTTATATATTGGTATTGAACATTATAAAAAAACTAAAAGTGCTAAATGAATGGGTGTACTGTGGACTGAGTAATTTCATTATGAATTTTAATAGTGTAGTAATAATTATGTACTTCAACCTGTTGGATGGCTCTGTGGTTTGTGGAAGGTGTTTTGGTATTTTTAACGGGCGCATGTTTTCCTCCCATTCTCCCATCATTCTTTTAATTACATAGAAGAGAAAACAAGTACAAAACAGAGAGAGGAAGGAGAAAAAAAGAAGGCAAATCAGAGAGAAAAATCTACGCGGAGAGGGTGATGTTGTTCTAAACGAAACTGACAGATGCAGGGGCAACGAAGGAGGCGTCAGGCAAAAAAAAGGGATCCGTGATGGATATAAAAAGGTTTCAGAGTGAGGAGAGAGGATAGACACATAATCAATGATCCACATTTCTCTGATCTCTATTATATTTGTTTCTTTTTCATTGCCACAACTCTTTCTATCTCTAAATTGTTTTTCTTGCAGACCACGGAGACAAAAACAAAAACACCACAGATTTAGTCTGGACGTGGTCATTTTTATTTTTATTTGTTTTTTTTTTAAAAAGGAGAGAACCCAATTGAAGATTAAGATTTGTTGATGCTAGATCTATCCCGCATTGCTTCTTTTCGTTTCTTTTTAATTATTCAATTTTGGATCTTGGTTTTTTTGTGCTTGAAAATTTGTATTTTCTTTGCATTATGGAATAATGCTAACTTCAAGGTTTACTCTATTGAATATCACGCGAATTGGATTGCTATCGTTGTTATTTTTGAGACTATGGTTTTTGAGACTTGATGCTACTTATCCTTGGTTACCTGTCTTGATGTACTTGCGAATTGGAGAGCTGGCTCGTTATGCAGCAATGCTAGTCCTTCATCAGATAACAGATAATGGATGAGACTGCATATTATTTAAGGAGCTAAAAGAGCATGATTGAAAGGAAGAACTTTTAAATTTTCTGCTGGCAGGTAAATATGAAATCAGGAATTGTTTTTAATCCTGAGGCACTGAAATTGTTTGCAATGAAGAAAGTTTTCGATGTGTACTCATGACGGCGGCAAGTCTTGGTTGCAGGCTTGCAGCAGCATATTAATGTTCCAAAACCTAGACTGAAGACCAGTGACATGGCCAGGATGCTTGGATATGGGTTAGGAAATTAACTTTTTGACTCGATTGATCAGCCCTCATCGGCTTCATAAGCATTGAAAAACTTTGTTCCATGGGTTGTTCATCCAAGATTTCAGACGAAGTTCAGAGGGCTTAAAGTTCCCCTTGTGATGACCAGTTGGTGTCACTTCACACCTTAAAAGAGCTGCAATCCCAAGCAAGTAATCAACAGAGTCCGAGGGGGGTATGTTTTAAGAACTTAAAGTAATATATATGGGAATGCTCTTAATTTTCTTTCATTATATCTTAATGAAAGAATGCTAGTACGTACGTCAAAGGTGTTTTATAAATATGGAGTCAGTTTATAAAATGATTTTTTTCTTCTAGCAATTCATGTTATAGTAAAATTTTATGAGTGATATTAACATATTTATAGCATAAATCTGGAATTAATCGCTAAAAAATTAGGAAATGGAGGAATTAATTTAGATTAATTTTAAGTTAAAAAATAAATATTAATTTAAAACATGGTACAAAATGGCCAAAAAATAATTTGTATCGAAATTGTTTAATTTTGATTAAAATTAGAGGTTATGCTTGATTTCCATAAAAATAACTAACAATAATTATTTGCAGCTGCAGCTGCTGCTGCTGGGGTATAAAGAAAAAGAAAGGCCTCTTGGTTATGGGGCCTTAGCTAGGTACAGTACTCTCTACTCCTGAGCTGTCCTAAGTTCAAAATTAAAAATAAAATAAAAGGGTGATTCCTCCTCGCCATTTTCTCTTCATCAAAGTTCTTTCATGGAATCTACAGGGAATTACGAATGTATCCAGTTTCATATATACAAGAACAATAGCCATTAAAGTTAATTAACCAATACAAATAATAATGCATTACCTGAATGATCTTTACCCATTCAGAGTTCAGACACTCGATCGAATGGTGCTTGCCTACGATTGTGTCACTCAAATATTAGACATTCTCCTTTCATTTTCTTGCATGATCACCTCACTCTTCTCAAAAATGTATTGTTTTAAACAAGAACAACGATCACCTGGAAATTTAACAGGGGGTTGAATTTTGTCAGAATTGTTTTTTGTTAATAATGATCGATTTCATCCGGCTTGCTAGTAGGTAGGGAAAATGTCATTCAATTATGTCCAAAATTACCCCAACTGATGATTTATTCGTTACTGGGAATTGTTCCTCAGGGGCCGCTCCTGCCATTTCTTTTTAAAGAATTTTGTATTCGATATTAACAAGTAGAACGAGATACCACACAGTAACCTAAGGTTTGTCATAGATTGTAGATCTATTTATTTTTGACAGCACAATTTGTTTCTAGACAATTCAACACTTAATCAGTTCATGACAAAAGGGTATGTATTCTATTGTCTCTGTTAATTTTTCATTGCAGTGTACACCAAATACAGTCTAGCTTGTGATCTCTCACACACGTGTACATGGCACTCCATGAACGGCACCAAGTCTATCAAATGACTTAATTTCTATATTGTCGGTGAATTTCGCCGGACCATCCTGACCCTACTGACTTGATCGCAAGCAGCCACTGCTGGCGGGGCTCTTGGCCATGTGATAATACTAACACAAAAATATGTGAGGGTTTTAACAAGTAGGCATGGGAAGGCATTGAAAGGGATGCGTGTGTTGACATTGTGAAGATCGAACAAGGCCATCACATCTATATCTCTGTGCTGTCAGTGGCATATAAATGGAAGATTTGTTTGCCTTGCATGCCCGCTTTGTGAGACAGGTTAACAAAAAATTCAACATCTATGACTAACCGAGTTTTGTTTACTTGTGTCTGAGAAGATGGGTTCCTACTCTTGCTTTGACGATCTTGTTCATGTTAAAGGATGTGGGGACATTAATAATTATACTCATTTGTTTCATGCATGTCGTCATGGAATTCTCTTCCAATAACGAGTACAAAACCTAGGTAGAGAGAAGTGATGGGGCAATCGGGTGAAGAAAATCTTTGCACATGAATTTTCTTCTAATAAGGACTAAGGAGGCTTAATGGGGATAGTGAATGGAGGATAGTCCTTCCTCGAATCTCTACATTTTCAACCATCAGTCCCTGGTTGAAAGTGAGACTTCCCTAATAGCAAAACCCTAATCTTATCCCTTAGGAGATAAAAGTCTTTAGTGCCTGGTTCCTAGATAACTGTTGACATTCGTTCAAATAAAGTACTCTACTAATTACCTTTATCTTTAGTCAAATTAAACCTCTTAGCTAAAATTTTGGATTGAAAAATTAATTGTAAAATTAATATAACTTTAGCTTTAGTACTAAAATAAAGTACTCTCCTAATTACCTGATAAAAAATATAACTTTTAATTAATATAAAAAAATAAAGTACTCTGCACTACTACTTCACCAGCATGTTCTTTGCATGGAGGACAACTCAAGTTATAAATGAATCTTCAGCAGTTTTTGACACAAGGGACCCGAAGTTCATAGATATGCAAACACATTCAAGGATAACACTCAACAATTTGTGATTGATCGATAGTTTCCTTTGGCACATTATTATATCCTTTGATCAAGTATATATCATGAGCCATATATAGATTCGTAAATGCTTCAATCCTAATATATATATATATATATATATATATATAGCAGCTCTCTCAATGGATCCCACGTAGCTTAAAGGCATGTTTATTAATAGAGTTGCCCTAGTTCAAACAATATATTATTGAAGCTATAAAATAACAAGAAGTTGGAATTATTTAGGGACTCCAAAGTGGAAAGAAATCCCCAACCAATTGAAGGATGATCCATCCGGTGAAGATGCATTGTTCGGTTAAAACCAGACATGATATCATATATAAAGCATGTATCCACACTAAAATGGAGTGCCCTTTTGATAAGTGCTCCAACCTGTTCCAATGCGTCCGAGAAACAAGTGATGTCTCCTGGTCGGCCGATCGATAATCTCTTGCTTACTTTTTGGTATCTTCAGTTTATGCCAACTATAAAACATTATGTCCACTGATCCCATGTAATGAGGACCGATCACCTTGTTCTAGAATAAGACAAATAAATGTGTGTTAATTTATGTAGCAACGCCTTCTATGAGAGCACAAAAAATTAGACTTCAGTCCGTCCCTATCTAGCTTCTAAAACCTACACATTATTCTATAGGTGTGTGATACATATATATAGAATTACAAGTGATAAAAAAATATCAAACCTAAAAGAGTAACAATTGTATATGTTTCAAAAAAACTGATGGCTAAAGTCCAATTCATTAATTAAAATCTAAAAAACATGAAGATATATAGTTCATCTTTTAAAAATTCATGGTTTCAGTTGCAAAATCCCAAGTATCCATTTAAAGAAAACTCCTTTTCGCTCTTCAAATATCCAAAGAATATCGATGGAACTCGTACTAATAATATAAATTTGAAGTTCTAAAAGAATATTCCCAATGTGAGATCACTAAAATGGAGTCCATATTCTACAGTAATTAGAATTTGGATGCTTCTACTATTTTATGGAAGGAATAATGTATGTAATTTGTGTTTGAGTGAAATGCTTAGTGCATTCGTATCATTAACAACATATAGTAGTTAATTACAGAATAGAATATTTCTAAAGTGCTACCGTATTGTTTGTATTAGATGGTAATCAATGATAATTTAAATATTTAACTCAGCGCCCACCAATATCTGCTTTCCACTACACAATACAATAGAGAAACTATAGCTAGCTATAGCAGCGATAGATTTTGTCTTCCATGAGCATATATATATATATATATATATATATATATAGCACTAGATACCCAAGGATGATTAATTACCTGTTAAGTTGAGTAGGATTCTTACAAGACAAAAACTAACAACCTGAAAACATGTTGCAGATATTGGACTGATTGTCGATTCTAAATAAAATCTCAAAATTCTCTTTCTTTCCTCCTGAATCCCACGATAGCAGCTATCACTCCAGAATTACATGCATCATATTTTAAACACAAAATATTTACATGCATCATTTTTTTCTTTGTTTTACAATGACTATGTGGAAAACTTTCCATGGCGAATACGTACATTAGTGACTAAAAAAATCTATGGAGGGTTATCTTCGTAGATGTTCTGCGGGAGAGTGTTAGTTAAACATATATCATGTTAAATAAATACAAATATATAAAGTAATATAAAAGATTGACAATCAACCACCAACCACAAACAGTAAAAATACATGTATTGGATAGAAAGAGGAAGATGGGTTAGTAAATCTAAGAAAAATTGAATGGTAAATTGGTAAATTTTTTCCCAAACAAATTTCCAATAAAAAAATCAATTGTTAATTGTTTTATGCAAATTTTTAAACAGTAAATCCAAACTAACTTGGCAAGTTGATCTAAAGCTCAGTTAACTTTAGATGTAGATTAATTCAAGTTGTAAAAAAATAAAAAATAAAATAAATTTTTTTAACTAATCTAGCTAATGCTCGTTAACTTTTTTTTTTTGGATTAACCCATAAACCTATTCTTATTCCTGATTGGATTTTAAAACTGTAACAATTGATAACAATATTCTCTGTGGGGTGCATGGTTGATAATAGTTCTAGCTTCTTGTTTTTTTTATAAATTTTAGGGGTCAAATTTTTCACACGGTATTTTTATTCTACTTTTGATGTGTTTTAATTTGAAAATCAAACAATATAATAAAATTAGGATTCTTAAAATCAATTAATATAGTATTAATGCATTTAAACACCCTCCGAATTCCATATTTTAAAAAACAATAAAGTATTTATTATAATTGAATGGGGAATATTTAAGTCAACCCAATGTTTTACTAACTTAAAATCTAGGTTGTATCAGTTTTTTTTAAATTAGTTTGACTATTATCTTTGTTAAATTCAAGTATCTTTAGGAGATTAATTTATGATTCAGTTGATTTGAATAAGATTAAATGAGGTCAATTTCAAAAATTATTTTTTAATTTTTATTCAAAATAATATTGTTTAGTTTAAAAAATTCATAGAAACTGTATTATTTTGAAATTGAACCATCACCCTGATTATTCAAATTCTTAATCAAAACCACAACTATGACAATACTTTCTCACATGTAATAAAATAGATTCTACGAGCATGATAGGCCATATTTTCATGTAGGCAGAGGAGTACTATTCCTAGAATACCTAGATTTATAACATATAAACATTAATTATAAATTGATGGAATTTTGAATTTGAGTTTAGATTAAAACACTCAAATTTATTTATTTACTTTCATATGAGAAAAAAATAATGGATATATCATGTTACATAACCCCGCATTTGATTGAGAGGAGAAATGTCTCATTTATAGCCCGTGAATATAATAAATAAAAATAGACTCAATCTTGAAAGGTGTAATTTAATTAATTAGATTTTAAATTTATTTTTTAGAGATTATTAATTTAAATATTATAAATTCTAAAATCTCGATAGACTTATCTTGTTATTAATTTTAAAATATTAAAAAATTATTCAAATTATATATAGATTGACACAAAGATCCAGGGTATGGGGAATATTTAAGTCAACCCAATGTTCTACTAACTTAAAATAAAAAATAAACCCACGGTAGTAGCATGGGGCAAAGTAGCCCATAAGATGTTTTCTTCTTGTTCAAAGCATGTATGAACGTAATAAAAAATTAATCCTACCTGCTACTACGCAGCGCTAGCAAACCATTTAGTTGAGATCTAAAACACAACGAGACACATATTACTCATGTAATGGGATGTTAGCATGCATCATGTAATGGGATGTTAGCATGCATGTGGGAAGATCAGCTTGTGCTCAATGAGACAACACTGGCAGAGAATTCTCAAGATCCTCATTCTACCGTAAAAGAGCAGGGCATGTCCGGAAATGTACTAAAAAGAAGTCTAGCTGTGCTAGTTCACCTAGTTTTTCAACTAGGGAAAATTCTAAAAGTTAATTTCCCTCTTGAACACTCTTTTTTGCAATATCACGATCTTATAGAACAGAACCAGGCACATGATTTAATGTATAGTTTTGAATTTTGATGTCTAAAAAGTAAACACAATGTATTAACTGATTGACCAATCAATTTGATTATTTCCATAATTAAATCTCTTCTTTATCGAAACATAAATACTAATACATCAAAATTATAATCTTAGATTTATTTAATTAATTAGATAGCAAATTAAGAACTACACTTAATTATGCAAGAATTATAAGATGTTAAACAAAGACCCACAAAGCTTCACACTTTCCCTGTTGAATTATTTTAGCTGGTTGCCCTAATGAATCAGTGATCAGTCGTTCCCTTTGACAAGTGGCTGCACTTTACACTACAAATTAAGACAAAGGAAGAACAAAAGACAGTGGCGGAAAAATCCCCCTTCTTATGAAAAGTTCCTGCTGGACAGCTTCCCTGTGGGTCCAAAAACCTTGTATATTTATACATCTAACCTGTGGCCCTCTTCCGGTACTTTCATTCATTCACAATATCCACAGAAAACTACAGTTCCAAATTAACTCTGTATCTTCTTCAACACCTGGCCTTGGAAGTTTTGAAATACTGATACCATTTCCTACCTGTTTACAATCTCTTCTCCAGATGAGGCCCTCTTTAGTAGTTTTTCTTCTGCTTTTGTCCTTTCTCCTCCAGGAGGCTCAAGGTATATATAAATATGCTGAAAACATCAATCATTTAAAGCTGCAAAGAGTTGTTTTTGAGTTGTATGTCATTAGGTCTTAACATCTGCTGATATTTCCTGTAGGGATTCGTTTGCATAAAGGATTCATGCAAGTTAGAGCTCAGAAAGTCCAGGTGGGTTGTTCAGTGTCTTGATGCTTAGTTTACACATACCGTGATGCATTCAAGTGAATACTGTTCCGATGGGAAAGTGATTGATGTGCAGGAGGACAAAAGTTCTTTAAAAGAAAGAAGTGCTAGTGGTGATGTACTTGTTGGCGAAGCAATTCTCTGCAAAGAAGAGCATTGTACAGGTACCATTACCAGTACGGAAAAAAGAGTTTCTAAATCAGCGTCGAAGAACTTTTCACATCACTGGTTACCAAGCATCCATGAAGATTACTACGGTCCTAGGAATCACAAACCTAAGCACCATTAGTTTCTCTAGCTAGAATGCCTGACTTTTATTTATTTTAAAAGTCTGGTGCTGGGTTTTAGAAGATTCAAACCCTTGATCATATACTGTTAGTACTCTAAAAAGGAAATTTGTCCCCAAGAAATTGATTGTCGAACTTTTCATCTTCACCGATTAAACTAGCTTCGATCATTAAATGGGGTCTTGTCCTTAATGTTTCGAGTAGAAGCTCAATGAACAACGAGCAATGAAAATGTTGACCACACCTCATCCAATCATATATCCTAAATCATTTTCTTTGTATATTCTTGCAGGAATGGGTAGGAAACTTATTGCTGTGACAATCTCTACTTCTAGCACTACTATCACCGCTTCTAAGGTTGGTTATTATGTAAATATTACATAGTTTCAATAACTACCTTAGAAATAATACATACATACATGTGTGTGTGTGTGTCTGTAAGACCTCTTACCTTTTCTTCTTACCTTCTTGTGAAGAATGAGAAGAACGAAGGAAATAAAGCTGGCTCCATATCCAAGGGGAGATCGAGTAAAGGAGAAATAATGGGAGAACGTGAAAAACTTTTGGTAAATTCTTGGCGGAATTCTGACCATAAAGTCAACGAGGATCACTATGAGGAAATTATGGACTTAACTCAAATGGACTATTCTCCAGCGGGGAGAAAATCTCCAATACACAATTAAGTGCAGTCGGTACAAATTGATAACGAGAGAGGGAGAGATAATTAAGTCTTTCAAGATATAATAAAGTGAATATAAGTTAAACAGCATCACAGGAATGCTGCAGCTTTTTAGGGCTAGCTAGGAATGATTCTATACATATGATATCATATTTTATTGATATTATAATTATTCTTGTACTATGGTTTAGATGATTATCGAATCATCGTGAGTATTTTGTGGAAGCTGACTGGATTTTGTAACCGCGGAAGTTACATGATGAAAGGATAAATAATATAATATCATTTCATTGCATCTCTCTCTCTCTCTCTCTCTCTCTCTCTCTATATATATATATATATATATATATATATATATATTATTTTGAATAAAAATGTAGATTTGATTAACTCGAAGATCCAATAACTAGGATTTATTTTTTTCGAGGTTAGATTTCGAGTCTGATTAATTACTATAATTTGTATTAATACTAATAATGTATTAATTTACTATATGTAGATTCAATAACTACTGCTTGTAGATAAAGAACACGGATAATAAATATATATCTTCATATTATAAAGATACATAATCAATAACAATTCTTTCAACAATTCCATCTTCTTCTTTTTCATTAACACAAACTACGTTTCCACAACACGTGATCCACTAGAGGGTTTCATAGTTTTGATGAGAGGATCAGTTATCGCTGCCCTGTTATTTTTCTTTAGGTTCCTGCTCTTTGTTTGACGAGTATCCATCTGCTTCGGTTACATTGATCAATGAACATTATTTTGCAGAACATGTAACCTATTTGTAGTGCTTTCATTTTCTACTCCATAAAATTTTGATCCCATTCATAAAGAAAAAAAAAAGAGAAACATGAAAATGCTTTGTTTCTCTTCACCATTCCAAGATATTCCTTGAATCTCTCGTTCTGAAATCAAAGTTCGTGTGTGTGTGTGTTTCATTTCCTTTTTCTATCTTTTTGCTTGTTTCGGAATAAAAAAATCACCAATCATGCTCAAAGCTCCACTCTCTGGAATTTGCTAATGGATAGCTGATGCTCGTATACATATGCTTTTAAAACATATAATTTTTTACCTCATTCATAATTTTATATTTTATTTTCGAAATGAGGTGTGCTCGATGTTCGTTCTCTGATTCAATCTCTTTCTTTCTCTAACAAATCTTCTACTCCCTTACTAATTCTTCAATCCTTCCACATGACACATTGCCACATTTTGAATGTTTACAGCTCGTTATATATCTAGACCCGTCAAGGTGATATTGATCATAAATACTCTTAATAAACTGTTTGTTATTTGTGCTGCAGATCCTGTCAACAGTGGCAGGCTTTGTTCACTGGTATTCAGGATTAATCACCCTCACGGTGGATTTACATGTGGCTGCGGTGAGTGAAGTTTAATTTCATTTCTAATTCTAGCCGATGTTTATGATTTGACAGTATTTATAATGCAGACATGAGACTTGATATGATGCACTTTGATGATGATTAATATAATTACAAATTCAACATATATATATGTATATATTCTAATAACATATTTCACTTTGTCTCATCCACACTAATTCGTGACATAACTTGTTTCTTTATTGATTACTGTGAATCTTTTTCGACAGATAACATTCGTTGACAGATCCCAGATATTGCTGGTTATGCTGTGCTGTTTTTTGCCCTTCAAAACTCGAAAGAAGATTGATCTTGCGCAAAAGTAAATAATTAGTTCTAAAGAATTTCTCCTAAGTGGCATCACCACTGGCTGCAGGCCCATGCAATATCATGGCAGGAATTATCTTTATTATTTCAATTTGAGTTAAATAAAAGCTGAGTAAATATTCCTAGTCATTAAGACTCTGGATCGTGCATATTTAATTACAACAGAACTTTTCAAAGTGTAAGACCATGTTTTTCTGCTTTGGATATTCTATTATTAGCTCAAATAAAGTATTCTTGTCGCATACCAATTTCGGCTTTCCATTTAGGCGCATGCCAAGATACGGAAACTGTCTGGCAAGCATATTGTTGTAAACCCGAGAAAAATAGTTACCAGCAGTATTGTCTTTATGTCAAACTCAAGAACCAAAAACATGTTTTCCTAATTAGTTGATTGATTGTCGATTCTTGTCAAATTTCAATTTCTTTGACCAAATGTTTAGTTTCCCTCCAAGATAGATTTACTGATGTCACCCTAAAGTTTTTCATGCTGTAAAATCATTGCAATATTTATATTTTTTTATTTTAAATTTGTGTTTGGTTAGCGTTTAAGGATAATAAGGATAAATACAAGAAAAACATAAATATATTTAGTTAAAAAAATAAAAATAAAATCAAGTTTATGTTCGGTTGGTGTATAAGGATAAATACAAGAAAAACATAAATCTATTTAGTTAAAAAAAAAAACAAAATCAAGTTTATATTTGGTTGGTTTTTGAAGATAATAGGAATAAAAACAGGAAAAATATAACACATATTTTGTTGAAAATAAAAACAGAAATATAAAATAAATCTATCTTGAATATTTTTAAAATAAATTTAAGTCATTTTTATAAAAATAAAATAAAACTTAGAAACAGGTATGTTCTATCCAACTATCTTCGTTGCTTCTATCCCGAGATCCTAAACAATTGAACTCTATCTACGTTGCTTCTATCCCGAGATCCTAAACAAACTCTATCCAAGTAAACAATTTCTATGTAGGTTAATATATATAAGACAAAACATACAGATTGTTGATTTTATACTGAATTTGACACCATTATTAAGCTTTTAAACGCGCCTACTTGAAAATAAAGGCTCATGATCTTCTCATTTTTTTTAATTGGATTAATTTCGTAGGATGCCCTAATGAATGAATCAATGGTTGGTCAATATTTCGGCCATTTGTCAAACTTTTGCACTATACACTAGAAAGACAGGGGAAAAAGAAAAGGCAGTGGAAGAAAAATCCCCTCTTCTATTACAGTTTCATGTTGGAGAACTACGTGCTTTGTGGCCCTAAAAACCGTATTTATAGTCAACCTATTACCCCTCCAGCCAGACGCGGAACCAAGGGGTGGCAAGCAGGGCCCGCCCCTGTAAAATATTTTAGATATTTTTTATTTAGTATTTAAATATAATAAATAATAGATTATTTAATAATAAATTATTATTTTATTAATTAATTATCATTAAATATAAAATTATCTCAAGTTGTAAAAACAAAAATATAACCTAAACAAAAATATAACTTGTTCAATTTAATTATTTTTTATTGTTTTTTTTTAGAATCCTAACCAAAAAACATAATAATACAAAGTAATGCAGAAAGATTAAAATAAAACTGTTAATTAATTTATTGTTTATCAAAATAAGGTAATTAATGATTTAAATTTAATTTTTTTTTATGTTTGTTAAGAATTTCAAGAGATTTATATATATAATTTTGATATTTTTTTTTCTAAACCTACTAGCTTTATCATTTTTTAATTTTTTATTATAGTGAATGTCGTTTTTTCTAATAAATTGAATATATTTTATAGGTTTGTTTTGATTAAATTTAGATTTTTTTTCTATTTTATTTTTAGTAGAATCATTAAAATTATTAGTTTTTTCTCACATGTCTAATAAATTTATCTAATAAATTTTTCATTATCTTTTTAGTTAAATTAAATTCTTTAAAGAATATATACCCCGTTTTAATTCAATTTAATTTTTTTTTGGAATTAATAATTTTATTTTTTATGTTAATTTTTTTTTTATATATCAATTTTTTTACTATGTTAATTTTAGTTTTATATGTTAACGTGTTTTACATGTAAAAATTTATCCCTATTATATTACTTTTGGCCCTCCCTGTTAAGTAATCCCAGCTCCACCCCTGCCTCCAGCTACAGTATTTATAATCCATTCATGCACAAACTCTACAGAATACAAGTTTTAAAAGTACTTAGAATTCGGCTAAACCCACGTTAATCCGTGTCCTCTGTACCAGACTTCAGAAATATATAGCGAACTGCTTGATTTTTTCCATATCTTAATTACTCTTATCTCTTCTTCTCAATGTTTTTCTGAATGAGGCCTTCTTTAGTAGTCTCTCTTCTGCTTTTTCCGTTTCTCCTTCAAGGGTCTCAAGGTATATATTCAATAATATCAGTCGTGTTAAGTTAAGAGACCCGATTTTGCTTTGTATGTCTTTAGGTTTGAACATGTGCTGTTAATTTGTGTAGGGATTCACTTGGAAAAAGGATTCATGCAAGTTGGAGCTCAAAAGGTTCATGTGGGTTTCAGTTCTTTACACACTGTATGATGCAATAAAATTAACGAGTCTTTTTAGTATTTCATATCAGCTTCTGTTCTGATGGGAGTTCTTGTGATGTGCAGGCGAATAACAATATATACTTCTTTGAAGGAAATTAGTACTAGGGCTCTTGGACAAGAAGCCATTCTATGCAAAGAAGGGAATTATTTCTGATGGGAGTTCTTGTGATGTGCAGGGGAATAACAATATAAACTTCTTTGAAGGAAATGAGTACTAGGGTTCTTGGACGAGAAGCCATTCTCTGCAAAGAAGGGAATTGTATAGGTACCATGAAGAAAAGATCAGTGTCAAAGAAATCTTCACATCACTGGTTACCTAGCATTCATGAAGATTACTGTGGACCCAGGCATCACAAATCTAGACACCATTAGTTTTTCTTATCTAGCTAGAATGACTGGCTTTTATTTCATGTCCTGTGATGTATTTTTTTTAACTCTGACATAAGAGCTAGCTGCTGGGTTTTATAGATCTAAACCCGTGATCATATATACTTTCAAAGCACAAGATATGCTTATTAAATAGTAATTCTTTACACGATAAACTTGATCACAATGAAAGAATTGATTTTAATGATTATTGAATCATCAAGAACACTTGGTGGATACTGACTAGGTTCTGTTACCTTACAAGTTATAGAAAAGGATTTTAAATTCAGTCCAGTGCATGTCAAGAGTGTATGCTTCTTCTTTTTTATTCACAAGAGGCCTTAAAGACTCAGATAGAGCATAGCCATGGTAACAAAAATAATATTTTCACTCTCAAATTTGCCGTTGACAATGCAACATGAGGACAAACTCCTCCTAGTCAAAATCCAATCAATGGACTTGTACTGCAATATTAGGGTCCCTGGAAATTAAGCAGGGAGAAGGCTTTCGTTCAAAGAAGGGAGAGAGATACATCATTATTCCTATCGAATTGATGAAGGAGTATATAGAAGATGACTCTATGACTGGGAAACCTAACCAGTTTTTGAATGGACATTGTACGGAAGAGACAGGGGTGAAGAGGAAGGAGATGCACACGTGCATGATTGTTGTGGAAAAGGAAAATAGAAAGTCGTTGAATTATTAGAAGATTTCAGAAAATCCTTACAGAAACCATGGGAATTGTCAAGACTTTGGTCCTAGTGTGGATTATAAAGCACTATGACGTACTAGATAAAGAACAATATGGAATGGAGCCAGACCTTACGGTGCCATTGAATTAGACAATGAATTCTTCCTGGTTCAATTGCTTAATTTTATTGATTACCTGCAGGCACTAACTGATGGCCCATGGACATTGTTAAGGCATTCTTGACGGCTCAGATTTGTACTCGATTTAATTTTAGAGCAGAACCTAATAATAAAATAATAAAGAAAATAGATTTTTATAGTTATTATAAAATTAATTAAAATATATATAAGTTGATTCAAAAAAATTAATAGAGAATTTAATTGGTAATTACACTCATGGAAACACAATCCTATAAGGGATGTAAACGCCAAAATCTTTATGACTGATAATGGAGTATTTTATTTGAAAATATGATAGTAGTTGTTTTTTAAAATATTTTTTATTTAAAAATATATTAAAATAATTTTTTATATTTAAAAAATTATTTTTGATATCAACACATTAAAATAATTTAAAAATATTAATTTAAAATAAATAAAAAATAAAATAAATTTAATTTTTTTAAAAATATTTTTGAAATATAAAAATAAATATGCTCTTTCTCGTATTGAGTATTTTTTATTGTTGCTATTTAAAAAAATTAGCTTAAAAATGTTACAAATTATAAATTTTATTAAACTCAAGTTTTTATCACAATTTAAGAAGAAAAAAAAAATTAAGAAATGAAAAAAAAAATTATAGTGATGATGAGTTTAAAAACAGCATTCACCGTACGGAGCTTAATATCTTAGCTAGAGCTAATATAGGAACTCCTGCTTTAAATAGAAAAGGCCCAAACCCACAGCCTATCCTAGTCTAACCCATCTAACTCAAAAATCAAATAGAGCCGACGTGGGGAAAACAACCAAAACCCAAACAGAACCTAACAACCATCATCGTGTTCATGCTAACCCATTAACCATCATCAAACTCCATAAATTCATCAATTTTTTGTTGCTATAACTGAAGACACTCCATTGAACTCGCTCGTAGCTCAAATTGATGAACATATGGAGTTTGATGATGGCAGGCACTGACGAGGAGACGTTAACTCGCTCGTAGCTCAAATTGATGAACATATGGAGTTTGATGATGGCAGGCACTGACGAGGAGACGAATGAGGTCGTGACTGACTGATAGGGTTGACAGTCCTTTTGAACCAAAAAAACCCCATGATATTGAGAGCTCTCTCTCTCCCGTGCAGCTAGGTCACGGGCCAATAAAACTCTCTCTCTCTCTCTCTCTATCCAGTATCCCTGTTTGAAAATGTAGCTGGTTCTGGAAAGGTGTTATCTGCCGAAGAGTCTATCATTGATGACTTTAAGGCTACTTCTGAGGAAGGTGGGATGTCCTATGACTTGGCTGCTTTTGACGGGGAGTGTTATATCCTGTGATTTTATTTTTGGGATAATTTTTTAATATGATATTAAAATTTAATTAAGTAAATAATTTTAAGTTTAAATTTTATTATTTTTATTTATTTAATAAAAATTAAATATAAAATAATATAAATCTGTAAGTTTTAAACTTAAAGAATTTTTATTAAAAAAAATATTAAAAAATAATATAAATTTTATTTTAAAATTTTATTTAACAATTTAAATAATTTAATTAAAATAATTTTTTAACATGATTAAAAAAAATGAAAATATCTATTTATACTAATTTTAATAAATTTTATTATTTGAAATTGCTAAAAGGTGAGCACTCTTCGAACTCATATATAAATTCTCAATTTTTAGTTTTGGTTAAACCTTGATCAGTGATCTAATAGCTTTAAAGATAATTAAAAATAATATGACTTTGCAAAATAATTTATTATAAATTTATAGATGGATATTTAATTATATTTGATTTAAAAAAATTAATTTTAACATATAAAAAGCTAATTTAAAAATAAACTTATCAAACAAGCATCATACTTTAAGTAATAATTGGAAAAAATTAATAGATTCCTTTAGATTATAGATCAACAAACACGCGTACACACATAAAAAATTCATCACGCTCCCTTCAAAATTAAATTTAAGCAAGTTACCTATGCTCTTTTTTTTTTAATTTATAAAATGGGTGTTGGATCCAAAACTATAGGTTTTAGATCACGTAATAATTCATTTTTCTATAAAAACAAATGACATGACTCAAATTTGAAAGCTTGGAATCAAATGAGTCTTCTCCTTACAGCCTAAATCAAATTGTTGAAACACCATTTATACTATTTATACTGGAGATATTTTTAAAAATATTTTTTATTTAAAAGTAATATTTTTAGATTTTATTTAATTTTGATATTAATATATTAAAATTGTAATAAAAACAAAAGGAAAATCAAGGAAGAGCAAATGCAAGGAACTTGCATGAGGAAAAAGATGAGTACCATTGCAGAAATTTCCTGGTGTGAATAATGAAATCGAAAATCAACTTCTGAAGTTCTAGTTTCAGCTTGACTTTATTATTTTTTTTCTAGAAGGGTTTTTTTAAGAATAAGTGAAATGTGTTTTTTAAACGCAATAAAAACAAAATTACCACATTGTCAGACAGTAATAATTTGTGCTTATGTAGTGTTGCTACCAACCAATTTACCAACAGTAAAAAAGTAAAAAGCCCACCGCACCTCCAAAAAGAGAGTTAAAAAAAAAGTACAGAGGAGAAAAACCTGAATAATTTTTGCAAACCTCGTCCTACATTGGCCATAATACCATGTTGGCGTTTGAGAATATAGTTTGAGGTTTTTTTACAAAAATATTTTTTATTTTAAAATATACTAAATTAATATTTTTTATTTAAAAAAATTATTTTTAATATTAACCTATAAATATATTAATTTAAAGTAAAATAAATAAGATATTTTTAATTTTTTAAAAAAATATTTTTGAAACGAAATGTGAAATGACATGGTTGAACGGGGGAAGAGAGAGAGAGAGAGAGAGAGAGAGAGTTTTTGATTTTGTGTAATATAAATTCAGGTGTCAGCTCCAAAACACACAGAGAGATAGCACACAGACACGGCATCTCTCTCTGTCATTTCTATCTATCCCTCGCTCTTCCTTTATCTGCTCTCCCTCTCCTTATCAAACCAGATTTTCTTTCTTTTTATCCCAGGTAACTTACTGACTCCTTTCTTATCTTGTCTACTGTCTTTTATCGATTTTCTTAATTGTGTGAATTGGGTTGTCAATTTCGGAACTTGATGGTTTGCTTTGCATGCTTTTGATGACTGGTTAGGACCCAGAAATTGATAGCCTTGAGCTTTTTTTGTTTGATCAAGATTCGGTAAACCCTAGAGAGTGAGAGATAAATGGGGAATGGGATTTTGGTTGTTTGCATTTGAGTTAAGGGAAAGGTTGCTTATTGGGACGTGGCAACTTGATCAAGCTCAACTTAAGTGATTTATGTTGATTGAAGTGTGAGTGGTGGAAGTGAAGATCGTCAGTTCTTCGTGTTTAGTGATATTTAGGGATGAAGGCATAGATGTCGTAAAAAATCATCATCTGTGTTCTCAATCTGTTGGTCATTGTAAATGTCTTGAATTTGTGTAGTGGTTTACTTTTTTCTTTGATTTTCCCAGTCTACCGATTAGTTTTGAATAGGGGGCAGGCCCCAGTTCTTGGTGAGCTGTTTTTTGATGGTAGAAGCTTGGATTTTGAATTCTTCTAATTTAGAGTTTACATTGAATTTCACTATGTGAAGCGGAATATGGCTTATAAATATGCCAGTAATGTCACTTGGGACTGGAGACATTACTTCTTGAAGCTTGATTTCTACATTGTATAGCATGGATTTGATCCTGAGATTTATGGTCTGAAGATTTCGATGTGGAGCAAAATGCAATGTGGGCGTGCATACAGATATACACATGACATCTTGGAACTTGTTTTCTGCTCCTGGTAACAAAAAATGTTCCATTTGACGATCCTTATGAGTTTTCCCATTTAATTAGAGAAGGCAGGGGAGGAGTTGGGAAAGCACGGTCTTGACCACTGTAGACATAATATAACACACCAAAGACATATCATATAAACTTTCAATTGAGAACGTGATGTTATGTTTCTCTTATGTGGCATCATAAAATATCAATATCTAGCAGGGGACTCTTGAGCAATCGCCATATTCGTCTAGCAAGCGATATCCTACCAAATCAGCAAAAAATGGAAAGAACATCAACAATCAGATCAATGCGGTCCATGGTAGTTGGCTGCAGGATTTGTCATGTTGTTCATTACCGTTACCATGATTATGTGTTTTGCAAGTCTGGAGATTTTTCTGTGTTCTGCAAGTCTGGAGATTTTTCTAACTGTCTCATATAACACACACAAAAATAAAGGAAAAGAAAAGGAAAGAAAAAGAAAATGAAGAGAAGAAACAGTGTTTCAATTTGCCTTGAAGTACATATTGCTATGGCGACATGTCTATATGGTAGTGGATGCTGAGATTTCCCTATATGTGAGAGTGGTCTGCTTGCTGATTTTTGTTATTTGTTCTTGCATTTCTGCTCATCTTCACTCTCTCTCGAAACAACGGTGTATTATGATCACAATGAAGGGAACCGACACCCCTTTTTGTTGGCATGAGGACATTCATAGACTTACTGTTTCCTGAAGAACCTTATCTATCTTACCAATATAATACTGTGACTTGTCTGGTTTATGGACAAGCATGCTGTTGCCTCATCCTAGCAACTCCCAAACCTAATTTCCTTCATTTGTTTCTTTTCCTTTCTTTGTTGTAGGTATCCATTCGTTTGAGGAGAATGGGAAGTAATATTGCTGATGAAATTCATGGAGCTGGTGAGGCAGAGGGTTCTGAAACAAACATTGAAATAAAAATAAAAACATTGGATTCACAAACCTATACTTTGAGAGTGGATAAACAGGTAATTTTTGGCTCCCTCTGAACCATGGCTCGTGTCATTGCAGTGTGTATGTTTTGTAAACTTGCTATAATACTTTAGATGATCAATGAGTTCAAATACATCCCAAAGCCAGTTATTAGGGAGCGATAATATATATATATATATCTGTTTTTATGTCTTTTTTTGCCTCCTTTTTCAAGAGCTCTAAATTGCACTTTGACCATATTTCTGTCATTGTGATGAGAGACAGAGAGTTACTAGAATCTGAATATTAAAAAGAGTAGAAAGAAGAGGAAATTAAGTGATCTTAACAATTGCAAGTAAAACCTCTTCACCAGCATGGTCAGAGAATTTCTAGTCCTTATAAGTGATCCAATGTGCCTTTTTGATCTAACCAGTTACATATAGATGACACAAAGGCTGCACTCTCTAGCATCCAACTCATTTTCCTTCTCAAGAACATCTCTTGAACAAGCTCTTAGGTAAAAATCTGTGGAGCATTATCCGATTGTCCCACATTTTACTGAATATTTGTGCAGATAATACTGAGAAGCAGATCTCATGAGAAACTGGACAGAAAGCAATTACAGAAGATCCACTATTTCCCTGTGCCTTTTATTCATATAAAACTGTTGAAACATTGTTTGTTGCCACTGAATTCTTAATTCTAAGAGTACACCCTGCATTATGATCGTAATAGGGTCTTTATGCTTATATTGTGAGTGGGGATTTGCTAGTTGATAGCTTGTGCATGAATTTTTGCTTGTGGAAGCCATTAATTTCATCATGCTTTCCCCTTTCTTGAATATCCATGCAGATGCCAGTTCCTGCTTTAAAAGAACAGATTGCTTCTGTCACTGGCGTGCTATCAGAACAACAACGTCTAATATGTCGTGGAAAAGTCTTAAAGGATGACCAACTACTCTCTGCCTATCGTATCCTTTTTTCTTAATGCTCAAGGGCAACTCTAAAGTACAATATTTAACAAAAAAAGATTGTGCACCCAAAATGAGGAGGTAGCTAGAAGCTCACTTCAAATTCCTTTTATCGGTTTTGATGAAGGTATTACCTAAGTAGTGAACCAATGACATGTTTATTTCTGTTGTTAAACTGTAAAGCTAGGCAGAAAAGTAGAAAAGAGCTCATTAACACAATATCAATGCAAAAGAGTTAGTTTGGGACATCTTGGAGTTTGTACATTGGGGGGTAAAATGTTGAATTGTGGTTGGATAGTGTTACAATTTTGTTCCTCACTGCTGATTTTGGTAATGCTTAAGTGTAAATTCCAAGTGAGCTCACGTGCTAGTGCTCTATGTACATGAGATTCATCCTGCAATGCTAAACAGGTTCATGTTTTCCCTCTGCAACACTGAATTGTAAGTCTGAAATACTAGGTATGGACATAAAAGGGGGAAAAGCCTTGACAAAAGAGAGGTTTGAAGGTATGTGCTGTAGAGGCATTTGACTGCACAAGTCTCTTCTTCGGTTCATCTTTAGCATACTTCTAGGTGAATGAATGACTTTGGACAGCTTATCACTTGGAGAATAGAGAATTGTGTCACATTTCAATTGATTGTATCACACCCAAGCATAACCAAAAACACATGTACATATTCCAAATAAGCCGACATCTGCAATTCTTTTTTCTGAAGTAAATTGTTTTCTGGTGGTTTCTGGCAATTGCTTGTTGCAATGGTGCATTTTTGCTAGAAGGAAACTTTAAGTGTGGGTGAAGCATTTGAATCAAAACATATATGGTATGAACTAGTTAGTATTTTACTTTTCCAGAACAAATTAGCAAGCATGAGGTCCTGTATGTATCAGGATATTCATTGATTGAACTAGAAACCTATAAACCATCCTTTGTTAAATTTCTTTATTTGCTACCTAAGGAATATTTTCATATCCCTTTACTTTTTTAACTCATTAGCAGTATTGTCTTATTATATTGTTTGGTTGGCTTATTTGCTTAACACATGTTAGATGTCGAAGATGGTCACACCTTGCACCTGGTAGTTAGGCAACCTATACCATCTGAGGGCTTATCCAATCATTCAGGTTTGGCTCACCTTAACATTTGCTTGTATCATCTTCTTCTTCAACTGTACTAGTTGTGGTGGTCTAAAGGGTCCTGTAGATGCTCCACAGCCTGTAAATATTGAAAAACAAAAAATTACTGCACAAGGTAATTAATGGCCATAATGGATTGTTGACCCACCCAGAGGGGTTGATGTAAATTATTTTCACGAAAAGGTTGGTATAGTATAGAAACAGCCCCCCCCTCCCCCCCAGAGGGGTTGATACACGGTAGTTCATCTGTTAGAAGCAACTGGATATGAAATTCATCCTTTCTGTCAAATATGACATTTGTTTGGACTAATGGAACTCTGGATATAACAGATTATCCTTGGTAATTAATCTCTTTAAGTGCTCAATATTGCCATATGATTAATCAGAAAAGCAAGTGGTGGTGTTCTGTTGGTTCTTATTTAATGCTTATATGCTTCTAATGATTTAAAGAGCAACCACGCTACAAATAACAAATGAGTCACTTTGACATCTATAGGAGCTTAGTAATTGTTGTAGCATTACTGCTCTGTTTGTCATAATCTGAGCTTTCTGAAATGGAATTATATACCTTTGTTTCTTTCTTTTTTCCTTTCCCTTTTTTGTTAACGTTATCTTTCATGTGCTAGTAAAAGTATAGTAACTCCTACATGTCAATGTTGCAGCCAGTGATCCTGCTTCAGGTTCAAGCCATCACACTGGTCATGTGGCTCCCAGTGTTGTAATAGAAACTTTTAGTGTGCCTGATCAAGGGGATGCAGTTCCTCCAGAAATCAGTAGGGTGCGGCTACAGCTAGATTTTGAATATAGCAATTTTAGATTTTCATACCAATAATTTAATTGTTCTATAATTATCTCTTAATCGATTCTCTGGAGCAGATTGTCTCTGCTGTTCTTGGATCTTTTGGATTTTCAAATATTGGAGGTGTCAGTGAAGGGATTGATGTGGTAAATTTTTAAATTGCAACCTCTAAAACTAATTACTTTATTGTTATACTTTTGAAAATCTATTGTTGGTAAGGATGGAGATTTCTTCACTCTTTTCTTACTCACTGAGGCAAACAAACAAATTGTCTTCATAGTAAAATTTCCAGTATTTTTGTATCTGGAAGTTGTCTATTTTAAGATTTTATTTGATTTTAGACCTTAAACACATTTTGAGACATCAAGCTGATTCATATTTTGTCAAATTAGAAAGATGGACCTTAATGCTTTTTCATACCTGTAAATGCTAATTTATGTTTTGGGTCTTGCTCTTTGTGACTGGGATGGATCTTTAAGGAGCGTGGTTCGCGAAGAACATCAGCTGCTGGTGGCACAGTGGATGCCAGCCAACTGCAATCTGAACAAACTGGCACCAGGGGTCAGTCTGACAGATCACAGAATGTTTTTGGGCTTCCAACAGCAGTTTCCTTGGGGACTCTGAATCCTCCTGTAAGTCAGGAGTCCTCTTCTTCTTCATCTTCGACCTTCTTTCGAAAACATGGATTCTTTGGCCTGCATATCTTTTTGCAGTTTTAAGTATTAGGATTATTTTCTTTGTACTTGTAGGTAATTCCTGATTCTCTGACAACTCTGTCCCAATATCTGAGCAATTTGAGGAGAGAATTTGATGCCATCTGTCAGTATCTGTTTTTTTGCAAATTTATCTATGGTTAATAAATGTCATTTGCTTCAATGGGGCTGATTTGGCCATTGGATTTCAATTTCTCTTCATTGACAGGCAGAGGCAGGGAAAACATTGTTCAAGCAGATGCTGCACACAGGATGGAGCAAATAGATTCTAATTCCGCATCACTATCAGGAACTGGACAAGAAAGACTTCCAACACCTGCATCCTTGGCAGAAGTGATGCTGTCTAGTAGACAATTACTCACCGAACAAGTTGGAGAATGCTTACTTGTGTGTTTTTTAAAAGCATTCTATCTACTTCATATGTTCTTTATTATCTTCACTTTAGTCTTGCTTTATTTTTTGGGTAGCCAATACTATATCCCATTTTTTACCAGTGAATTTTTTTGCTTGTGGCCATAGGAAGTGGTCATCTTTTTATTATGTTTCTTCATTTTGTTTAACATTTTATAATTTTAATAGAATTTGATTCTTTTAACCTTGAAATATTTCAAAATTTACCTTTCTTTTATTTATTCTCAGAACTAAAACTTAAATGCATTGGATCTCCCTCCCTGTTTGTTCTGTATGTTGGCAGCAACTTGCAAGACAACTAGAGAATCAAGCACATATTACGGATACTGCAGCACGACGCTTAACTCAGTCTAGTGCATTGAGAACTGGAGTCCAACTTCATAATTTAGGTGCCCTTCTTCTCGAACTTGGACGTACAAGCATGACATTACGACTAGGTCAAGCACCGGTAAGATTATCTCCAATTTCTCATTTATGGCAACCTTTCATGCATGACATCTCCCGAGCTGTATGTGTCATAGTGGTTTGTTTATTTACAGTCTGAAGCTGTGGTTAATGCGGGCCCTGCTGTTTTTATCAATCAATCTGGTCCTAATCCTCTCATGGTTCAGGTCATAATCCAGACATCCTCGTAAATTCCTCTTGTTTTTCATCTGTTCATTTTGCTTTAAATTATGTTTCTCTGCTGATCACTCCTATGCATCCAGCCCCTTCCTTTTCAACCAGGGACAAGCTTCGGTGCTGTCCCTGTAGGATCCATGCAGCCTGGATCTGGTTTGACTAATGGTGTTGGTACTGGGTTTCTTCCAAGGCGAATTGATATACAAATACGAAGAGGTTTTCTTCAAATTTGATGTCTGGAATAATTAATATGTATGGTATTTCTGATGTGTGAATCTACTTACAACTATTCCTATTCTACCCAAGGTTCATCGACAGCTACCCCCAACAATAATCGTGAGGAACACGGTCAGACACAGCAAACCGCTGGGCAGAGAAGCCCACCCACCAGTTCTGGTGGTGAAAATCCTAGTAGTCAAACAAGTTCAAGGCTCTCAGAGGGTTCATCTTTTGCTGGAGAGGCTGTACGAGTGGTGCCTCTTAGAACGGTGGTTGCAGCTGTTCCTGGCACATTTGGCCGCCTTCCTTCTGATTCATCTGGCAATTCTGTAGGTCTATACTATCCTCTTCTTGGAAGATTTCAAAATGTAGCCCCTGGGCATGGGAATAGTGGACGGGGATCTCAAGCATCTGGTGAATATCACACTGCTGAGGTCCAAACTGAGCAGCTGCCAACTCCTGAACCTGCTTTGCAGCAGCAAAACTTTGAGCGCACAAGAGATGGTAATGTGACAATACTGCAGTTCAATGAAGTTTTGAGGATTACTTGGCTCATGGAAAAGTCTTAAGTTTGTATTTGTGGACATCTTTTCCAGTGCAAGCTCAGGAGGCTTGAAAGGGGATGTTTTGGTTCATCGTACTCATGAATGCATGCATGTCTATCAGTGGCTTTACTTGTGCTGCTGTTAATGGTGGTTGATATATTTGCCAGTCCCCTATGGCTTATGCTTTTTTGTGCTATTTGTTTTGCCCCTACATTCTTTTGGGTCTTCAATAATCATTTCAATCCTGCATGAGCGAGGGAGGAAGGGTGATTTCCACATATATTGCTCTTTTTGAACATTCCACATATATCTTTCTTTCTTAGAATCTCATAGTAAAAGTATCATGCTTACTACTATAACACATACACACCCTTCTTTGATTATTCCGATCCATGCATATGGATTCCAATTTGCAGCAAAACTTTCCTGCCATGCAGCCAATTTCTCAATGATGTTTTCTGAGTTGTATTTATTGTTTCTGTACCATTTAAGTACATGATGAAAGGCTATCCTTTAGGATGCTGAAGTGGATTCTTCCTAGCACCAGTCAATAACAGCACCATATCCCCCATCCTCACCCTAGAAAATAAGGAAAATAATGTTTGAGTTGTATTTTCCTTTTCCAAAAGTGTCCTGAGTTTTCTTCCATATGTTTATTTCCTAAAGATTTGATTGGGGACCTTTGAGAACATATCCTTACAGGCTTGCATGAAATCGGTTTTTTCAGCTCACAATATCATGTAGAAATTCAATTGAAGTTAATGTTGTGTATAGTAGTCAAAGTTTTGATGGTTGCTCGCTGTATCTTGCTTTAGGAGTTGATGATATGACTGTATGAGAAGATATGAGCTTAATCAGCTGTTCTATACTAATTGACCAACTTTGCTGTTCTTCCAGGATCTTTGCCACCAAACTTGAGACAAGAGCCTTCTATTTCTCGCAGTATAAGTATCAACATCCTGTCAGCTAGTGGGGCCCAAAACAACCAGGATTCTGAACGACATATCCCCGACCATATTTTGCAGCTTCTGAGGACCATCTTACCTGGTGATATCCATATGGAGGATGCCAGCTCGCAAGGAGCAACTACTAGTTCCGTCCCTGAGACTGCAGGGCAATCTACTGCTACTGCAGAAGCAGAACCAAGGGCTACTGATGAGGGGATATTTCTGTCTAATTTGCTTCGTGAGATCATGCCCCTCATATCTCGAAGTGGAGGTGCAGAACCCAGTGCCATACCTTCTGGAGAAGCACAGAACTCTGGGAATCAGAGGCCTCAAGATTCTTCAACCCATGTAAGTAGCATTTTCAGTTATCTTTCAATGGATGCTTATCTCATGTCCCTTACTATTCTGAAATTCTTGCTTTAGCCAATCAAATGAATTGTGAAGGTGTTGGCATGATATTGTAAATATGTCAAGCTAAATTGATGTGTGCATAAAAACATCAGAACTGCAAGGCTAACTGGCGGCATCTTTGCAGGCTGAAAACTCTGGCATTGGAACATCTCGTCACCATGATACAGAACCAAGCCCTCCAAATTCAAAACGCCAAAAGGTCTGGCATGTTTAAGGAATTTCATTTCTTTTCTTTTCTGTGCAGCCATATCATCCTTCAGCTGTATTAAAATTAACAGTAACTATAGTTTTTGAGATGCAGTAAGAAGTTATTATCCAATGAGTATAGATTAGCCTTGATGAATTCAATGAATTTAGAGACAATTCGGTAACAATCTGTTATATGAGTCTCTGGTTGTTGATCCGTTTCCCTTTGTTGCTTTCCTAGATTATCAAGTTTTTTTGTACAATGTCATCCAGTATGTGATAAAAATGAGTAGAATTTGTTATAATTTTTGAAAGCTCCAAGCAGCCTCAGAGGATGGGTAGAATTTGTAGCACAATATCTATATATAATAAATTAAGTATGCAACGTTAAGCATCGTGGAAAATTTTCTGCCAATGCTTTGTCTATCACCACCTAAGCATTTGGCTTATTATATCAGGATCTCTGTGTTGTTCAATATATGGCAAATATTCTGCTGAGAATTTCACCATTCTTAAAGTTTTTCTTTAGTCATTACTGAAATCAAAATGATGGAATTCAATTTACATTTTTCATTCTGGAAACTTTATTATTATATATTTTATTGATCTTATTTGCTGGTGCAGACTGAGTGATTTATCTGTGGACAAAGGATTCAAGAGCTGAACTTGTGATTATGATCTCAGACAGCTAAAGAATCATGTGTTTCTTCTTTAGGTTAATGGTGGTTCGTATCTTTTCAATTGAGTGCAACATGTCAATGATGGTTGGTCATTTTCTCAAGTTAATAGGCAATGAGTTGAGATGAAATGCTTGGTTTCCATACTGTAACATTACGGCTTTGTATACTTCGGGCTCCTATTTAGGCAAATTAGCTTCAACTATTTTTCAATACTTCATCACCATATGTTTGGTTTTTACTCGTTTGCTCTGGTATGTGATTGCTGGGAAGGTTTGATATGACATTACTATTCAGAAAGTAATTATTCAGCGCAATCAGTTTATATTACTATATTTCTTCCCTTTGCATCCATGTGACGTTTATGGGCATTCATGTGAGCTTTGTGGATGGCTTTCAAAGGGAAGAGAGTAGGTGCATGTACTATCATTGTTATTTTCATATTCCATGTGTTGTTTCTTGCTCAGGATCTAGAGGGAAAGCTAGAAGTTAAAATTTCCGGTGGATGCTTTCACCAGACGGTGGACTTGGAATCTGTTGCGATGATGGTAACATGTAAAAAACTAGTTTAGCTACCAGGTTTTGTAAGTGTCTTGTGAGAATGCTAGGTTTGATTATCTTGCATTGGGAGGAGAACCAAAGACAAGGGATGTCAAAGATGGGCATCAATTGCCAAATCCTATCATTATATTTGAACATGGTTTATGCTATTTGCATTTGTGTTTAAGATATAATCCTAATAACTAACATGACATTTATCCTGAAATTGAAGATTGTTTCCTTTACTATTTTCTTCTCAAGTTCTGTTTCCTTTACTATCTTCTTCACAAGTTCGAGGGATTTTGTTGTTTTTTAAAATGTTTTTTAATTTAAAAATTATATTTTTATTTTTTAAAAGTTTATTTTTTATATTAGATTTCAAAATGATCTAAAAATTAAAAACAAAATATAGAGACCACTCTTCTTTTACTATAGGATTAGGATATTCAAATTTCTTATGTACTCTAACAATACAAAGTATCATGTAACCTGGTCATATGACTTGAAAATACCAATATAAAATGTCTAAATTGACAAAAACTAAAATAAATGAGGAAAATATTGGAGTTTTTTTAACAAAATATTATAGTTTTTTTTTATTATGATTTTTTAAAAAATTATTTTTATGATCTTATTTTTTTATATTGAGATAATTAAAACTTTTGTAACTTATTGATTTTTATTTTGTTTTCCTATGAAATTATTGTTAAAGTAACTCAAGTTGCTTCAATTTTAAAAAAATTATATTATTAAACTTTACAAAATTTAAAAGTTGCTTCAATTTTAAAAAAATTATATTATTAAACTTTACAAAATTTAAATGTGTGAGTAAATTAGTGTTCAGAATAATATAAAATTATATCTTTAGATATCACTTAACAAATTAAGTTTTTAGATTAAATAATTATTTGACATGGTATTAAAGTTTTGTTGATCAAGAGATTATAAGTTTAAATTTCACCACCTCAATTCTATTTAATAAAAAGTTAAGTACAATATAATATGAGACTGTACAAGTTTCAAGATCAAATAATTTTTATTTAATGTGTTATAAAATAATATAATTCATGTCTTAAAACTTCATTTAACAATTTAAGCTTTTGAATTAAAATGATTCTTTAACATCATATTATGGATTACAATAATAATTCACGGTGTTTTATTTTTTGTTATGATTTCTTTTTAAATTTCTTTTTAGTTGATTTTATCTTTAAAAATTTGGATGATTAAAAACTTAGTTTTGTAATTTATTTCTTTGTATTTTTCTTTTATATGAGGTTAGTTTGATTTGTGAGTTTATCAAAATAACTTATGTTGTCATGATTTACAGGTTAATTTGGTGGGTGATCTTTCTTTTTTTTAAAAAAAAAATTAAACTTAACTATTTTCTTTCTTTATTGCTTTTTAATATTTTTTTTTTATAATTTTTTTAAATTTTTTGTCAATTTTATTTTTTGATATTGATATAGTTGAGAACTTGATTTTATAATTTATTTTTTATTTTATTTTTCTATGAAGTTAACATATTTTCCATCTTTTCCATGATAACCAAGATTGTCTTAATTTGCAAGTTTGATGAGGTGTTTTTCTTTAATTAAACTTAATTTTTTTTTTATTATTTTTTTTTTATATAATTAAAAAAATAGTTTAAGAGAAAAGTTATTTTATTAAACTTTATAAACTTTATGTATGTATTTATAGGTTTGGCTAGTTGATTTGATTTGTAGGTATAACAAGTTTACCTTTTTTTAATTAGTTTTTTTATTTCATCCTAAGATTTTGGGTTAATTGAGGATTTAATTTCATCTTTTATAATATTATCGTAATCTTAAAAAATGTTTTTTGGTATTATGTTAATATTTAGTTTTGTAATCATTTATTTTTATTATTATATAATTAAATAAAAAATATTTTTTTTAAAAAATTATAATCTTAGTGGAGTATATAAGTATGCTAGCTCGGATTACCTAATTTAGATGTTTGATGAATTTACCCATTAATAGAAATATTTTTTTTTTGTTTTTGATCTTTTAGTTGTTTTTAATTTTTTTATCTTTTAATATTGAATTGGTTGAAAAATAGAATGCATAATTGATTTTTGTTTACTTTTTACAGGGATAATTATCTGAAATAAATGTATATTTTTAGGTTAGATCTTAATTTTATAAGCAAATATTTTTATCATATAATTAAATAAAAAAATTTATAAAAAAAAGTTATTAAACCCAGCAGACTCTATGACCTGAACTACAAGGAGACCAAGTCGATTCAATTTGTCATTATCTTAATATTTTTTTAAAAAATTATTATCTTAAATTTTTTTCAAAAGTAAAATTATAATTTTACCAATCATTAATGTTATATTTAGACATATAAGGTTAATAAATTTAAATCGGGTTAATTCTTATACAATTTAATTTAAAATTCAAATTAAATAAAAAATTAATCCAGAATATTTTAAAATCAACTCATTTAATTTGGTTAAATATATTATAAAAAATTTCTTTCGTAATTTTAATATCTTTTTTATATTTTTTAAAAAATATACGGTAAGATATATTAGTATATTACCTTACTCTGAATGAATAGGACCACCAAGGCCCATTTATTTAACAAAAAACTATGACTACATATCTGCAAGCAAAATAGGGTTTAAAGCTTACTCATTTCAGCAAGAGGCGCTCTCTCTTTTGCATCTTTTACTTCCTGCTGTTTCAGGTCCTTGTAGAGAACACAAACAGCTGTAAATCATGGCTGAGCAGGTTCTCCCAACACTCTCTCTTTCTATTCACTGCTTCTACTTAAAAACGTTTAGTCTTAGATCTTATAATGAGCTCTCATTATGGTTTCTTTATTTCTGTGTTGCAGACTGAAAAGGCATTTTTGAAACAACCCAAAGTGTTTCTCAGGTAATGTATTAGAACAGCAAAAGAGGCGAACTTTCTGTTTTGTGGTCTTTTTATTTGATGTGGGTTTTTGCTGTTTTGTGTTTTTTGATATGTTTTTGTGTGTTTTTGGTAGTTCAAAGAAATCTGGGAAAGGAAAGAGGCCTGGAAAAGGTGGAAACAGATTCTGGAAGAGTATTGGATTGAGTTTCAAGACTCCCAGAGAAGCCATTGAAGGTTTGTCTTTTATAGTTGTGTTATTCTTATGATGCTTACTATGTTTGTAATTCTATTGAGCTTTGTATATTTTATTCTAGTTGAATGCACTGATTTTAATAGATAATTGAGTCAAGTAACCAAGATGTGTTCTATGATCATAGGGTTGTAAACACTAATATATTTCGTTTATGTATTAACTTGCTTTGTTATAAATCAATGTGTGATATGGAGGAATTAGAACCTTGTCGATGATGATATGGAATTTAAATAATTATTAAATAATCACACATGTCGAGTGCCATGGACATGATCTCTTCAAATACTGTTGATATGTCTCCATGCTTGTGTTTCTATCCATTCTTTTTTTTATGCCAAGTTCTTCGTTTGCAACTTGATTCATATGTTTGCTCCATTTTCATGTGCTTTCATGTAATTTCTCCTTCACATGATATTTTTGTAGAATGTGAAATTTGCTGACGTTGTTCTCCCATATGTTTACTTCTGACAGGAACTTATATTGATAAAAAATGCCCCTTCACTGGCACTGTTTCTATTCGAGGTCGTATCTTAGCTGGAACTTGTAATAGTGCCAAGATGGTGAGGACTATTATTGTTCGGCGGAACTATCTTCACTGGGTCAAGAAATACCAAAGGTCTAGTCCAACGTGTTTTTCAGTGCATATTATCATACCATTATAATTTAAATATTATTTTTCCCCATAGATATGAGAAGAGGCATTCAAATATTCCAGCACACGTATCCCCATGCTTCCGTGTGAAGGAAGGCGATCATGTTATCATCGGGCAGTGCAGGTTAAATTTTGACCACCCAAAGTTTTATTTTATATCATTTATCTTGAATGTGATTTAGCTGTTATTGTATATGCAATTGACCTTCAATTCATAATATTTGCCCCTCTTACCATTTCAGGCCACTGTCCAAGACTGTTAGATTTAATGTATTGAAAGTGATTCCGGCTGGTTCTGCTGCTGGTGGAAAGAAGGCCTTCACAGGAATGTGAAGTTGAACTTCCATTTTTTCTGTTCATGCTGGTGTTACAGCCAAATTGGTTTTAGGGTTATCTCTTATGTAAGAGGCAACTCCTGGAGTTTTGAACAGCATAGTTTGACAGCAGATGGACAATGAGATTCTTTTTCCCCCCTTCATTTTCGTGTTTTTAATTAAATCATGATTGTCGAAGATACCACTGCTACTGTTTATCAATAGTATTGGAATTTGTTGCTTCATCCGCACGAGTTATTGAGTTAAAATCGAAGATTTTAGCAAGGTGCATATTACATGACAGGTGATGAAAGGCTGTTCACGCACTTGCAAGTGTGTCCTGTTTTCTTGCAATTCTCTTCTGATGATGGCTAGATAGTAGACGTTGCTGGCATCTAATAATTTTCCCCCCATTTTTAAAAGCAGAAGTTGCTGTATCTAATATAGAACTCCTGTTCTCTGTTTTTTTTTTACTAAACCTAAAACTCTGGCCGCGAGGCTCTTGAGAGTTAAAAAAAGGGAAAGGGCATCACCTCTCTCTATGGCTTCTGTGTTGTTAGTTACTGATTTCTCCGCGGCTACACATCCTCCTAACCAAGGTTTATTTGGTGACTTGCTTTGGATTTCTTTATATTTTTTTTCCCCAGGATTTTGTTAGGTTCTTCGTATATTTTGTCCAATGGATAGCTTATAGTGCACCTTTTTGTGTGAGCAATGAATTTGTAATTGAAGTGCCATGAATATCTCTTTCCCCTTGAATGAATTCACAGTTGAGCCTCTTGTGATGGAGTCCCTACTGTTGGTTGAAAGATCTGGATAACAGTGAGCATTGAATGGTGCGGTAACTTGGGCTCACGAAATTCTTACCAACTCATTGGCGACATAGATTGCCAATCTCCTCTGTTGCCTGTGATTGTCAGTGGGAATATATGGAGATTGGTGTCTGAAAAATAAAGGCCGGAAGAAATCCTAAAATCAGAGGAATTCAGAAAAGAGTGGTGTTGGTCTTGGGCAGTAATTGGAAGGAAGAGGACAAGCTATTTCATCAACAAACAGATAGGATTCTGTATTTTTTTTATCCTTTTTTGAACAATAAAACCATCAATTTCTTTTAGTCATCTGTGTTCTTCCTTCTTTTTATTTGAAAGATTGGCCTGTGTAACTTCTGATAAAGACATGGTTACTTTCTTACGTTTGCAGTTTAGATATGTGCTTACAAGATTTGTACTTTTTGTTTGTTATCACACATTAAAGCTCTAGAGCTATTTTGAGTTGTTTTTTAAGCAATGGTTCAACAGCCATGAAGTTCATGATTTTTTATTTTAGTTTGTTGCTATTAATTCGTTAATCAATCATGTTTCAATTTTATGCAACCCTTTCACCACTTCTACTTGTCCAACGTTGAAAAGAAAACTATGCCTTGACTTGGGTAGTGATTTCATGATGTCATTTCTCTTCGTGTTTACCTAGTGCAAGATTCTCCATCGAAAGTTGAGAATCCTCTTCTTCCTTGATCCGTTACTTTTTATGCCAAGATTTTGCTCTTTCAAGCTCCTGGAAGGAAAGAGAGGGACATCCCACATCGGAAAGAATGAAAAATATTACGTCTTTATAACACACACTCTGACTACTGCTGCCCAGCTGAGCTCAGCAACGCGGGCTTGTAACCTAAGTAGGAGCTTTAAAGTGGTGGAACGTTGTCCATGCATGTAAGGTCGGGTTCAGTCTGGCTCTTGTCTGGTCCCGCCCGCTCCAAGCCAGGAGTTTGAGCGGCGGCATTCTAGTGGAGACCTGGGTGTCGCAGCTCCTAGAGTGGAGGGCACAGCGTGAGGCTGGTCTCACAGAGCAGCGATCACCTCCCGCTCATGGCAGTGGAAGGATTACGGGCCGATGCCTTCTGGATCCGCATGGCCTGATGGGCTGGTCTTAATTGAACCATCACTTTTTTAATTTGTTTTTATCATTCTTCTTCTTAATTTGCTTTTCTCATTTAAAACTAGCAATGACGTAACAGGTGGCCCAATTGGTTAAGAGTCCATTTGGCATAGCGGTTCGATTAAGTTTTTGATTTTTTTTTTACCAACCACCCAAAATGAGCACATCAGCTGTCAGTGGAAGAAAATGGACTGCTGCTTGGGATAGGACACGTACCAGTCAGCCAAAAAAGATTCCTTTGTCAATCAAACCATAATCTAATGAAAATGGCTTCATTTCTTTTGTCTTTGACCATATACAGTGAGTGCCACCATGGCATCATGACATGTTTAATGATTATCACTAGTTATGTAACTTGTGCTTGTACATGAATACATATTTTTATTTTTTTATATACAAGTTTCTCAATATATTTTTGTAAATAAAAAATTTAAATACAATTCAAAAAATTGATATGTATATAATTAAATAAACTAAAAACTATGTATTCTAATAAATAATAATTAATAGCATCTAAAAATAAAACTTAAAAAATCATAATAGATATAGATTAAGATATTTAATCTTGTAAGATAAGATATTTACCCGATCATGTTTGTTAATTTTTATTTATTAAAATATTTTTTATTTAATTAAACGATAATAAAAATAGATAAATATATTAAATTGATGGAATAAAATAAAAAGAAAACATGAATAATATACAAGGCTACATATATTTAAAATATCATCTGAAAATTAATATTTTTTATTTTTAAAAATATAATTTATATATAAAAAATATATCATAGATAAATTAGAAAAATATCTTCAAAAATTAAATATATAACTAAAAAATTATCTTTATTTAAAAGAGATTTTCTAAACAGAATAGAAAAGAGAAGGAGTATCAATGCAAAAATAATTAAGTTTTATAAAAAAAAGTATTAATTAAAATAACAAAAATAAAAAAAATAAATTCTTTTACTAAAATATAATTGAAAATTTATAGCTTCCCACTCATATTTACCGTGTTTTTCATTTTAATCTCCCCTCTTTCAATTCTATCTTTTCATAAGAATTTAAAATTAATTATTTTTTAATTAGAACTAAATTGTTTAAAAAAATTTGAGGATAAAATTAAAAAATACAAAATTTTACATAATCTATCTACATTAAAATATGAGAAGATGAGCAATTGAAGCAGTGCCTAGTAAAAACACCATATATTTAGATTATAGGTAATATTAGGAATTAAGATTTTTCTGGATCTAAACAAAGTTTCTCTCTTATTTAATTTAAAATATTGGCATTTTCTTGCAGAAAGAGTGGAATTTCATTTGTAGTATATTTCCATGTAGTGGGAAGAAGGCCTTCACAGGAATGTGAGGTTTAACTTCCATTTTTTCTGTTTATGCTGGTGTTACAGCCATATTGGTTTTAGATGTAAGAGGCAACTCCTGGAGTCTTGAACAGCATGCAAATGGACAATGAGATTCTTTTTTTCTCTTCATTTTCATGGTTTTAATTAAATCATGATTGTCGAAGACATACATTAAAGAGTTGTTTTTAAAGCAATGGTTCTACAGCCATCAAGGTTCATGATTTTAACTTTTGCTGCCATTGATTCATTAATCAATCATCTTTCAATTTTATGAAACCCTTTCACCACTTCTACTTGTCCACCGTTGAAAAGAAAGAAAAAAAAAACTATGCCTTGACTTAGGTAGTGATTTCATGATGTAATTTCTCTTGCTGTTTACCTCCTGCAAGATTCTCCAGAAAGTGGAGAATCGTCTCCTTCCTCAACCTGTTACTTTTTATGCCCGGGATATTGTCTATGACCGAAAGGTTGGGTTCTGCAGTGGTTATCTGGTCCCACCCTTTCCAAGGCATATCTGGAGGGCACAGCGTGTGGCTGGTCGCGCAGAGCAGCGATCATCACCTTTCCGCTCCTGGCAGTGGAGGGATTACGGGCCGAGAAGTCATCTGGGATCATTGTTGCTTTGATGAGCTGGTTCTAGCTGTACCGTTGCTTTTTATTTTGTAATTTTCATTTGGAGAAAATTATTCGACTCGTTGAATCAACTGGAATTTAGATGATCTGGTAAAAATTCGGAAGATATTCAATTTTTTTTTTTCAAATATAGTTTTCATCCTGGTCCAGACCTCTCTCTTGTCATATTTTATTTAATTCATATTTTTTAGTTGATTATTATTTTGTTTTAAAGTTAATTATATAAAATAATAATAAAATATTTTATTTTTTCATTTAAATCCCTTTATATACTATCTCCTTACAAGAAAAAGTTATATTTTTCATGTAAATTAAAAAATATTTTAAAATAATCATTTAAGTTTTATTATTTACAATATAAATAACCTATACTTATATAGATTATTTTTTAATTTTTTCAAAATAATTTAAATTGATTTAAATCTAGTTGTATAACTTTAGGCCAGTCCTGTGACCGGTTAAATCCCGAGCTGGGTTCAATAAAGGTTTAAAAGGCAGCAGACACGACAAGTTGCCAAATGCTAGTGCAATGACGCAACAGGTGACCCAATTCATGGTTCCCAGCCACTGTACAGACAGCCAAAAAGAGCATGGCACATCGGCTGTCAGTGGAAGAAAATGGACTGCCGCTGAGATCGGACACGTACCAGTCAAGCAAAAAAGATTCCTTTGTCTATCAAATCATAATCTGATGAAAATGGCTTCATTTTTTTGTCTTTGACCTTAAACAGGGAGGGCCTCCACAGCGTCAAGACAAGCTTTATGATTATCTTAAAAGGATTTAAGGTTTTTGTAGATCTAACAAGGTTTATCTCTTATTTACTTTAAAGTATTGGCATTTTCTCGCAGAAAGAGTGGAATCTCATGCGTGGTATCGAGGGCTTAAAATCCATCCCCTGTGTTTCTAGCCATCCATACCTTGCTTATAGAATGAATTCCTGTCCCGTGAGCTCACAAGATTCTTGCTTTCTGTTTGTGGCCATTACACAGCATAAATTTACGCATCCCATTAGCTATTGCTTTATTTTGAGATCAACATGCAATTGTTCCGCGATACTGCAAAGATTATGTTTTAAAGTATTTTTGTTTGAAAATAAATTAAAATATTTTTATTTTTTAAAGTTTATTTTTAATTTAAGTATATCAAAACGATTTAAAAATATTTATAAAAAATTTTAAAAACATAATTTAATCACAATCCATCCATCTAGGCACTTATACTTTCTCTTCATCTTTAACTTTTTGTAAATTTATATTGGCATTCTCCAACAAAAGTTGACGTAACCATGGTCCATTGCTTGTCTTTGATTAGAGCCACGAACCTGGCGCTCCACATCCGATTTGGGTTCAATATCTTATTCGTCTTTATTTTCAGTGCAGTGTTTTCTTTGACAGATTTCCCCCATCTCACCTGTGATTTGATGTAAAATAAGATTAGAGTCAAGCATAGACCACCTGATTGACGAGTGAATAAAATCCGACATCGAAAGAATAGAAAACATATCACTACTTTACAACCCTTGTTCATCAGGGCACCGTGGCCTCGTGGGCATGTGAACGAAGTGGGAGTATTGATGGGGGTGGATCGTAGCCTTGACGCATGACGCAGATAACTAGATTTGGTGGAGTTGGAATCTAACCTGCCCACTCTAGGCATGGCATCCTCCTATAAACTTCCGTGACTCCTTGAGTGGAGGGCACGGTTTGAGGCTGGGCTCACAGAGGCAGCAAATACCCCTCTCGCTCTTGGCAGTGGAAGGATTATGGCTGGATTGGGTGGTCTAATCAGACCGTCAATTTCTTATTTTTTTATTTTTAAAAGGCTTGATTTATTGCTTTCAAACTTGTAATGCATGTCTTTAAAGCAAACAAATTTGTGGATTTAAAAGGGAGAAGATGCCAAATGCTTATGCTAAAAACACTAATTCATCGTTGAATGGATCACGTTGAGGGCTAAGACCCTTCTAGGTCATATACGAAGCAACCAAGATGATTCCTTCGTCAACAAAATCATAAGACTAATGAAAGCGGCTTCATTTTATTTATTTTTTATTGTCTTTGACCAGTGTAAAGTGCGAGAAAAGGTTTATGATTATCATAACCTAACATTTTTGGTAATGCTCAATTCTAAGCCACACAAAAGGAGCAATCCCTCTTGCATTCTTTTTAGAAAACATAGTGAAAACAACATCCTACTTTCCTTGATGGGAAGAATTGTGAGCTGCGTTTTCCTTGAAAGTAAGATTTTTATACTGCAAAGAAAGACGAGCAAGGAAGCCTTGGGGTGTGAACTCTCTTGGCAGTGATTGCGAGGGCCCTTTTAACTTCGAGAAAGACATATTTTATAGAAGAGAAAATGGTGCGAGCCACCACCACCTTTTGTAGAAAGCAAGAGGGAAATAAATCTGAAGTCATTGTCTTCCCACGATTGATCAAGAATCTTTTAGCTCACACACGAACCAATGAAAACCAATTCTCCTGGCATCTCATTCTCTGTTCTTTCTAGCAATTAAATGAATAAACCAAGCTCCATTAGGCATGGAGAATTGACATGTGAAGGGGATGAAAATGTTAAGATCTCTTGATATTTGACCATAAGACATTATTTAGTAGCTTCGTTGCCATCATTAACAACCTTTATGTAGCTCTTAAGAATGAATAATGATGGCTTTTCAGTCTGACTAAGAATGATGCAAGTAAATCCCACAAGAGTCCATTTCAATGTTATGTAAGGGTGAAATCGTCCCACTGCATCTTGATGGATCGATGCTTTCTTCTTCTCTTCCTTTTTTTTTTTAAAAAAAAAAAGAGCACAGCGGTTAAAAATAAGAGAAATTAGCTTGATTATTCTACAGTTTAGACCTTTTTACATTTATTCTTGTCTTACAGTTTATATTTTAAACCTGTCGTTATATACTAACAATTTACATCTTTTATTTTACACTCACTAGGAATATAAATTAAAATTTTAAAAAACATGGAGAATAAATTTAAAAACAAATAAATTATACTATAATTAGAGTAATTTTTTCCAAATATAATTTGTAAACTATCACAGCTAAAAAAAACTAATTTATGCATTAAAAGAAGCTAATTTTCATTTCAAGTATGCTCGTACGAATGTTTTTAAAAGTATTTTTTAATTATATATATTAAAATAATAGTTTTTTTGTTTTTTTATTTTTAATAGGAATACATCAAGACCATTTAAAAATATCTAAAAAAAACATTAATACATGAATTCTTCTAAATAAAAAATAATTTGAAGAGTAAAAACTATTGCAATGTTAAAAAAAATTAATTACCAAATACTATGGCTTCTATGAACTTTCGACAAATGAAATGGGATTTCATCTCAAATGATTTATCCAATGTTGAACTTCGGAAGCTCATTGAATTATTGGATTTCCATCATAATTCCCAGAACCCAGATGAATTCATGTCTCAAAGGCAAAATCTTTTTCTTGTTCAATAAACTTTACCTAAAAATTCTCCGTACCAAATCCCTCATACACAAAGGCATTATAATAGCCAACATCTTAATGTAAAATATCGATCATCATGGATTAATAACAAATTAGGATTGAGGTACCCATTGCATTAAATTCTTTTTCGCTTTTTTTTTTTAAGTTTTACAATAAAGGTTGTCTATCTTGAACTTTAAAAATAAATTAAAATTTTATTCTAAAATCTATACTCCAAAAAGTGAAAAAAAAAATAATGATATTATCATCTCCGACATTTATTAAAAAATAAGGGTTTTAGTTATTTATATGACACTAAAAATATTTTTTAATTATTATAAAATATCTTTATAAAAATAAAACTCATTGAAAACCATGTGAAACAACACTCTGTGCTATAATAAGCTCTTGCTCTTGCAAGATGTCCTTATAGGGATAAAATTTACTGAAAACCATACAGTATAATATTTTCTTCACACTCATAAGATGCTTTTTAAAAATCAAAACTTATTGGAAATCATATAAAAAAATATCTCATAATAGATCTATTATATTACGAATATCAAAACATCTCATCAAAATATATATATATATATATATATATATATATATATATATATATATTGATACAAATATATATATATATATATATATATATATATATATAGTTAATGATTTGACCAATCCCCTCGTATTAATATTGTAAAATACTAGGATATTAATTTATCAACAACTCATTCAAGCTTTGAAAATATTAGCAATTATGCCATAATAGTCCTTCTATATATTTGTAAATTCATTCTTCTTCTTGTTCAATTAAATGCATTGTATTCAAACCCCCAAAATCCTTGCTCTCCTTTTTTACTTTTTCAACAACAAAAATCCCTTTTCCTTATTAATGATTGTATATTTATATTTAATCAAACATCATACTATAACAAAAGCAACATCAAAGCTTAGCGGTGGGGCAGTGTTTTTTTTTTTTTAAATATATATATTTTTTTAAGTTTTTAATATTAAAAATAATATTTTAAAAAAAATCACTAACACCAAAACTTTACAATTTATTTTATGCGTCCAGCATGCCCATAAGAACAACAAAAACAAGAACAGCCTAACCAACTGATTTTCAGCCACTCTTTCTTAGAAAAATCTGGAATTTAACAGCTCTTATTTATATTCTCTTTCTCTCACCCTCCCTCCACCAAGGCATCGACAAGTCCTTCATTTTATTTTCACCACCATCACGATAGAGATATTCCACAGAATCTTCCACCCCTCTCTCTCTGTATTCCAAGTTTTTCTCTTTGATTCTCTGTCCTCTTCTGTCTTCCTGTGTGTTTTTTTTTTTTGCTCATGTTGTTGCTTCTTTGGATTCCCACAAAGACAACAACTAGTTGCTAAAGACTTAAATAAGTCTTCTTGTTTTCTTTTTTCTGTCACCAACATGATAACAATAATAATATTGACAACAACCATGTGTGAAAAAGATGCAAAGCAAGAAATGTAGAACCCAATTGACAATAATAGTAGTTGTAATAACAGCAATAGCAACAAGATGCAATCTTTGCCTTTGCATGGTGACCTCTTGCAAACCCAGATGGAGAATTTTGATCAAGACTCTTCTTTGATTAGTTCCAGTGGTGGGATCAGTGTTGCCAGCTCTTATCCTGTAAGATTTCTTTTCTTTCTCAAATTTCATTGGTTTCCACAGTTGGGTCTTTTCTGTTTTTGTTTGTCCATGTTTGTGTTCTGAATTTTGCTTCTTTTTGTCGTCGTCGTCGTCGTTGTTAGAATTGAGTTTATTGCTTTCTGTTCATTACTGCTTTGTTTAAATTCATTTTGTTGAGGAACTTGTATTGTTTTCTTTTTCTGAAACTTATGAAGTTATTGATGATCCATAATTGCTTTCTGATTTCTTTTTCCTTACTCTAAAAAGTTTCAGACTTTTAGTTGATTGTGTAATTATGAAATTGTTGCTGGTTCCTGTATTTGGTGGGCATTGGAGATATGTGGATATAACTTTTTTTTTCCCAGCTTAATATCTCTGCCTTGAATAATTTATTGTTTGGTACTTCAATTAGGTAGATACAGTATTATGACTTTTCTATTGTATTAATTTACCTTTTTGCACACCGCCAGCATGGTGGTACTGCTTTCTGTGGTAAATAATTCACTTCAATTATATTCCCTTGACTTAGTCGATGTTCTTCTTGGACTCGTGGTTGTCATGGAGAAATAGATGGATAGATAGTGTGTGTGTGTGTGTGTGTGTGTGAGGGAGAGGGAGGAACAGTAATGGTTGTCAATTTGTCATAGTAAACCTGATTTAACTTTTATAATATATCTTGTAAACTGTATGCAGGAACCCTTCTATATTCTCAATTATCAATCATTTAATACGTTTCTATGTCTATACTCTCATTTTTGTTATTGCTTATTTACTTGGTTCTTATCCATTTATTTTTCCCTTCACTGTTTATTTGCAATAGTGCATACTTATATGGACCAGATACACATATCATTATTGTTATAGCCTCTGATGGAATATTAATCTTGATCACTATTTGTTCTTCTTCTATCTCATTTTTAGTTTTGTTTGTTTGTGGTGGCTCATTCAGTTGGAAAGCATTTGTGAGGGTAGAGTGGTCACGGAAAGGAAACAGAATCTGTTAACAGATTTTTTTCCCACCCTTCGCTCAGGAGAGTGGTCTGATATTGGTGGTCGGCCTTATATGGAAGATACGCACATTTGCATTAGTGACATGGCGAAGAAGTTTGGTTACAGTTTACTAAGCGAGCATGCTATTTCTTTCTATGGTGTAAGTTATTTTCCTGTTCTGTTGTTCATCTGCTATTTCAGCTGATAATGAATTTCATGTTTTTGTGTTGTTTTGGTTTTAATCGATACTGTATTTTTACTTGTGCTTTCTGTTCCCTTATGGAAAAATCATAGCTTTTGGTCTTCTAGTTCATCGGGTAGCAATATTTTAGGATGTAGGCTTCTTTCGCTTATGAGATTAACTACACCATAGTGTACCATGATAGCATATCACTTACGATTATGATAGCAAGTGTGAAGGTTCTAGTAAGTATTAGTCTAAAATTGAATCGGAGCTTACCACTTTAAATAAATCTGAGCATCACTTTAAACTTGAAAATCTGAAACTTCCATGTTTTCAATCAGCATGCTAGAAACCTGTGCTCATCTGACACCAAGAATAGCTCTCTAATTTGAACTTTGCTCGCCTGGAAACAGATATGATGTAATTGCACTGCATAAATACTTTATAAAAACAAAGACAACAAGGAATAGGAAGTGGAATTTTTTCTTTCTTATTTTAAGAATTAAATATACTTTGGAAAACAGGTATTTGATGGGCATGGAGGAAAGACTGCAGCACATTTTGTACGCGAGCATTTACCAAGAGTCATTGTTGAGGATGCCGATTTCCCTGTAAAACTTGAGAAAGTGATTACAAGATCATTCATTGAGATTGATGCTGCATTTGAAAAGTCATGCTCCCTTGAGTCAGGCCGTTCTTCTGGCACTACTGCACTTACTGCAATGATATTTGGGAGGTAACAGCTTCTTATCGTTTTTCTGTAGTCAGCCATCTGCTTCCTATGGTTTATTTAGGACTTTCTAGCCCCTTGAATCCCGTTTGTTTATTCCATCTGTCACTTCCAAGGCAATTCTGTCCTGGGTTAACAGTCCTGAATGTGCTATAGTCATTAAGGTTAATGACGACCCAATTGTAGCTTTCTGACCAATCATAAAGATCTGCCATGTCACCTAAGATCTTGCATTGTCAGGAATTGCTCCAATCCATTAGTTTTATCATTGTATTGACATTCTGTTATGTCTTATCACAAAGTGCGTTGTCATGAAAAAAATGTCTTTCTTGGACAGGTCATTACTCGTGGCAAATGCTGGTGATTGTCGGGCAGTATTATCACGGGGTGGAGTAGTGAAGGAAATGTCAGAGGATCATAGACCTTGCTGTGTGAAAGAAAGGACAAGAATTGAGTCCTTGGGTGGATTCATCGACGATGGTTATCTAAATGGTCAGTTAGCTGTTACCCGTGCATTAGGTGACTGGCACCTTGAAGGAATGAAGAAAAAGGGTGACAGAAGTGGGCCCTTAAGTGCTGAACCAGAACTTAAATTGGTTACACTGACGAAGGAAGATGAGTTCTTGATAATCGGAAGTGATGGAATATGGGATGTGTATTCAAATCAAAATGCAGTAGATTTTGTTCGGAAGAGACTTCAAGAGCACAATGATTTAAAGCAATGCTGCAGAGAAATGGTAGGGGAAGCATTAAAACGGGGAGCAACTGACAACTTGACAGTTGTGATTGTTAGCTTTCACTCAGAGCCACCGCCACCAGTGGTGGTACAGAGGGCAAGAGTCAGGCGAAGCATTTCCGCCGAGGGGCTTCAGAATCTCAAATGTTTGCTAGAAGGTAGTGCTTAAAACATTTCATCCAAGTTCCCTAGGTGGTGAAGGGTAGAGCCAATCAAATAACAACAGTAAATAGCTAAATTGGCTGTCCTCAAGTTTTGTTGGTGTATACTGTATATAAATTCACGGGCAAATAGAATCTGCATTTTTCTTCCCTCCTATCATTCTCGCCTCATTCACTGGAGTCTTTGCAGCAGTCGATGTATTCCCATTTCTCTCCTTTATCTTGTCATTGCCTGCAAAAGGTGCCTAGTAAGAAATTGGTCCGAAGAAAGGAGATTTGCTTATTTGAGGCAGGGACTGATTTAGGGTAAATGATCAATGCCAGAGTAAGCATGCCCTTAACTGCATGATTTTACCTCTCTGGTATTCTTACATCCAGAAGATGCATTGATCACAGTAATAATTAACGTCTTGTTGATGCAGGCGCATTCTATTGCACGCTTGTGTAAAATCACATACGAACGTCTCAGGGCTCTTTTCATTTAACCAAGTTTCTACTTAAAGATTTGGACCCAAGGGCTGAGAGATGCTCTCTACTTGACTAACGAGCAAGTGGCTTGCAAAATGGCACCATGTAAAGGAAGGATGAAATTGAAAATTGAATTTCGTGGAAATAAATTAAAAGGCCACCAATTTTATCAGTTGGATGTGAGAATGCCAGCTTCCCCCTCTATTTAACACATGTAGGAGCCTGCATGTGGTCAAGGTATAAAATTGCTTCAATCACGCCTTCATTTTTTATACATTGTCTGGAATTGAAGGTAATAGCTGGCTTTTCTAACGTCTAGGACTTGGTAAAACCAAGTTTAGTTTGAAAAGACCCAGAAGGTGCATCATTGTTCAATACTGCCTTCAATTATTTTAACAAAAGGATCCGATTGCAGAGAGGTATATAGATGAAGGACCCAATCAATAAAATTGATATCTAAGGGACAAATCAATTTATGTTGCAAACTAATGTATCAAAAATTATTTCCAATCATACCTAACAGAAAAGGAAACATCAAAATGATATTCTTCGTTTTATTAGTTATAAGATGAATTCCTCTATCATACTAAATAATACAATATTTAATCTTTATTTAATATTTTATTTAAATGAAATAATCCGGCCTATAATTCTTCCTTTAAGATATTCATAGAGGCTTGAATTTTTGTTAATATAAGTCAATATTTAATATTTTATAAAACTATGAGTTTTTAAACTTAACAAATTGCAGTGGATGCATTTCAACCTCTTTACCCGATGTTGATTTAAAAAAACTTAGGTTTAGTAGTTTTTTTAGTTTTTTTTTATATGATTGTTTTAATTTTATTAGAACTATGAGTTAGAAAAGTTAATTTAAGTAGGCTTTTTTTTTAATTCTTTTATGTGATTAATATTTTTTTATCTTTTAATATTTGATTTGTTAAGAATTGATCTTTACGGTTTTTTCATATTCGATGCTTCTAGTCACATGATTTAGGACATGGGTTTTATAGGCTAACAACAGTTAATATTAATTTTATTTTATTTTATTTTTATCATAATTTGACATTTGTCTTTTAAAAAATAGAATTTCATGATTTTTTTTATTTTTTCTCTTAGTTTGTCTCGATATTATAACCTAATTGTTAGTTTAATGAGTTAACTTAGATAGACTTAAGTTATTTTTTAACTAACAATTGTTATATTTTTAATCCTTTTATATATATAATTTTTAATTATATTATTTAATATTTGATTTGTTGTGAATTAAGCTTTAATTTTTTAAAAAATTTATTGTTTTTAATAAAATAACTTGAGTTATAAACTTAATGGATTAGAAAGTGTTAGTATCTTTTCCTTTTATTTTATTATTTAATATTATTTTTTTATTTTACATTGGTTTTTGCTTGCTTTAAAATACGCTGCATTGATGAACATTATTTTTTTCTAAATTTGTTTTTATCTCAGTTGTGGCAGAGCACGGGTGGGTGATATAGCTAGTTCAATCTCAAGCTCGTTGCTATATACAGTTTCAGTTACTGCTAAAAATAGCACAGCCATTCTTATCTCTGTGTACTCGTTCTCTGGATTCACCATATAAGGTAATCAATCGCTGATATTGAAATGGCATGTTTGATCTCCAACAATCAGTTTACATATCCACAAAGCTGTAAGATTTGGTGTTGCTTTACCTTCTTGATAAATCACTTTTAACTGTTCTGTTATAGGGCACAACATGCAATGCTTGTAATCAATTGGTAATCTCATCTCATGCCCCTCAAACTTTATTTGTTTATTTATTGTTTTTGAGAATGCCCTCCAAGTGTTGTATCTTCGACTGTTACAGGTTGGTAGCCGGACAACACAACTCAAATGACCATGGAAGTTTAGCTCTCTTTTTTCAGTGACATGTTAGGAGTGCCAATTTGTGACGAACCAATAAGAAATGTTAGAAATAGCGGGTGCTAGAGTGTCCCTGAACAGTAGTGTAGAATGTAGAAGGCTTATATTATTGGTATCTTAGTTTGTACATGTACAACAGGAAGTAAGAATATATCTGACCAAAGAATGAGTTACAAAATACAGACATGTATAATCACTTGCAGGATCCTTTATATCCAAGTGTTTTTCCATGGAACCTGTTTTATGACTAGCTGTAAAAGGAATACAGACGATAATCTTAGAAGCACTTTCCATCATTGAGCAGTTGCATTGTTTGAAAGCCATTTTCTATCGTTCAGCATCCCTTTAATCTCAGTTTTCGCAACTCGAATCAAGAACAAACTCGCAAGGAATATAGAAACAATAAGCATCAGAAAGACACTGTTCCATCCTCTTGTGGAGATGTACCCTGCCAGAAGGGGGCCAACAGCTGCCCCAACAGAACCAGTGCCATCTATAATTGCAGACACAGTAGCTAAAGCTCGGGAATTTCCTTTAATCAAGTCCTGAGTACCAAGATCAGCTGCAACAGCTGTAGTAATTAGAGCATACGGGCCATTTACAAGCAGCCCAGAAATAAACATCAAAGCATTATTGAGGAGCATAGACACGCTTCCATAAACCCGGTACAGAACAAGGGCTGGAATTGATAGAAGCAAGAATACTATTGAAGTCACTGCACGAGCTTCAATCATATCAGATATAAATCCTGCCAAAACTCCGCCAAAGACTCCTCCAATATCGAACACCGTTGAAAGAATTCCAGCAGTCTTGTGGGACAAATGCACGCCAGCAACATCTTCAATTTCCAAAAAAAATTCATTAAAACAGGCATCCAGCATCTAACAAAATCAAATATATGCAAAGGCATGCTTCAGCAAACTAAGCAAAAAGATGCAAGTGCATCAGCCAGATGAACCAATAAAAGAGGGTTCAAGCCATGATAAGAAGAAATGGTCTCCTACAATCAAATTTCGAGAATTCATAAATAAAGGCAGCATTTGTGTTGATGACAGCAAATTCTCATCGCCATCACAGTCCCGTTCTTATATGACACTCATATCTAAATACATGCAAAAATGATTAGCATGAGGCAAATCAGCTCTTGATAAGAATTTCAAAGTCAAGAAGAAGCAAATACCTGTGTGACTTATGTAGAAGGGCAACCAATATAGAAAAGTGTACGCCACTAGCTTTGAAAAGAAGAGGCAGAAAGCAAATGGTGCCACACCAGGTAATCTCCAAGCCTCCAGGAATCCGATGGCTGCGGTAGAATCCAGGTTTTCCTCCCCAAGAAGCCCTGCTTCTTCTGATTCCACCTTCTCCAAATTCTCCAAACCATTCACCTCCACATCCATTTCAATCTCCTTCCCTGGAGTCTCAAATCCAATATCTTCAGGATTAACAACAAGAAACAGGAACACTAAAACCCCAGCTAAAATCACCAAAACTCCGGGCACCACAAATGACCAACCCCAACCAAACTCCAAAACCCCAGATGCCACAACCGACCCAATAATGTTCCCTACCGATGTATGGGAAGTCCATATCCCCATTATCAACCCTCTCTTAGCTTTCCCAAACCAATTCCCAACCACTGCCACCACACAAGGCCACCCTATAGACTGAAACAAACCACACAAAATCTGCACACTCACAAAATATCCTAACAAATGTACATTAAACCAATAACCTAACCCAAAAATAATGGTCAAAAGACCACTACCCACCATTCCAAAAACAAGAAACAACCTTAAATCAATCCTATCACCAACATGTCCTGCAAAATACATTCCTATTGAATATGCAGACAAAAATGCAAGATCAAGCTCACCAAGCCGGTGAGTCCCTTTAGGGCCATTAAAGGGAGCCCAACCAGTACCATTGGATTCTAATGAGGTTAAATTAGACTCAATCGTTGAAGAGTTCAAATGAATTTTGGGTCCGAGCACACCTTTTACAATACTTGGTGGCTTTCTTGAGGCATGAAATGAAGCATAAGCGAGAAAGGTGATGGCTAAGACTGTAAATTGGTGAAAAGTTAGGGTCTTGTTTGGAGGTTTAAGAGATGGGAAAAGGGTAAAAGCTGGAGCAAGAATTTGGGTTTTCGATTGCATTGTAATTGATAAAGAAAAATCACAGTAGCATCAGCTCATTGCAAAAAAATCCTAACCTTCAATATGATTTACCCTTAAAGTTCCAAACTTTTAAGGGTAAATCCGGTGTATAAGAAGAAATTGTGGAACTCAATAGCAATTGAGGTTAATCCGAAGGAAAATTTTGGATCTGTGGTTAGGGTTTAGAGAAATCACAATGCGTTTGCCTTTTTGGGAAAAAAAAGAGAAAAAGACGAAATCTAGAGCAGAAATGAGAAAAGAAGGGGAAGTGTGTGTATCGTGTAATACAAAACTGAAAACCCACTCAGTAGGAATTTTATGAATTTTAAGACATGGATTGGTTATTAAGAGGAAAACAAGAAGATGATTACGTTCGTTTTAGCCAACGGGAGGGAGGGTTAGGTTCTCAGGGCAGAGAGCTAGATCTCAGATAGGGCTTGGTCTGATGTTTCGTTTTCCTATTGCTTCATAATCATCCCTATAGTTTTGTAAATTGGTCAATTCACATCATTTATTTTACATTGAGCCAAATTGGTCCCTTTATCTTAAAACATCACAACACATGGAATTCATGGAACCATTTGATTAGTGGTGAAGATGGAAGGGTAGATTTGATCCAATTAAAAGTAAGGAATTTGATATGAACAAATATAAAAAGGAGATGGAGCATTCGAGATTCTCGGCATTTTATTAATGGTCCAAGCCCCCAATGTGTTTTGTTTTCTTAACTGAGAAGGAGAAATGTTTGACTCGACATTAAAGTGAATAGGTTGATAAGATAAGATTTGAAGAAGAAAAAAAGGGTTAACCCACTTGCAAAACAACATGCTAGTATTCATTATAAAAAGAAAAACTTAGATTAATAATAACAAGTTCATATATTCTTGCAAAACCTAGTAACAGAATTTTTAAAAAGTATTAAAAAGCCTCTTGCATTTCAATCTCCTTTCCTCTAAAAGATCTTAAGCCACGTGACTTTAGAGTATAGTAAAAAAAAAAAATTAAGGTGTTTTTTAAATATATTAAAATAATATATTTTTTAGTTTAAAAAAATTATTTTTAATCAATACATCAAAACAATTCAACAACACACACAAAATTTAAAATATAATTAAACTACGATATCAAACATCCACCAACTAATTAAAGAAGTGTTTTCTCCAACAATATTAGCTACACATTGAAATAAAGTAATATCCCTTTTATTATTATTGATTATAATTTAAAAGACATGGTGAAAGCACTATTCATTGTTGTAGTGAATTTTTTTATCCCTTTAATTTTTTTTTAATTATACTCTTAAATGCCCAAAATTGATAGGGAATTAAAGCAAATATATTGAGGAATGACAAGATTCAAAAATAGATGATCAAAATAAAAATAAAAAAAAAAACAAACAAAAGGGTTGGTTGTTTCAAACTTTAGAAAAAAGTTCACTTTGATCCACAAAATTTTTAAATTATAAATTCTCAATTCCTTAATATTTTTTAAAACATAATTTTAGTTTAAAATTTTGTTTTTTTGTCCTTGATTTGAAATAAAAAATAGAAAATGGTTGAAATTCAATAATAGAAAGAAAAAATTTTAATTAATAATAATTCTGACAACAACAAAAAAAAAATTGATATTAATAGACTCCATTCAATAAAAAAAATTTATAAATTTTTTGCTCTTAATCTTGCTTGAGATGGTAAACTCATGCTCATAAATATTTTTTTATTTCAAGTTGATGTTAGATTTCCAGACAAATGATTTTTTTTATGACATGCATAATTTTTTTTAATTGTTTCTAAGTAAAAGAAAATAATTGAAAATGGATAACTTTTTATGTAAAATACCCTGCTCTAACTTTCTGGCAACTTCAACTTGCCGAAATCTAATCAAGCTTAGGCACGTGAGATGTTCCAAGCCTATGCACCCAAACCTTTTTCCCTCTTTTTCTTTTTTTCTCTCTATGATACATGATCCATTGTAATTAGATTTTTTTTTATTTTTTTAAATTGTATTATTTAATATTTTTTATTTTTTTATTGGCCAACATAATTTATTTTAATTTAATATTTGTAAATTTATTGTAATTTCAAATAAATATCTAATATTTAGTTAGTTTTTAATCTTACGAGTTTTTTTATTGATTTTTCTTGATTATTTTTTTCAATTACATCATTTAATATTTTTTATTTTTTATTGGGCAACATAATTTATTTTGGTTTAATATTTATAAATTTATTGTAATCTCAAATAAATATCCTGATATTTAGTTAGTTCTCAATTTTTACGAACATCAATTTTAAATAAAAATTATAAAAAAAAAATATAAAACCCAATTGATTTTATAACTTGAGTTACAAACATTACTGATTAACTTCAGTTTAAAATTAATTTTCATAAATTATTTTGATTACACTAAACTTTTCAATTTACAATTAAAAGTGGGGAATGCTATCATGTTTATTTTTTTATATAAAAATAAATTATCTAACTTGCATCAATGGTTTGTAAATCTGACCAACTGGCTAACCGTAATGGTGTGTTTCCTTCTCAAAAAAATGGTTGTGCAATCGTTACTGGAGATGCACTGATGACTGGTAAATTTTCCTCAAAAAAAAAAAAAAAAAAACCTCCTAACGGGCGCATTGTAATCATCAAAGAGTTGGTAGTTACCTGGAAATGCTGCGATGATAAAAGAGATGCAGTTCCAGGTTATAGTAATGGCAATAACACATACTATGTTTCTTCTTGATTTATGTTTATCCCTTCATTTCAAGGTTAATGTTTTAATCCCAGAAGGGCAGGACGCTTGGAGGCCTCGATGCCCGTATTGCGATGGGGAGGCATGCCAGTAAGGCAAACCCAAATACGGTGAGCAAACCAATCATGAGATCTTCGAACAAATAATCCAACCTTGCTTGCATTGCCACCTCCCTGGGCTCACAAGGAGAGTTTTTCATGCCACTAGCAGTAAATATTATACAATATTACATCAAACATTCAAAATTTTGAATTTACTCGATGGACATCCTTTCTTTTTGTAAGCGGTGTTCAGCCCCAACTGCTAGGGATATCAGTCTGCACTATTATCTGCTATCCAGGTTTCAACACATGTAAAGACAGATAAAAACTGCCCGCAAGAAGTGCTTCCTATGGCCCATGGCTAAATAAGCACCAACATTGGAAGTATCACATCATTTGTTGATGAATATCAGCTGCTTGCTGAGCCAGCTCAACCACCATAGCCTCATCGAAGAACTTGTTAATGCTCACATCTTCACTCATTCCCTGGAATATAGAATCGAAACAAAAAGTATTACCAAATGGCTATTGGTTTTATCTATTAACAGCATAGGAGGTGTTATAAAAAACCCATTTCCATAGAGCGCCATGGTAGATTTGGAATTCTCATGCAGCTCAGAAAAATAATAAATTTGAAGTAACAATCTTCCACCGCTCCAAGAGCTTGAAAAAGTCATCCACGTAACAGAAAGAGAGACCCTGGGAGAAGGGAGAGGGGTATACCTTGCGACGCCTTGTCTTCACCATAAATTCACGGGCAAGGTGCTGGATTGGGGCAGGCTCAAGTGGCCTCAGAACAATGCTCTTATCAAGGGGATCTCCAGGGACTATAGCCCAATGATCAAACACCGAGAGGCTAAATGCTTGACCTTGGGTATGGTACCTCAAGTCCGTTTCAAAACCAAATGATTCTATGACAGGTAAAAATGCCTGAAATTCAATTTCAAAAATTAGAAAATAAGAGAAAGCTTGAAGTATATGTGGGTGTGTGTCAACCATCTCCATATATTTACTTGTATAAAACCAACAGCATGTAAGCTGGGTACGAAAAAGTGCTGCTATCACCTTAACAATATAAGCTGGAGTCCCAGGCTGAGGAACATCTGCTGTAACATGCCCACGTCTGCGAGATAACACCGTATAGATTGCAGTGAGACAGTCAATTGGTGTTTGTATCTGAAAGAACATAAAACACAATTAGTAGGACAATCCAAGAAAGAAACTCTAAATCTAAATGAGCTAATTGCATTTATTCAAAATAGCATGTTATGGAAACTGAGGATGAGCATTCATCATATTCCACTGAGCTTTCTGTCAAATTCATCATATTCCACTGCTGTCATGTTCCTTTAGTCACAGTAACGAGCAGGAAAAGTCTATATATTCTCCCTTAGGTATGCATATTTCTTTAATATAATACAATTATCAAGTAAGTACCTCCACATAATATACGGGTTCCATGAGCCTTGGGGTTGCCATAAGGAAAGCTGAGTAGGCCACACGCCGAGCTGTTGGAATTATTTGACCAGATCCACGATGAAGTGGTTCAGGCGCAATCCTAGCATCAACTATCTTGAACTTAACATTTCTGATTGGTTCATCACAAAGTGGTCCTTCTCGTGCACCCCACTGAAACCTGTCCAAAAGAAAATGAAGGTTTTATTTAGGCATTTGGTTAAATGGTAAAAGAACAGACGAAAATTCCAGTTTACCCTTGAACAATAGAATCCTTCACGGCACCTAGTAATCCCTTGTCCACTTCAGTTGGAAGTGTGTCATCTAGCAAAATATTAGGTCCCTGCAGATATCAAAAACACATAAGATTAAATTAAGTTCATTTAATCCAATCATTGAAAAAATGAGGAATTGACGTATCAAAACAGGATTTGATCACATATCATTTGTAATCCAATCATTGAAAAAATGAGGAATTGAGGTATCAAAACATGAGCAGGATTTGATCACATATCATTTGAAAAAAATCAAATCATGGATACATTAAGCAACTACATTACCTGCTTATCAGGGCCAAAAGCCCATATGGATCGTGCTGCAAGCAAATCCCAATCATATTTTGTCTTGAAGAAGTCACCTAGAGCTTTCCGATTCCAGTCAATGCTTACAACACCATTTTCAATATCTTCTGCGAGCCCTTTCTCCAATGGCTCAGCAATCTATAAAATTAAGAAACATTCCAGATGAACAAAATTAAAAGTCCAGAGCATTGAGATAGAATACTCAAAAGCAACTAGATCAAATAAAACTAGTGGTCTTCTTTACCATGGTTATTTTATTCTTCTTGTTGGGTGTTTCAGCAAAGCATTTCATTGATGAGGACTCCACCACAGTTTCACAGAATGAGACAACGGGATCAGCTACCTACATTTGACATGAAGCATTAAACAGGACAGATGTGCATGGAAACTAAGAGTGTCCCATAAAAGGAAATAGGAGAATAAATAACAAAAGTATATCAAAAAAGCATATGAGAAATAGATACCTTGACTTCCACTTCAGAATATAGCTCCCTAAGGTCCTTCATAATAGAATCTAAGTACAACTCTCCGGTACCAAGTATAGTGTGCTCCCCAGACTCCTCAACTTTAGTTATGGCCAGAGGATAGCTTTTACTGATCTTCCTAAGACCCTCCACCATTTTGGGCAACTCACTTGGATTTAGAGGTTCGGTAGCAGTTTTCACTACTGGAAGAGTATTGAACTGAAGAGGTCGAAATATGTATACATCTTCTTCATTATAATTCACATTACAGAGAGTTGCAGTTTTCATAATTGAAGCATCCACACCTTCAATGAGAACCCATGAACCAGGAGGAGCCATACTTATGGGTAACCTATACCGAGCTTGATATACCCATAGTTTTGTCACTTCTTTTACTGTCATGTCCTCCTCGTCCTCTGGTGAATAGCCTTCTCCCAAAACTTTTACAGACTGCCCTGTCATAATTTTACCACTATAAACCCTACCAAAAGCATCAAATGAACTGCAATCTGACTTCGGATACAATTTCGTCACATTAACCATTGAGGGGCCATCAGGATCACATTCTAGCATGGCCTGGTAGATCATTGAATCTTTGGGCCCAGTATATGTATGATCAACCTTCCTGGCAGCAGCAGCCTTAGCCGAAGGTATATGCTTAACAAGCATGTCAGTGAAACCTGAGGCTGAGCCAAAAACTTGACTGCAAGCCAGTCTTAGCAAAGGCCTGACATTTAATTTATAAGCTGAATTAGGAAGAGTAACACCAAACTCAGCAAGAGTAGCCTCAACGCTTTTTTTATGTTCTCCAATCACTTGGCTGTATATTTTGTAGAGAGGTTCCAGCACAAATTGGACAAACGATCTTTCTGCTCCACTAGCAGGAGGTTTCTTCTTGAAAGTCCTGTCCTCAGGATTATAGTACATATCCCCCCAGAGACGAGATGCAAACTTATCAGCATCAAATGGGATACCATGGAGTTTGAGATACAATCTGGCAAAGGAATGCAAAGTGAAGGACCATCCTGCGGTTGCACCAGCAAAACAAACATTTCCAGCAGCTGGATCTATCACTTGAACATTTCCAGCAGTTGAAGAGACAGCAGATATATGGTTGTTAATGACTTCTATGGTATGCCTTAGCTTGTGATAAGCATCCTTTGGGGGCAATTTGAGCTCTGTTATGAGCCTGTCAACCTTCAAAAGAAAATTTGTGCAAATAACACCTCATGAACCAGTCAAAATTTTTGGAAAAAATCAAATCGGAAGTGCCAAACAAAATAGAGGTAATAGGGAAATACCTTATTGATCACAACAACAATAGGCAGCTGTTCCTGAATTGCGTGGCGTATGGCCCTCTCTGTGTTTACCTAAGCATTACAAAATAGTAAATTGACCATATCAAGTGGCTAGAACATTCTCGTGCACTTATGAAAACAACAGTTATATCATGAAATAGCATCTTCGAAGTTCAACCACGATCATAAGTGCATGGTATTGAGAACAAGTGTCACAAGTCATGCAATAGAAGATTATAGCCTTGTTGCCGCAATCAGTCCAATCATAGACAAAACCATTTGCAACTAATGCCTGTATAAATGCTGATATGATAGGCAGAAAACTAGAACAAATTATGTATTGAACTCATCAAGAATGATGGATTTAATATCTACGGAGAAATACTTCGCAAATTAATCCACAGAAGAACAGATAAAATCATATTAAGATATGATCATAATATTTTTGTAATGAAATTATCAAAATTAACCTAAAAAAAAATCTTACCATCACTCCTTCAGCAGCATCCACAACCAACACTGCACCATCAGCAAGCCTGAGGGCAGCAGTCATTTCATCAGAGAAGTTCACATGACCAGGGGTGTCCATGATGTTACAGAGGTACGACTTTGAATTGCTATCCTCAAGGACAAGTGACATTGGAACTGCCTTGATAGATATCCTTCTTTCTTGCTCATCAATCCTTGTATCTGTGTACCTAATATGCTTCTCGCTATTTATATCAAAAGTTGGTGTATGATGTGTTTGCTCAACCAACATGTCCATAAAAACTGTCTTCCCATGTTGTAGATGGCCCACGAGGGCAACGTTGCGTACCAAAGAGGGATTTGACATAAGACCAACAACAAACTGGCTGGAAACATAAGTTGAGGAATCCTTAACCCCAACCTCAAACTTGATGTTCCTAACAGGCTTAATTATCGGTTGCTCAAGAGGCTGCTCATCTTCATCGTTAACCAACGTTTCAACACCTGGACCATAAACCTCCTCCGCGGTTGGGTAGTACTTCTTGTCCTCAGCAAGGACAACTTGGTTATCCATATCAACATCATTAGGGGCAGTAAGCCAACCATTGGAAGCATGAACTGCCTCTTCACCATCAGATTCCTCCTCATCTTCATGAGGCTTGTCTGGAAGTTCTTCATCTTCTTCCTCACCATCGCTCTCTCGGTCTGACTCTATTTCCGGACCAATGTAGTTCCCAAACTCATCATACAAATTGTCATCCATGGCACCACTTCAAACCTGCCATACCAAATCATGAATCAATAACCAAGTACAACCACGAAATCAACTAAACTTACACAAGAACCAGTAAATACAAACTAAATTCTTGCTAAAAAAATCTCCTTGTTTTCTTTCAATCAAGATTAAAAACAAAAACACAACAATCTCTAATTTACTAAAGTGACCACACAGGTGGTGTTTTGATAATAATCTCATCGACCCTTTTTACCACTTCACCTAAGCTTCAGATCTCCACTTTTTACTTCCTTCCACTTGAAAAAAACAAACACACAAACACAGTAACTTAACAAGCTAAATCTTGCATCTGGGTGTCTAATTTTCTCTACAAATCTAGTAGCCCATTCCCTTAAATTCTCTTCTACAGACAATCCAGCAAACAAATTCATTTCTAACTAAATTAAACCAGCAGTACAGCTTGCGTAAATAGAAACTGAATCGCGAAACAACGTATATAAACACATACATAAGCAAAAATGAAGGCACGAAATAGAGTAATAGAGGAAGAAGAGAAGCTGCTGCATACCCGGTAGAGAGAGAGAAGTTCGCTGCAGGAGAAGCCAAAGAGGAGGAGGGGTTTGAGTGGAGATAGAGGGAGGGGTTTTTGAAGGGTTCGGGTTCTGGAGAGAGCGAGCTCCTTGTGGTGGGCGGATCGCGGTCGCTTTATTTTGATGGGCTTTTGTGTTGTTCTGATTTATTAACTTGGGCTTCTTGTAATAAAATAAAATTATTGTTTTTGTAGATTTTTATTTTTTTTCTTTTCTTGGTGAGAGATTTTATATCATATAGGTTTTTATGTGGAAGGATTTCAATTTTCATAATTGTTTATCCAGAATCAGATCAATTTATCTTTATATTCTAGATTTAATTTTTTTAATTCTAATTACTCCCAATTTATTATTATATATTAAATCATTTTCTAATTTATGAAAGTGCCCTCACGTGAAAAACTTAATTCATATTTGATTTATCATAAAAAATATTTGGAAAAAAAAATAATCAAGTGTTATTAAATTCAATTTGTTTCATATTTATTTATTTTGTTAATGGATCAGATGAGATTTGAGTTTCTCTTTGTTAGTTTTGATTGAAAAAATGACAAAATAATTTTTAGGAATGAGTTTTTTGTAAAGTGAAAACACAAATGTAATGGGGAGGCATTATTTTTTTTCATGGAATTAAGGTAAATTTGGTTGGTTGTAATGAGTTATTTAATGTAATGAAATATATATTACATTCTTATATTTGATGATATTATAATTTTAAAATAATAATATAATGGACGACCATAATTGTAATAACCATGATATTATAAGTATTACATAAAAAATTTATATAATAAACCATAATAATGTAATTATATAGGAACATAATTGTAAAGGATATCATCATAAGAGTTAAAATGTAATTTTTATAAGAGACAACAAAAAAAATTAATACGATGACCAATCCATAATAAATGAATGCAATGAATCATCTCATAATATACATTATAACTTAAACATACTATTATTAAGTTTATAAACACTGCCATAAATCTATCAAAATAGCTTGTCTTTGTCGATATTCTATCTCGTACCCTTCTTTTGGGCATGATTTTCTTTATATTCGTTTGACATATGCAGTCTCGTTGAATGTTTATTTGAAACAATACAACACTATTAATCTCAATAGATACATGTGCCATAACATTTTAATTTTAATATAATATAATTTTTTTAATATTTTTAAAATTTTTATTTTTATTTTTGACATTAGGATATGAAAATATAAAAAAATAAAAATAAAAATATTTTAATTTTTTAAAAACATAAAAATAAATCATTTTTTAATAAAATCAAAACAGGGCAGGGTTTGTCACGTGAAGCTTGAATTTTTTTAATTTTTTTAATTATTTTAATGTATTAATATCAAAAATAATTTTTAAAAAATAAATAAAAATTATTTGAATATATTTGTAAATAAAAAACACCTTAAATTATAATCATTATCCTATTTTCAAACACCATCCTTGAATAACTATACAGCCTGAAGCAAGCTACTAAATAGTGAAAATTACGATTCCTACATGATCAATAACGGTTATAATTAAGACAAATGAACGTGCATTTATTATAAGACCTTGAAGAATACACATGTTGATGATTTATTAGTTTTGAAATCAAATTTATGTACGTGGTAAAAGAGATCAAGAATTTGTTTGGTGACCATTTTGATATAAATAATCATAGCAAGACAAAGCTTATTTTCGGGTATGAATGTTATAAAATACATGATGTTATTTTTATTGACCGGTCACATTAAGAAAATATTAAGGAAATCTAATTTCATTTATTGCAAGCACGTTACTGCTCATTTGGGTACTAAAATCCATTTGTTTTCTATTAATATATAGATGATAATGTGATTGATAAAAAATAATTTTCTAGTTTGGTTGCCAACTTGCATTTTTTGGTGATTAGTTTCGAGGTGATTTTGCTTTTTTTACTATATTTTTAGTTTTTAAAGATATTATTTATAATTTAAAAAAGTTGTATTTTTTTTATAAAAAAAATATTACAGTCGAACACATCTCATTACTGTTGATGTTTGTTTTTGTATTTTAAAATGTTTTTGAAAAAATAAAAATTTTTAATTATTTTTTATATTTTTAAATTATATTGATATGTTAATATTAAAAATAAATTTTAAAAAATAAAAAAATATTTTAAAAAATAATTATCAATTATCAATACAGCAATAAACAGGAGAGAAAAAAAATAGTGGCACGCCATTGAGATAATGATGAAACATTTACGTGGTACTAGGAATGATCACTTGCTGTGTGAAAAAGTACCCAGCAGCACTACAAGGTTTTGCCGATTGAAACACTTTGTGAATTGACTCTCTCTCTCTCCACTACTAGTTAATTATATATTCATTTGAAATGGTGGTTATTGGTAATTCAACAATGGAAGCTATAACTAGCCAGGTTCAATACAAAAAAAATAAAAAAATAAATCTCTTTTTATGATGTGAGTGAATTCATCCTGTATAATGTACAGAGGTTGGGTTTGATATAAAAACTACTCTTGACGGATTTTTGCAGCACCTTCAACAAAATTCATCCTTGTAAATCTTCCTCTTTTTTTTTTTTTGGGATTTATCGTTGTGCGTTCTTAGAAAGAAAGAAAGAAAGGCAAATTCTTAGAAGATAAACACTCTACTCTTATTATTAATTAATTATCGAAGCACCATACATGTTTCTTCGAGAATGAAACAGCAAGCACGTTACACATACACACACTGGAAGTGAAAATAAGATTACTAGTCAGCTAAGCCAAGTAAAACTAGCTATACAGAGCTTCCTTCCGTTACATCATCATCCCCTATGGATACGCTTATTCATATATTGCTAGGCCTAGCTTCGAGTTCTTCATGTATAAGATCGACTAAGGACGGTGATGATCAGGTGGAGGTGCACGCGGACCTGGAGGAGGGGGTTCACGGTGTGGTGGACCTGATGGCGGTGCATGCGGACCTGGAGGAGGAGGGGAATGGCCACGAGGGGGAGGAGGTTCGCGCTGTGGTGGACCGGGTGGTGGTGGATGGGGCTCTGGCGGTGGGTGGCCGGGCTGGTGACGGGGCTCTGGCGGTGGGGGATTGTGCATCTTCTAATTTCTTGCTTCCGACAGCTCTTTGTTGTTGTTTGATATGGATGTGGAGAAATGTATTGGGATAGTCTCTGAATTTATACATGTGAATGGATAGGGCTAAGCTAGTTGGGTTGCAAAGTTTAATGTTTCATGAATTTGTCCGGTATCTTTTCTTCAAAACTACAAGTCAAACCCACGTTTGTGCTTGGTTTGGTAGGTTTCTACCTGAAATTCATCGATTTCTCTAGACTTTGGAAGTGGCTCTTCCTCCTATACCAAAAAGAATTATACAAATCGCACTTAAGATTATAGCCTGGTGGTTCGTTGCAAGGCTTGTCTTGTGGTCGACTTGAATTCAATCTTTTTTGTGTATTTGTCTGTCAGTTTCTGCAGTGTTTTACTGGATTTACAAGATATTCACTTAGGCCGTGAAATTAATCGTGATGCGTGCAAACCAGTCCGAACACCACATTAATAATAATAAAAAAAATTTATACAAATCATGTAGACGGTTGAATTTGAAACATGATCAAGAGAAATAAATGCTAATGGTTGATCTATAATTTGATGATAATCACTTGTATAGTTTGTTTTGGCATTAAGAAAATATTTTTAAGATTTTTTTATTTAAATTAATTTTTTATAATTTTATATCATTATATAAAAAATATTTTAAAAAATAATAACTAATTTTAAACACTAACAAACTATTTGTTACTAATTAATTAAACATTTTTATAATAAAAAAATCAATTTGACTAGTTAATTTTTGCCGCGTCCCAGACGACATCCAGTATTTGTTTGTATTGTGCCGGCTGCCGACAGCCAACAAAAACTCAAGCGAGGCAAAAAAAAGAAAGAAAGAAATATAAACACAGTAAATGCAACAGACAAAAGAAACAAGGGATGATGGTTTTGCTAGCTAGCTTGCAAGTTGTCATCGTGAGCAAAAGAGATATTATAGCGCATAGTATATTTTATTTTAAAATAATGTTTTATTTTTAATATCAATATATTAAAATATCAATTTAATATAAACAAATAAACTCTCAAAAAACACAAAAAACAAAGGTCGCCGATGCCTCTCAACTTTATCATTTTATTTGTAGACCTTGATTCAACACGTATACTATTTTTACTCTTGTCACCAAGAAAAAAATTGAAAAAAATATTTAAAAAAAAAACAAGTGTTGTTTTTCACTTGATATTGAGAACGACAGCTCCATTCTCACAAAAAACAAAATTAAAAATATACTGAAAATCAGAACTTAATTATGAACGTGACTTCACTGGTAGCTTGATTCCAACAGCCAGCCCTTCTCTCCGAGGCGTGGGAAATTTCAATTTCCATCCACACATCGGCACCAGATGGGGTAGACACTGGAGGGCTGAAGACCATGAATTATGGAGTATGACGGGCGAGTCTGGCTTGGTTTTCAGCCAATTTGGAATACTCTGTGTGAAAAAACCTCAGTATTCCACGAAGAGCTGCGGTGGTGTTCTTACACATGAGCGGTGGTGTTCTTTTACGAAAAGCAACCTATTTCAATGTCAACCCTTTGCACATATTTCTTGTGGGGTAAATTATAGGGATTCTCTTGAGGTAAAAGCACAAACACCACACAAATTCTATTGAAAATCCATCAAGATTTCTCTTATCTTCAACCAAAATTAAATAGCAATTGATATTGACATGTTCAGCTAATGGAAGACTTCCTATTTAAATCCATGTAGCTTATTAATCACCGACTATGACGCCACCGTGAACCTCTGTAATTTACAATCAAATTGGACTTTGTTTATTTTAATCACAATACATTCATATACATATATATATATATACATATACATACATATATATATATACATATATATCTGTGTGTTTATAAAAAAAACAACAACTAATACTTGTTTTTGAAACTATACACATACCCGCGAGGGCACTTTTTTTTTTTTTATTGTAGAATAGATATAAACTAGATGATTGTATGTGCTATATCGCGGGTGTTATCAAAATTTATTAAAAAATATTTAAATATTGTTAAAATATTTTTTATTATTAAATTTTTTAAAATATACAGATTAACTTAATATAATATAGTTAACTTGATATGTTCAAAATTAATTTAAATACATATAAAAATATAATTTGATTTAAAAAATTAAAAAAATATCTTTTTTTTTTAATATCTAAATGATAACATATTATATCAATTTAAATCAACTCGAGTTCATCTGTTAAATTTTTTATCCAGGTCATGAGATCTTAATGAATATTTAGAAAGCAAATAAAAAATTATTAAATTTAATTATTAATTAACTCAATATTAAATAATAAAATTAGAAATAAAGTTCATTAAAAAAATAAACCAATTAAACTTAGATCGTGAAACTAAAATAACCCTAAAAAAATTAAAATAAATTATAAAGCTTAATTTTTAATCAAGTAATAATTAAATAATATATATATATACACACACACATATCCAAGTCAATTCAAGTCAGCTATGCAAATTAATGATATGTCTTGAGACTGAAATAATTTCATGGAACCCAAACAAAACAAATTATAAAGACTAATTCTCAATCAATCCCAAATTAAAAAATAAAAAATAAAAAAATTAACTAAAAATAAAAAAAATAACCCTAAACCAACCAAATCAACCTACATCTCGAATTATAAAATCATGACAATACTATATACAAAATAAATAAGAAAAAATTATAAAATTCAATTATCAACCAACCTAATATTGAAAAATTAATTATTTTATTAAATCAAGCAAAAAAACAAAAAAAATAATATAAATCAGTTTAGGTTAACTTATCAAACTTGGATCAGGAGATTGAGATAAACTCAATAAAAATAATAATAATAAATAATTTTCAATTAGCCTAATTTTAAAGAAAAAATTAAAAAAATATTTAACTAAAAATAACTAAAAAAATATAAATCAACATAGTTAACCCACGGCTAGGATTATAACATTAGAATAATTATATAGAAAATAAATCAAGATAAATTATAAAATACAATGTCTATAAATTTAATATTGAAGGATAAAAAAACTAAATTTGAAATTAAAAAATAATAATCAATCTCTTTTTAGAATCAAAGTGAAAAGAGACATTGGAATAAATAATTATAAAATTGAATATCAATTTAATATTATGATTTTTTTTCTAGACAATAATAATTTTGTATATAAAAAAATAAATTAAAAAATTTAATTTTAAATAAATCTAATATTAAAAGTTAAAATATAAATATAAATACAAAAATAATATATATATATATATATATATATATATATTCCAATAAATAACATATGAGAAGGGGAAAAATGATTTTTCCCTCCTCTCGATTCTCCCCGAGCAGCCCCTGTTATATATATATATTTGTGCTTGTGTGTGTGTGATTTGCTTATAGATTCCTAGTTTGTTTGAAAATATAATTTAAAAAATATAATTGAGGTTGTTTAAAAAAGTATTTTTATTTAAAAATATATTAAAATAATTTTTTTTTTATTTTTTAAAAATTATATTTAATATTAGCCCATCAAAATAATCTTAAAATATTAAAACAAATTTTAATTTTTTTAAAACAAATTCAATTATTTTTAAAACATTTTTAAAATATAAAAACAAACACCTCCTTTATGTACTTTACCAAACAACTTCAAAAGAAGACTTTTCATTCTTTTTTTTTATGTAACCTGTTCTAAATATGTCTAGTTGACGGTTACAAAATCATGAAAAAAAAATAAAAAGAGGGTATTTTTTTAGTAGAAAAATAAAAATTAATAAATGCATGCATAAAAATTGGGTTATAAATTATAAGTTGACACAATTTAATTTGAGTTGATAAAAAATAATATTGATTTAATTTTAAAAAACAACCAAATGAGGTTTTAATAAAATTAACTGGATTACAAATTAATTTTTAGTTGATTTTTAAAAAAAACTTACCTTAAATCGAAGATCGAGGTGGCCGGTTTTAAACCAACTCATAAATTAGACTGGGTTTTGTAGTTTTATATGTAATTATATATATAGAAAATTAAGATTTTGAAAGTGAGGTGTCTGTATCATTATCGAGAGGAAACGACAGCCTATAACGTGGCACGGAATGCGGGTGTTTTGTAAGAAAAACTACAAGACTCAAAAACACTTCACCTCTTCCATACGAAAACAAAAACAAAAACTCTCTCCTCTAATAATTGCAACAAGAAATTTCAATTTCAAAATAATAAAATAAAAAATATATATACATATTAGCTATACAGTTCCATCATCATTCACCACCACCACGTAATTTCTCAGCCTCTCTCTGTCTCTAAAGAAATGGGTTCGAATAGTAGTAGACCGGGGTCACGCACAGCACGGACCCGACCGAATAGCAGGTTGTCCAGGTTCTTCTCTTCTCTCATCTGTGGTGGCTCCTCTTCTTCTCGTACAGCTCGTCACGAGGTACCAAAAAGGAGAGATTAAAGATTTTCGACTTGAAATTGATTTATTACTTCTGTTTCTTTTTAATTGGTTTTGATGATCTGGGGTTGGTCAATCAGTGTTGATAATGGATTGTTTATGTGGTTTTCGTGTAAAAGGAATTGACTTTAGAGAAAATAATGAGTGCCCGTTTTGTGTTTTATTTATTTTATCGAAGTTTGAATCTTTACATTGAAATATTTGTGCTTTTTGATGATCTAGGATTGATCATGTGATGTTGGAAAGTTTGTCTTGTTTAGGTTTTATGGAATTTTGTTTCTGTTGTTTGTTAACTGTTTGTGGAAGCAATTTTTTATTTTTTCTTTTGTGTTTGTCAACAAATTTTGATTGGAATTATTTACTTATCGATATTTGTTTAGCCCTCCAGTCATCTGAATATTTGTTCGCTTTGGTTATTTGATTAAAAGTTCAAGTTTTGTGTAGTTACCATTACTTGGAATAGAAAATGGTTTTAATTTTAAGGCTTTTGTTTTCCATGTGAGTTCTCATGGAGTTTTTAGTTACTTGGGGGTTCTTAGAGATTTCGGTTGAATTTCAAGATGTTCAATTTAATGGCTGCTTTAGCTTAAGTTAACGTTAACAAACAAATGGTTTCCTGCAAGATAATGTATCCCTGTATTTGAAATTGGTATTTCAGAATGTTTTACTAATTAGTTGCATTTGACAATAGAGTAGCACAACTCTCTTAGTATGAGCACTATCCCACCATAATCAATGATCAATTTATACTCGGCAGCTTTGCACAATGCCCGCAATTGATTTGCAAGTTTTTTAAAGAAAATATTAATGCTTGTTTTGCTGTAAACTATTTCTGTAAGTTTGTAATTGAAACTCCTTTATCTTTTTATTATGACTGAAACTGACTATTGCGGTTTGTGAGAGCATGGTTCTGCCATATGGAGCAATTCCATGGTGTTGATATAGGGTCTATACAAATCTAGACAATAGGCACTTCTCCTATCATTCAAGAACAAGATGTGGTGAGGTGGCAGTATTCATTTCCTGTGACATATCTAGTCTTGATCAATGTGAAATTTATTTTTTAATGTTTGGAGAAGTCTTTTTAAGGATGCTATTATTCAAATGTTCGTGGCTACCTTTTATAGAGGATAATGATATGTGTGTGATCTTTTTCCAATAGATGGAAGACTATCCAGACAAGATTCTGATGAATTCTGCAGAACAGTGTTGTCCAGTCATCGAGGTACAGAATTCTGCAGAGGAATCATCGGTGGTTTCCAATACAGTAACAGGGTCTAGAAGCTCAGATGCTGAAACTGGAGGATCATCTGGAAACAGTATAAGAGCCAGCGAGGGAACTTCTGTGAAATATGGTTACAGAAATCTTGACACAAACTCTCGAGGAAAATGCCTATCTGATAGTAAGGAGTTAGTTGGCCCAGATCAGGTAAGTGATAGTCATGATGAATCAGGTAGAAATATAAGTATTGCTGAAGCTAGTACTTCATTTAAAGAACGACAGTCATCAGATCCTGTATCAATGAATGTTTCAACTAACATGGATTCTGTCAATGGCATTGAAAATTCAGAGAACGAGGGTTTCTCTCAGTTCTATCCTGATATCATACATACAAGCAGTTCAAACTCACCGGGGCATGGAGATTCATGTTCTAATGGTTTGCCTTTTGACAATCATATGGGTGAAGTAACAGACATGCCAAATTCTAATTCTGATTCAGTAAATCATAGATCTAATGTCCCAGTAACCTTTCGCTCAACACAAGATGAGTCTAGCCAAGATCCGGTACCTTCAGATTTAGGACTTCCTGTGCCCAATAGGGAACAAGGGAGGACAGATGGAAGTGTACTCCATGTAGATGTTGTGAGTATCTCTTCCAGCATTTATTCAAGCAGCAATTCAGATGCAAGCAGTCACGAGGCCAGAAGGAATAGCAGAAGATTGTTTCGGGACGCATTTTCAAGGCGCAGTTCTAGGAGGCATGTTGATTCTCCTACTATTGTCTTCTCAACAGATAATACTGATGATCTTGAATCCCATGACAGATGGCTCCTGGATTTCAGTGGTGATTTTTTTGATGATGGGATAGGCAGTGATTCTGGATACATGAGCAGGAGAATTCACAGATTGAATGAACGAAGACAACACTCAAGATCTGAGGTGATGTTTCTGAATAGTTTTTGAGGAAAGAATGCTATACTATCATTTACTTTTGCACACACACTTGTGATACATGTTGGGGATTATAGTTCTGTATATTTTTGGTGTTGATCAGTTGTTACAATCGTCAAGAAGACCCTTGTACAGCTTTTAATCCACTGAAGTTTGGATTTGGGAAGGAAGCCTAGAAAGACAAACCTGTACAGGGACAAAACCTAACAGGGGCCAGGGTGTTCATTTTTTTTTTAAATCCCCCTTATTCTTGAAAACATTTTAAATTAGTCCTAATGAAATTGCCACTTCAAAATAGAAATTTTATGTTCTCATCCTCTCAAGCTTCAAAGTCAGGGATCCTGGCCCTGTAATTCAATATCTTTGCAGGAATATTTGGCTTGATAGAGGTTTTTTTTATATATAAAAAAAAAACAATTGCAAGCCCTGGTCTTTTATTGTTGCGCTATTCAATTGTTCTTTTAGTTTCTTTGGTATAATTGCATGCCACTCCATTCTTTGTCTATCCAGTAGTCACGGGGGCTGGGTTGGCAGAACATAAAAAATAAGGTTAAAATCTCTTTCCTTCATTTGTAATTCGTATGAACTACTCTTGCTTGCTCTTTGCAGATCTGGGAAAGACTTCGTGGTGGCCTTGATGAGAATGGTCGACGAACAACCTCTTGTCCTTCTGGACTCCACCCTGACGGTACATGCTCGTGTGAATCATTCTTGATGGCTGAGGAGTCGAGTGCTCGTGGAAGTATATCACGAATAGTCATGCTTGCTGAAGCTCTATTTGAGGTAGTTCTCCTTTGACGTAGCTTCTCCTGGCTTCACTAATCCCCTTCATGAAAAATGGATATAGTTTGAAAAGTAGAATGCAATTATGTGATAGAGTTGCTGATTTGAATCCATTATCTTGGTGCTAATGATAATTTAAGTTTCTATTTACACATCTCTCTTCTTTCGAGACTTTTGTATAAATTGCAATTTCAAGGTCATGATTGTGCTGAACCATGTCCAACCTGCTGTAGAAGTTTTAGTGCTAATCCCATTGTTTGAGACACTCCATTCCATTAGTTTGAGGAATCCAGTGAGAAAAGTTGGGCATGATTTTGCAATTCTTTTGAGGACAAGGGTGAATCCTGACTAATTTAATACCCTTTTTACTTTGTCTGGAAAAATATACACCAGGGTGGCTTGCATTTAGATATTAGCTGTGATTATGTCTTAACGCTAACAAGACTAAGATCTAGCAGTAGGTTTTTTGAAACTGCTCAGCTGTCTTTCTATGTAGAGGTGCTTACAGAGGTGTGGAAGCCACCATCAAATTCATGATAAGGGAGTTGCTTTGACCATGAAATCTGTGCTAGGCAGTTTTACAATGATTTATGCACTTCTTGGCCTGCATTATTTTGCTACTAAGTTCTGGTGTCATGTTTAAGCTGCAGGTTTTGGATGAAATCCATCGTCAGCCTGTGTCACTTTCTCTATCCATGATGTCGCTCCCTGCCCCTGAATCAGTTGTTGACTCTTGCCCTCTTAAGAATCACAAAAAGTTGGACAGAGTCAAGGGCAATGATGAGGATGAACAGTAAGTTTCTCATTGATTTAAGTTTTGTGGTGTGAACATGCATGTACTCTAGAATAAGCCAGGTATTATACTTGCACGAGTGTTACCGCGTGTAAAAGTGGTGGGGAACTTGGAGTTCAAGGTGTTTCATTACTTGGATTGCACCAAGATAAACTTGTGGTCTTTTGGACTGTGTTTGATAATAACTTTCTGACTGACAGGTGTTACATTTGCCTTGCCGAGTATGAGGAAGGTGACAAAATAAGAGTTCTTCCCTGCCACCACGAATATCACATGGTTTGTGTGGATAAATGGCTCAAAGAAATACATGGGTATTGTTATTGCCACCCACCTGCGTTTTAGCTGCTGATGTTTTCATTCTTCTTAAACCGTAGTCATAATCAACTTTTTTTCCCTTCTCTTATGGTATTTTACAGGGTATGTCCGCTTTGTCGAGGAGATGTCCGTGAGGGTGGTGCCAGCGAGCCTTCAATACCAAATCCAGAAATTACTTCTACTTGATTGCATTGTAAATATAATTGTATATAGTGTTATATAAATTCCATCTCTTGTAATATGATTCCCTGAAGATTGAATTCTATAGAATATAGATCTTACATAAAGCTATACGCTATATAAGATTGGATTCTTGAGCTCCATGTTATGCTTCTGTTGTCTTGTTAGAACAAATACATCATAAATAAAGTTGGAAACCCAAATATGATGCAACTAAATCTAGGTTGTCTTAGATTAGTTGGAAATCCCACGATCAATAATGCTTGGGGGGGATTAAAAACTTTTATAGCTGCTTATGAAGATAAAAACTTCTACATTCTTCTTGCATGGGTTTGATGAAACCCAGCAGAACAAAAGGGGGGTTTAAAATCCAGAAGAACAACATTGTTCTTCTGTCAGAGTTCATATCCAGAATTACAATAGAATACAAGCAAACAAAAAACAAGAATACCGTTTTGCTAATCAAGCATGGAAACTCCCATATCACTAATATTGTTGCCTTGGGATCCAAAAGGGATTCTGGAATGATTCAGTCCTGAGCTTATTCCCATTGCTTTCAGAGTAGTCATGGGAGAAGGGATTAGTATAGGCGCTCTGATCATTCTTGGCAGTGAAATTTTGTTGCTTCTTTGGAAATGAATGATCCTGTTGAGAAAAAAGATTTGGGTGACAATTTTCGTCTTCATCTTCAAATGTTGTCCATCGCATTGAATTGTTGTGATGTTTCTCTCTTGCAGTATATCTCATGTTCTCCATCTCTCCAACATGATCCTTGAACTCCTTCTTCACCACATCCAGCACAACATCACCATACCGATCGCACCATGACCTTAGAGCACAACATTTTTGTAGTTCATGTGAGGATCCAAATAATAAGTTTGATATGCTGTAGCAAGAATGCGAGAATGCCTATGATTAATTGCAATAGCTACGGTATTTGGCAGATCAATAGATCAAATATGCTGCGAGGAAACAAACATTAATTTGAGATAGGTAAAAGAAAGAAAGCTATTGTTTTCTTACTTGGGGAAGAACTTTTTCAGGTCAGCCTTGTCAACGGGAAGCTTGGTGGAAATTGCTTCAATTTGATCATCACTAATAGAACCACAAATAAGAAGCACAATGCAATACAAAAGTAAGTGACTAATTGATTATAAAAACACACTGACAACTACTTCAAAATCATCTGATCAATAAAAAAAACCTTACGAAAATTTAAGACTAGGGTTTGTTGCGCAGAGTTCTGTTTGAATTTTTGAAAGCTCCTTCTTTATCTTGTCCCCTAAAACCTGTATAATTAACAACAGATAGCAAAGGCATAAGTTAAAGTTGAAGGATAAAGATTTAGAAACAAAGTTATATATATTGTCTAGACTGAACCTTATCAATGAAAAAATCCGAAGAAGAACCATTAGAATGCAGTTTCTTCTTTATCTGCCTAGTGTCTGGTCCCTCTCCAATGGGACTACTAACAAGGTTGCAAGATCCTGAATAAGCCTCATTGTCAGATCTTTCATTGTTAAGAGGAAGAGGAGCAGTCTCACCATCTGAATCATTTTTCTTCCATTTCTTAAAACCATCAAAACCCCAAGGCTTTTTTGCTGATCTTGAGGTTTTCTCCTCACAATTAAAACCATTAGCACCACCACCACCACCATCTCCCTCTCTTTGCTCCTGTTGAAACAAAGTCTTGAAGGGTTTCCTCTTGGGCTTATCATTGCTTGCACTTTCTTTTACAGATTCATTTGGTAAGCTTGCTTGCATAAGAATTGATTTGGTTTCACTTTCCTTATCCTTCAAATGACTATCCCAAAGTGGGTTCTCTCTCTCGTTACTAACATGGCCAGAGGAGGGCAATCTTGCTTCAATTTCAAAAATACTCTTTTCTTCTTTGTGTTTGCTCAGCTTGTGATCTGATCCAAAGCCAAAAACCGAGGCTGCTCCTTTGATTTGCTTCATCGCTGAGTTAGGCTTTGATCTATTTATGGACTGTAAAGTTTCTTTACCAATCAAGCTTTTCTCATCTTTTAAATCAATAACCGACCACTCCTCTTCTATCTTCTCTTTTGTGTCTTTTGGACCAGCAACAATAACATCTCTTGACTCAATTTCTGCTCCCTGTACTGCTAGCCTCTGTAACAAAGGTCTCTTTGATGAATGGTACTCATCTTCTGATATACATTTTGCATAAAGCAACTCCTACAAAATGTCCAAAACAAACCAAAAAAAAAATAAACAAAAATTGGTTCCGTTTGATTGTCCAAAGAGAAAATTTTGAAATAAATCAAACTCAGGTCCTAAAAATTAGAAATTCACCTGCAAGAAGACCAATTTATCTCTTAAAATGACTGCTTGTTCATGTTCAAGTGGAGAAGCAATAAGGGTTTCAAGCAAATGAGTCTTGAAAGCAGAAACCTGATTCTCGGCTAAAATACCTTCTTTATGCAACCCCATCAAATTCAATATTTGATGGAATGAGTCTTGCTGCCACTTCAAGTTATCAGACTGCAGCTTTGAGAGCCTGTGCTCCGCCGAGGTCAACCTCTTTTTCTTGAAGGAAAAAGGCAAGATTGTCTTGCAAATAGAGGTAAGTGAGTCATGGAGAGTAGAGTAGTATGCTGGTGTGTATGTGTATACCATTTTTGATGATCTTTTCTTTGGTTCTCGATTTGAACAAGTGAATAAAAGCTAGCCAAGAATTATGATTTTTATGGGGTGCTAGAGCTGTTGTGATTTGAATGATGATTTTTTCAAGTGTTTCAGTTTATTCTTTTTTGTTTCTGTGTGGTGTTTTATTTTATATTTTTATTTAGGGTTCTTCAAGTTTGAATTTTTGGGCTGTGAAACGGTCACTAGGAACTAGCCGTTGGAGGAGAAGGCAAGCAAAGCAAGATGGAGTAAGAGGTAGACAAGAATGAGTGGAGTAACACGATGTCGTTTTCCAAATATGACTTGCATTTTCCGTTGATAATCTTCGGTTCCCACACGTGGCTTATCTTTCTCGCATCATTCAAGTAATTTGATCAAAACAAAAGTCGACATGAAAATTTATTATTTCCTAAAAATATTTTAAAAAAATAATATAGATTTCCTCGTGACTTATTGGTCAGTATGATTCAGAAAAATTAGTATTTTTATTTTTTTATAATAAAATGACTTAATCCCTTAAAAGAAAAGGATAAATAAAATATAAACTATGTTCATGGGCTTTTTAATCTTGTAATTCTTTTTAGCATAATTAAATGACTTAATTACTTTTAAATCAGAAAAAATACAAAGCTAGCTCTTAAGGTGTTCTTTTCTTTTTATTTTTTTCCTCTTATATTATAAGCAGGTGACTTAGTAATGTAATTAAAATAAATATTAATAAAAAAATTAAATGACATGTGTATTACAAGCATCCACGTGTTGGATGGTACATGCAATATTATTTAGTGGTTAAGTCACTTTTTGCAACAATATTGTAAGTGTCTTAACATAGTATTCATGATAATTAAGTATGTGTATACGACGGTGCAATGGCTGAGCTTCAATGCACCTTTTCTTTTTCCCTCGTTTTTTCTCCATACCGTAATATAAAGGTGTCTGGTAATTTTGGTTTTCATCCAAGTGGGTGATTGTTTTCTTTATTATTATTTGTTTTGTTTTTTATAATATTTTTTGTTTAATTTTACCTCTCCTCATTTAATTTCACTTAATTTCTAAATTAAATTAGATTCTTAGTTTTTTATTGCTTTTTAACATTTCTCTAATTGTGTTTTATTTTTAATTTCATCCCTTAATATTTTATTTTTATGTCAAATTTCATCTTTATTCCTTTTATTGTTATTTTCTCTTTTTTATCATTTTTTAATTTTATTTGTTTTTTAATTTCATCCTTCAATATTTTATTAATATAGGATTTTGCTTTATTATTTTTATGGTTTGTTTTCTATGGAGTTAGTTTCGAACTCATGACTAAGATCACAAGTTTCAAATGTTAGTCTAGGTTAACTTTGGTCTTTTTTAGAATTTTTTTTTTAATTTTATCATTCAACATTTAATTTATTTAGATTTAATCTTTTAAATTTTTTTTCACCTTTTTTTCTATAAAATTATCTCAATCCTATGCCTACCATTGCAAAGTTAACAAGTTAACTTGGATTAACTTGAATAATTTTTTTTATTATTTTTTTTAATTTCATTATTTAACATTGAATTGTTTGATAATTAAAATTTAAGTTTTATTTTGGTTGCTTTCAATAAGGGTACCCGTATCATGAATAGGTCATATTCAGGGGTTTGAATCAGGTTTTTTAAATTTTTTTTGTTATTAATTTTTTTAAGTCTATTTATTATTACTGTATTTTTTATTTGAATTATTTAAATTATTCAAGTTTATTAAACTCAATAATATCAATAACCCTCTCAATTTCAATTTTTAGATCCCTTTAGCATGTTTTTTATATTAAAAATTAGCATCTTTTTTATATAAAAATATTGTAGGGGCAATTGAACAAGAATCTGCAAAGATTTTGAATATTTTATTTTGAAATTATTTTATTATACTGGCGTTAAAAATAAATTTAAAAAAATAAAAAGAATATTTTTTTATATTTTTTAATATATTTTAAAAAATATTCGTTATTATTACTACAAAAAATTAGATTAAACATTTAATGGCCCACTTTATAGACAGCAGAGGTGCATTATTTGAAACTGAATGAGGCGTGGGACCAAAGAATGGTTGGACAGACAGTGATGGTAGGAGCAATGAGAATCACTTGCTGCTAGAGAGAGATCACAGCTCTTCTCCCTCAAACTTCCACCATGTCTTGTTTTACACAGCAATCATTGATAAAAGAAGACGACCACCGATCTCATCAGGGAATATGAGCAGCTGGGCTGTCCTTTTAATATTCGACCTCTACTCTGGAAATTTTACATGGAAATTGATTTTAGTGTTTAGGGATGAATTGGAAAATAATTCTTTTCTAAAAATAATAAAATTATTATAGAATCTAGTATTTTCTAAAGACTTCTGAAGAATCTCCATTGCTAATATGGAAAATTAGAGATGAGTAAAATGGAAACACACGGAGAAGATTAAAGCATAACTTGTCTTGGTACACCAAATCACTCTGACAGAGGACAAGTTGCTCCCGAAATCCCAGTTGGTATCTACAAAAAGAACAAAAGAAGAGAGCGCCTAGGAGAGTTCAACACGTATCTCCATCCTGCAACAGGGACAATGGCCATTGTTTTCTAGCCATGGCACCAAACACCTGGGGTGGTACCTGTGTGCACAGGGAAGGTGCACCAGGGTCTCACCAGACTTGAACTGATCGAGGCAGATGGTGCACTCGTCTTGGTCAGCAGCTTTCCAGCTCAGTTTGGCCCAATTGAACCTCTTCGACCCACTCCTCTTTGCACCATACACCTCCATCTGTAACTCCCCTAGTACCATTGATCTGCCATCTACGTCTCTCAGGTTTCCTGTGCTTTTGTGCCTAAATTGGACAAAATCAATCAAGAACATAAGTATGGGAACTGATTTGAGTACGAGATTTGATGACGTATTTTGGATGCCAGGCATGTTGCATGCTAGCAAGGACCATCTGGATTGTACTAATACGCGCCGCCTGGTAGAAACAGGGAAGCCATTATTTACCTTTTGGTTTCTGCTTTCTTCTTCTTTTGCAGTCTTAGCCTCTCATCTAATCTTTCCTTGGCTTCTCTTGCCACTCCTCCCAGCTTGTCATCCTCGTATGCCTGGCTTGATACGCTCCTTTGCTTTTGCTTCTCAATCATCCAAATCAAAAGAGAAAAAGAAGATCTCAGCAACAACTCCCAAAAAAACAGAAGAAATGAAAAGAGAATAATTAGATAGAGAGAGATACCAGAGAAGAGACTAGACCATGATAACTTTCATGGCTGCTTGTGTACAAACAAAAAGATGGCTTTCTAGACCAGCCGTGTGCTGGGGCACCGAGTGAATCTCCGCTTTGATGGAACCTCCTCCTTCGAGCACATTCAACACCAGGCAACATACCAGCCATTGCTAAATCACCCCAAGAAACAAAATTTGCCTCAAATTAAGAAATAAACACTACATCTATCATGTCCATGCCCGGTCCTTCGAGCAGCCCAAAACAAGGAAAAGGAAGAAGCAAGTATAGAGACTTGGTATTCTATAGTAAAGAAATGGGAAAAATAGAAAACCTGAAATGGGTATCTATTAATAAATGCAACTGGTTTTATATTCGAAAATATATTAAACTATTTTTTATTTTTAAAGTTAGTATATAAAACAATTCAAAAATATAAAAATATAGTTTGATCGTTCTTCCAGCACAACAACAAATAAAAAAATCAAGAGGAAACAGTGGGAACCCAAAACACGTCCGGTTGAAGACAAAAGAGGGCAGATGACATTAAAAGATTAAATTGTTTTTTTTTTTTTTTGGTAAGTAAAAGATTAAATTTTCTTTACAAGAAAAATCTTTTTCCGTCATTGTTAGTCACCTTCCTCGAAATTATGGTTTGAAAAATCAAATAGCAAAAGATATGAACAGAATAAAGAAAGACGATGAGGAAGGAGGTAAGGAAGCTTCAGAGCACCAATACTGTGGTCCCATGACTCCATCGAACCAAGGGTAAAATTTAATTTGGCCCCTAAGGTTCACAGGGCTCTAAAATCAGCCTCCACAACTTTCATTTTAGTTCCCTCCCATCCATTTATGTCGATCATTGAAACTGAAAATATGCTGTAAATCTCAATTGTATCGATGAGATTTATAAGGAATCTCAATATATATATTAATTATTTTATTATTTTATTGAATAATAAATAATAATCAGATAATAAATACTAGAAACTCGTTTAATAGTTTATAGATATCTAGTTTTTTTACCCAATAAATAAAGAATTGAATATAAATATTGAAAAACTCAACACATGGATATTCATTGTCACCCTGACTCGTTCTAGAAGATCATATTTATAAATTATATCCAATTCTTTATAAAGATTTGATACCAAATCTAATAAGAATCGTGAAAGAAAAAATCATATGAAAACATGAAAAGTTTGGCATCACCAAAAGTGCTTTTAAGAAGGGACATCGTATTTATAAATTATATCAAACTCTATGATTCACACCAAAAGTGCTTTTAGGAGTAAATCAAGAGAGGGATGGGAGAGGTGAAGGTTTAGGTAGAGAAATTATGGGAGATAGTTGGATTCATTTGAATATTGATTATGATCATTTAACTATAATTTTGAAAAAGGAAAATATGATATTGTTGTGTGAGCAAGAGTTAAAGGTGGTAGGCCTTAGAAATTTCTTGAAAAAATAACCCTTTCAAGTTTTATTACTGTTGTTTTTTAAATTAATTTTTGTAATTTCAATTAATTTTTTTTTAAGATATTTATAAATTTTAATGATTGGACAAAAATTTAATAAAAACTCACATTACTATTAAACACAGAAATGGACTCTAGAAATTAAGATTATAAATATAATAAAATTTGTGGAGGGTAATGAAAACCGAGTGAAATAGAAACATTTTTTAAATTTTAAGAATTTATTTGTTAGGATAATTGTGGTTGCTTTTCAAATAATTTTTTATATTAAAATATATATATGAATGATTTTTTATTTTTTAAAAGTTATTTTTAACATTAACATATTAAAAAATTAAAATATATTAATTTAAAGTAAATAAATAATAAAAAAATATTTAAATATTTAAAAAATATTTTTTTTTAATGTAAACACAAACAGGCAGGCTGTAAAGGGAAAATTAAAATATATTCAATTGAAAAATAAAAGAAAAGGGCATAACGACAAGACAGCCACATTGGTCTCCAGGGAGGAGCCACGTGACCAACCAATTTCAATGAATGGTGTCGCTGCTTACTTTTGAAAATAAAATTCAATGAAACCACCGTTTCATATTTTTCATTCCTATATGAATCACTGTCCTTTGCGCAGTTACAACACCCGCAGCAGCTTAACGGGCTGATTGTCGACTTCAGCATTATTTATTTTTGTATTTAGAATTGTGTTTATTTGTATTTTAAAAATATAGCTATCATAAAAAATGTTAAATTAATAATTTTAACGTACTAATAATAAAAATAAAAAATCATCTCTTTCTTCATCTCCTTCAATTCTTTCATTTTTTTTCAATTAGACTATTGGGAGGATGCAAGTTACATGAAACTCTACCAAGAAACTCAATCAAAGCAGAGAAAGAAGTTGTGCGAATCGGAAGAAAATGATGGAATGTTTGGAATTGATTTCAAAAGGCTTCCTAGATTGAGTTAATTAGTTGTGATAAGGTTTCTCTTTCAATTAAATGCATTTTTATTCTTGATTATTCACGGGAAATCCCTGAAATATAAAATTTTAGGTTTATGTATATTTGTGCATGTAAATATGAAATGATGTGATTATTGGTTGTATGATATGATTAAGGATATAATTCAACAAATTAAAAATTAAGTTAGCAAAAAATTGAGACTTTAGGGTCAACTATGATTAGAGATTTTTAAGGTTTTAAAAATTTAATTAAATTAAGTTGACCGATAATGTTTTAACAATATTATAAAAAATTTAAGATTTATTGTGAGTATTGTGACATGATTTGCTAAAGATTAGTTACTATTGTTGTGCGCAAAAATAATAAAAATATAACAATTAGATTAAATTATATTGATTTTTTTATGTTTTAACGATATGGTAAATGCTTCTTTGAATTAATTGATTTTGGTTATATTAGTTAGACCATAAAAATAAAAATATAAAAAATGATGAAGATTGTACAAGCATAGTGTTTGAAATAATATTATTATACTTAAACTTGATTGGTAAAATAATGAAACTATATTTTATAATATATGCAATTTACATGACAAGATTTTGGGTTGAGCCCGAAGATCCCATAAAAAACTCATGAAATTATACAAATCATTTAAATTAAATGAAAAAACCCTTTGCATGTAAAGTGATGTGCATCCCAAGAATAAACCGCATGTCTAGCGTGTTGGTTGAAGGGCCTCCATTGGTTCTAGGTGGAGGGTGACAATAGCATTACTTCTGAAACACGTAATTAAGAGGTTAATACACAAAACTTGCAAGATTAGTGCTAATAATAAACAATAAAAAAGAGTTAAGAAAATCCAAAAACAGTTCAACTCTTTTCAAATCATCATATAAAGTTCTTGCTGGAGAAATAGGTAAAGTTTGGGCAATACGGGTCTTGAATTCCAGGTCAATTGATTGTGACTTTTAAAGGCTTCTGCATTTTTTCCAGGCTAGAAATTATTTTGAAGGTAAGTGAAGATGGTTATTACTAGTTAATTATTATTATATATGATTTTTTTATTTTTAATATTGTGGTTATTGAGTTTCAGAATTTATAATTTATTTTATATATTTATCTTAATTTCATAATCATGATTGAGAGTTTTATAAGTTAGTTAGGTTAAGTTGTTTTTTTGTTTTTTTTAATTAAATATTTTTTTTTCAATTTTATTATTCAGTATTAGATTAATTAAGAATTGAACTTTATATTTTTTTTATTTTTTTATATGGAGTTATCCTGTCACTTGACATGAGTTTAACAAGTTAATTTAAATTGACTCAAGTTATTTTCATTTTTTTATTATTTTTTTTAAATTTAATCCCTTAATATTAAATTAAATATGGATTGAACTTTATAATTCTTTTATTTACTTTTTATGAGTTATTACAATCTTATGATCTAAGTCGTAAGTTATACAGTTTGAATAAAGTTTTTTTGTCCTTTTTAGTTGATTTTTTTTAAATCTTATTTTTTAAAATTGGATTAATTAAAAATTAAATTTTATAATCTACTTTGGTTATAACTCGGGTTGTGGGTTAAACTGTTTGAATAAAAAAATTTATTTTTTATTGATTTTTTTAAAATCTCATCCTTCAATATTGGGTTGATTGAAAATTAAACTTGATAATCTACTTTGATTATGATCAGGGTCATAGGTTTAACCGCTTGAATCAATTTGCTTTTTTCCTTTTAAGTTGTTTTTTTTTTTAAAATCTCATCCTTTAATATTAGGTTAATTAAAAATTAATTTTTATAATCTACTTTGGTTTGCGTTCTATGAGGTTATTATAGTTTTATGATCTAAATAATAGGTTTGGTGGATTAACTCAATTTTTTTTTAATTGAATTATTTTTAATTTTATTTTTCAATACTATATTGAATGAGAATTATGTTTCATAATTTTTTTTTATGTTCTATAAGATTATCATGCTTTCATGACCCAGTCACTAGTTTAGTCGGTTGACTCGGGTGAGGTTTTGTGTTTTTTTTAATTGATTTATGTTTTAATCTTATTCAACATTGGGAATGATTGTAAATTGAGATTTATAATTTTTTTTAATTTGATTTCTATAAGGTTATTCTTGTCTCATGATCCAAGTTTAATAAGTTAATCCAGGTTAAATCATCTTATTTTTTTAATTGAATTTTATTTAGAATTTCATCCTTTAACACTGGGTTAATTGGGATTTAGGTTTAATGATTTTTTTCTATTTGCTTTCTATAAGGTTATTAGGGTCTTATGACCTGGGTAATCGATTTAACTGATTAATTTAAATTAATTTAATATATTATCATTTTAATATTTTAAAAAAGATATTATCTTAATTTTTTAATTAAACTATATTTTTATTAATCATTTAGGTTGTCTTTATATTTGCCAAGTTGATCATATCATATTAAATCAATTTTTATACCATTTAATTTTTTTACTAAAAATATATTAACAATACTTAAATATAATTTTTTACTTTAAAAAAGTAATTTGATTCACAGCATAACCTGAGCAATGATCTCGTATCTATTTACTAATTATAAAAATGAAATATTTAGGGTAAAAAAAAAAATCTTTTAAATTACCTAGATAGTTGATATTGTCAAACTCCCTAAGTATTCATCGTGTTAGACTTGCAATCTAACTTTGTTGAAATCCATAAAGACCTTAACAATATATTTTTTTTATAAAAAAACCTCATGAGATTTCAATTTTTTATTTAAAATATTTATCCAAAACAATACGAAGAGATTACAAAAACTCAATAGGCTCATGTTAATGTATGAATTGATCCATCTAAACCCAAACCTTTTGAATTTTTTATCTTTTGCATTTAGTCCTAAAAGTGAAATGTAAAATGTCAATTTTACCATTCTTGTATTCCACAGTGTTGCAGTTGTAATTGGCTTTAAATCCCTACAGTGAATGAAGCTTCCCAGAGGAAAATATAAGATCCAATCGATAAAACATATGGTTTAATTCATAATGATAGAAGCGGCTTAACGGGCTGATTGCCGACTTCAGCATTATTTATTTTTGTATTTAGAATTGTGTTTATTTGTATTTTAAAAATATAGCTATCATAAAAAATATTAAATTAATAATTTTAACGTACTAATAATAAAAATAAAAAATAATATCTTTCTTCATCTCCTTCAATTTTTTCATTTTTTTTTAATTAGACTATTGGGAGGATGTAAGTTACATGAAACTCTACCAAGAAACTCAATCAAAGCAGAGAAAGAAGGTGTGCAAATTGGAAGGAAATGAAGGAATATTTGGAATTGATTTCAACAGGCTTCCTAAATTGAGTTAATTAGTTGTGGTAAGGGTTCTCTTTCAATTAAATGCATTTTTATTTTTTATTATTGACGGAAAATCCCTGAAATATGAAATTTTAGGTTTATATATATTTGTGCATGTAAGTGTGAAATGGTGTAATTATTGGTTGTATAATATGATTAAGGATATAATTCAAGAAATTAAAAATTAAGTTAGCAAAAAACTGAGACTTTAGGGTCAACTATGATTAGAGATTTTCAAGGTTCTAAAAATTTAATTTAATTAAATTGACCGATAATGTTTTAACAATATTATAAAAAATTTAAGATTTATTGCGAGTATCGTGACATGATTTGCTAAAGATTAGTTACTATTGTTGTGTGCAAAAATAATAAAAATATAACAATTAGATTAAATTATGTTGATTTTTTTATATTTTAACGATATCATAAATGCTTCTTTGAATTAATTGATTTTGGTTATATTAGTTAGGCCATAAAAATAAAAATATAAAAAATGATGAAGATTGTACAAGCATAGTGTTTTAAATAATATTATTATACTTAAACTTGATTGGTAAAATAATGAAACTATATTTTATAATATATGCAATTTAGATGACAAGATTTTGGGTTGAACCCGAATATCCCATAAAAAACTCATGAAATTATACAAATCATTTAAATTAAATGAAAAAACCCTTTGCATGTAATGTGATGTGCATCCCAAGAATAAACCGCATGTCTAGCGTGTTGGTTGAAGGGCCTCCATTGGTTCTAGGTGGAGGGTGACAATAGCATTACTTCTGAAACACGTAATTAAGAGGTTAATACACAAAACTTGCAAGATTAGTGCTAATAATAAACAACAAAAAAGAGTTAAGAAAATCCAAAAACAGTTCAACTCTTTACAAATCATCATATAAAGTTCTTGCTGGAGAAATAGGTAAAGTTTGGGCAATACGGGTCTTGAATTCCAGGTCAATTGATTGTGACTTTTAAAGGCTTCTGCATTTTTTCCAGGCTAGAAATTATTTTGAAGGTAAGTGAAGATGGTTATTACTAGTTAATTATTATTATATATGATTTTTTTATCTTTAATATTGTGCTTATTGAGTTTCAGAATTTATAATTTATTTTATATATTTATCTTAATTTCATAACCATGATTGAGAGTTTTATAAGTTAGTTAGGTTAAGTTGTTTTTTTGTTTTTTTTTAATTAAATATTTTTTTTTCAATTTCATTATTCAGTATTAGATTAATTAAGAATTGAACTTTATAATTTTTTTATTTTTTTATATGGAGTTATCCTGTCACTTGACATGAGTTTAACAAGTTAATTTAAATTGACTTAAGTTATTTTCATTCTTTTTTATTATTTTTTTTAAATTTAATCCCTTAATATTAAATTAAATATGGATTGAAATTTATAATTCTTTTATTTACTTTTTATGAGTTATTACAATCTTATGATCTAAGTCGTAAGTTATACAGTTTGAATAAAGTTTTTTTGTCCTTTTTAGTTGATTTTTTTTAAATCTTATTTTTTAAAATTGGATTAATTAAAAATTAAATTTTATAATCTACTTTGGTTATAACTCGGGTTGTGGGTTAAACTGTTTGAATAAAAAAAATTATTTTTTGTTGATTTTTTTAAAATCTCATCCTTCAATATTGGGTTGATTAGAAATTAAGTTTTATAATCTACTTTGATTATGATCAGGGTCATAGGTTTAACTACTTGAATCAATTTTCTTTTTTTCTTTTTAAGTTGTTTTTTTAAAAAAAATCTCATCCTTTAATATTAGGTTAATTGAAAATTAATTTTTATAATCTACTTTGGTTTGCGCTCTATGAGGTTATTATAGTTTTATGATCTAGATAATAGGTTTGGTGGATTAACTCAAGTTTTTTTTAATTGAATTATTTTTAATTTTATTTTTCAATACTATATTGAATGAGAATTATGTTTCATGATTTTTTTTTTTTATGTTCTATAAGATTATCATGCTTTCATGACCCAATCACTAGTTTAGTCGGTTGACTCGGGTGAGGTTTTGTGTTTTTTTTAATTGATCTATGTTTTAATCTTATTTAACATTGGGAGTGATTGTGAATTGAGATTTATAATTTGTTTTAATTTGATTTCTACAAGGTTATTCTTGTCTCATGATCCAAGTTTAATAAGTTAGCCCAGGTTAAATCATCTTATTTTTTTAATTGAATTTTATTTAGAATTTTATCATTTAGCACTGGGTTAATTGGGATTTAGGTTTAATGATTTTTTTCTATTTGCTTTCTATAAGGTTATTAGGGTCTTATGACCTGGGTAATCGATTTAACTGATTAATTTAAATTAATTTAATATATTATCATTTTAATTTTTTAAAAAAGATATTGTCTTAATTTTTTAATTAAACTATATTTTTATTAATCATTTAGGTTGTCTTTATATTTGCCAAGTTGACCATATCATATTAAATCAATTCTTATATAATTTAATTTTTTTACTAAAAATATATTAACAATACTTAAATATAATTTTTTACTTTAAAAAAGTAATTTGATTCACAGCATAACCTCAGCAATGATCTCGTATCTATTTACTAATTATAAAAATGAAATATTTAGGGTAAAAGAAAAAAAAATTTAAATTACCTAGATAGTTGATATTGTCAAACTACCTGAGTATTCATCGTGCTAGACTTGCAATCTAACTTTGTTGAAATCCATAAAGATCTTAATAATATATTTTTTTTTATAAAAAAACATCATGAGATTTCAATTTTTTATTTAAAATATTTATCCAAAACAATATTAAGAGATTACAAAAACGCAATAGGCTCATGTTAATATATGAATTGACCCATCTAAACCTGACCCAAACCTTTTGAATTTTTTATCTTTTGCATTTAGTCCTAAAAGTGAAATGTAAAATGTCAATTTTACCATTCCTGTATTCCACAGTGTTGCAGTTGTAATTGGCTTTAAATCCCTACAGTGAATGAAGCTTCCCAGAGGAAAATATAAGATCCAATCGATAAAACATATGGTTTAATTTAGAATGATAGCCGTGAGGACTAGTCGTCACGTCTGCCATGGTTCTTAGAGGCTGGGTGCCATCCAAGACTTGGCAGCTAGCGATGCCGACAGGCTCATCTTTCGTCAAAAAATGTTAGATTTTTTGGGTATAGAAATGGGGGCCCAAGAACCCACTTGGGAAGACAACAACGTGTCCTTGTGAATTGTGAGGGACACCTGACGAGACTTGATTAAACCTTCGACACTGTTTGTTTTAATATATATATATATATATATATATATATTACTAAGTAAAAAAAATATTTTAAAAATAATAATTATTATAATAATAAACAAGCGGTGATTCTTATCTAATTTGACCTTAACATAAGGATTGTATTATTCAATCCTGCATGAGGAATATGCACATACTCTTTTGGTTATTATTACTAATAAATATTTTAATTGATTATGAATTTTAAAGTTTACAATATTATTCCTTTTTAGTAATTTGGAGAATATTTCAGATAAACATAAGCTTGGTATATTATAATAATTAGGGTGAAATTGAGAAAGAAAAATGTAAAATGTAAATTATAATTGTTTGATTGATAAAATTTTAATATTATATTAAAAAATTAATTTAATTTAATAATTTAAATTTTTAAATTTTATTTTTAAATATAATTTATATTATTATTTGAGGTGACTCCACTCTTGAAAAGTGATCTACATTCAAATGAAGAGTTTAAATCTATTGGGGTTTAAATGGAGACTTTGTAGAGTATAGGGACTGAATTGTTTACTATCTGCACTTTGAACCCATCGAACAAAAAAGAAAAGAAAAGAATAAAATCCTCCATATCGCCCCAAATCAGGCAACAACCACTAGAGGCTTAACTCTTCACGATCTCACATTTCTCCTCAACCTCCAAATCTCAATATAGATAGCTCCCACCTCCCCGCACCAATAGCACTTATAAATACGTAAAAAAGCACAAAAGAATTACATTCCTCTCCTATCTTTCTCTCACACAAAAGCACAATGGCATCAATAAGCGAACCTAATTCTCCGTCCTCTTCATCTCTGAAACACAAGCTGAAATCTACATTATGTCTATCTTCCTTCCAAAAACACAATCACCACCACCACCATCGTGTCACATTTAATAACTCAGAGAAACATATTCATCAAAAGCATGATCGTTATGCGGGGCAAGAGGCGGTGAATGCTGAATCCCATGGGGATATTAGGGGTAATAAGACGAGTTACTTGTCGTGTATAGGGAAGCTTGGACATGGTCGTGGACATAGGAGACGTCATACTATGTCAGCGAATTTTCACTATGATGCTACGAGTTATGCCTCGAATTTTGATGAAGGTAAAGGAAATGATGATGGTACTTGTAGTTGTGATTCTCGTTTGATGGATTTTTCTTCAAGGTTGCCTCCTTCACCAACTAGAGATATTGACATATATATATCTACGGGTAGATGAATGTATTTTGACAGGGTATTCAAATTAAGGTTGGTTTGATTTTTAACCCTTTCCTGTTGTTTTATTTCGTTCAATTTGAGGCAATATATGCTTCTCAGGGCAAAAATAAATAAATTAAATTAAATAAAAAATGAGCGATTAATGGATGAAATCTAGTTATAGTGGAGTTAAGGGTGGGTTTCGTCTCAAATTGTGAAGTAGAAATATTCAGTGTAAATTAACTCATATATAAATCTTTCATACCCATGTCGGAATTAATCCAAAGAGGAGTAATTTGTCCCTTTTTCTTTCGTTTTTCAATGAAGATGATATGAACTTTTTAGGAGTAAATGAAGCTATTTTATGAGTTTCATTTCACCAGAAGCAATGTTAGTTTATTGATTCAAGTCGATATATGAACTGTTTGTATGGTTCCACATAAATTCATAATTTAACTGCGTAAAAAAATATAAAAAGATCCAGTTATCTTTAGATAATTTTATAATAACTAATAAATTATATGCAAAGATCAAATTATTTTTAAGAGACAAGTTCATTGATTTCTTTTAGAAAGATAAAAATATAATTACAATGTAGCGATGAATAGTAAACCGAACCTATAGCCGCAATATTTTTCCCTTTTGTTTTAGCTTTTTTATTGTATTTATAATTCATGGACATGTATGTAAATCTATAAGAATAGTTGAATTTCTTCTCTTGCAAGGAAAAAAGAAGAAGCTCTTAATACCTATAATTCGAACCTGGCGGGTTGAAGTTATAATGATCCAGTTCTGAAAATAATACGATGAGGTTGTATGGAAACCTTCATTAAGAGTGTGCTTTTTTAAGTTTAAGTAGACTAGAACCGCAGAAAAAATGGAGCTTTTATACGAAGAAAGACCTGCGAAACAAAGGAAAATTCCTCGAAATGATAAGAGATCCTCCATTGTTTAAGCTGGCATTGATGGTGGAGGAAAAAAAGATTTAAGAGATATGAAGAGCAAAGCTTGAGAAAAAAGGTGGTGGAAGAAGTACAAAAAGAATGAGACTGGGAGATCAAGGGAGGCCCATAACCTTGAGACTCGATCATTTTTATAGTCTTGTGAGTTCCTTGTAGCTAAGTGAAAAAGTGATGATTTGCGTAATATGCAATTTTAAACTAAAGAACACGATCCCGTAAGATAAATGGAACTACTGTAAAGCTAATCTTCAAGGTATGGGCTTTGCTTTTTGTGAGAAGTGACTGTATGGTCAATCTTAGAGGATGACAGTGCACTGGGCACAAGATGATGTTCATGGCAAACATTATTTGTTTCCTTAATTGGCACGTCGGTGATTTAAGAACAGATATGTTTAATACATGCTGTCCATATCTAGTAGGCGTGTGCTGCTTGTCCATCCATGATCAAGAGTACAAGACTTGACGAGGAACGATGATTAGTCCAATGAGAGGGGATGCACGATTGGTTATTGAGAAGAGACACATCATAAGTTCGTCGGGTGGATAAACGACCAGTCTGTGGAGGAGAGACACATGGCTGGTCCACTGAGAAGAACACATGGTCAACCCGTAGAAGAGGGATGGGCGACCGATTCAGGTGGATCGATAGGCTATCAATCCACTAAGAATTAGGGCTGAGTGGCCAATCCACCGAAAAAGAAATACACAGCTAGTTCATCAAGAGAGGACGCATGGCAAATCACTAATTGGTTCACCACATCAATCATTTATGATAACATTTATGGGAGTTTTCTTTTTCAAGAAAGAAGTTGAACATCTCTGCAACTCGGTTTTGCAGGAGATAGCTTGTACTGCAGAGCAGAGGAAGAAGCAATGATTGGTTGTTGCAAGCATACATAACTGTAATTCATTGATTATTTTTTGCACTGTCATAGTTTCTTGATCAGTGTATCAGCATAATTGGTATACCAATTGACCAAAGGAAAAGTAGTGGTTAAAATAGAAACTCAAGGCCATATCATTTAATGTCAGTGATTTAATATGATTCTGATGCACTGTAATCTTGCATTTTGTGCCCACGTATTTTTATTTTGTATCAAGTGACGGCAACAAGAAGTGTTCAACTTCCTTTTTGGAAAACAGAACTCCCATAAATTTTATCACATGTGGTGAAACAGTAGGCGACTTGGGATGCGGAGAGGAGCAGGTATATTTATTTTTATATTTTAAAAGTATTTTTTTAAAAAATAATTTTTAATTTTTAATTAATTTTTAATTGATATATTTTTAATGTTTTTAAATTATTTTAATACAATAATATTAAAAATAATTTTAAAAAAATAAAAAAATTATTAACATATATTTTAACACTAAAAATTATTTAAAAAATAACAATAACCATACTATTAAATGAGCTCAGCTTTTATATAAAAATCTAGATTTTATATCTAATGGCAATTAAAATTCAAAACAATCTAAATGAAACAATTGATTCTTCAAAGTATGAAAGTAGATATTTTTTATAATATTTTTATAATATTATAATAATATTTTTTATTTTTAAAATTTTATTTTTAACATCAATACATTAAAATTATTTTAAAATAATAATAATTTTAAGTAAAAATTAATTAATTTTTTTCAAACTCCCATTTGAACCACAAACCATATAATACGGAAGATTGAAAATAGTAATTAATAACAACGAAAATGGATCAATGGAAGCTCATTACTTCTTGTCTCTCTACTAGCTAGAAGATTCATCGCGTCCTGTTTCTGTCATGTCCTTAGAACTGATAATTGGGTGGCCCATAGCATGGCAGGAAATCTCATATGACCTTTGAGGTTTCTTGTGAAACTCACTGAGTTGGCTTGCCAAAAAAACAAAACAAGAAACGAATTTGCTAGTCGTCACCAGGATTGCTGTCAGTATTGAAAGCTGCAAGTTCTTTTCTTCTTTTACATGGTAGAACTCTATGATAAATAAATAAAAAATAAAAAATAGTGGGAAGTCTAAAATATCATTAAGGTATGGTTTGTTTTTGTGATGTATTTTTTTAAAAAAATATATTTTTTATATTTTTATATCATTTTCATGTGTTGATATTAAAAATAAAATTTAAAAAATAAAAAAATATTTTAATATATTTACAAATAAAATACACATTAAAAATTAAATCTTATTATAATATCAAACGGGCTCTAATACAAAGCCCTAAATCCTTAGCCATTTTAGCCTTGCTTATTAGGGATGGGGGCTTTGAGTTTATTTCCGTTAGTAGTCTATTTGGGTATCATTTTTCAAGTTTATTGGGCTCGAAGAGAAAAGTTAACCCAATATATTTTTCAGCCACAACTACACCCTACTGAGCTGAAGAACACGGACAAGCTTTTCCTTGAATCATTGATATTTCAAACTTTACACCCCTTTTTTTCTGATTAATTTCATAAAGTAATATGAGATATAATGGAAGAAAATGTGAGAATATTTACTTTTCAATGCTTAGCATATTATTACAAAGACCAGAATCAAATATGAAATCTGTCTTTAATTTTGAATATACAGAATCCTTACAAGTACTGGTTGGCAAAAGGAGAGATCTGATGGCCACCTTCCTCGTTAGTTCCCTGAACGCAGAAATCTTCCTGAGACAAGACAGAATGGAGAAGTCCTAGTCGTTAGAAAGCAGTCATTTCTTGATAACATTACAGGATTTTGACAGTGTCATAACGAGACACCGACACCTCTTTCCTTCCAAATGGTGAGAGGCCTTGCGGACCATGGCCATGCCATCCATTTGGAACTGATTTTGGTAGCCATGAGGCCGACACCTCTTTCCTTACAAATGTTGAGATACCACTTCGACCATGGCCATGGTGTTCCTTCATAGTAGAAAAAAAAATTCACATAAAACGCAGCGTGCTAGCTAGCTGGTTGCCACTTTACATGATCACCAACAAAAATAGAAAAATAATTATTTGTTTTTGCACAGTGATGACATTTTTTTTATTTCAATAATGGATGTCCTTGACAGTTTAATTTGATCGTAAATTAAAAACCATTAAGAAAGATGTTTCTTTCTTTGGTTACAGACGAAAATGTTGCTATAAGATCCAACAATCAATTGTTAAGGAAGTGGTATGTTTATTAAATCTTGCTCTGGGCGTTATCCGATTAAGATTCGGGTTATAAATTAAATAAATTAATCTAAATTGATCTAGGAAATTTAAATTCAGTTATTTTAATATTTTTTTTAATAAAAATTAAAAAAATATCATTTAAAAAAATTAGGAAATCAAACTCATATTTCATTTAAGTTTTAATTGAATTAATCATATCATAAATTAACTTATTAAATCAACTAAATTTAATTAGATTTGATGTAAAACTTGCCTCGCACGAAAAGAAAACTACAAAACCAAAAGGATTGTGACAAAGAAAATAAAAATGAAATGATTCAATAGTGGCATCATAGGTCGATATCAGATCAGTCCCGTGATCATAAATAATTTTGCAAAGTGGAAGCATAAAACGCGTAAACCTTTATCCCATGAATCATCATTGCTACAGATTCTGGAAACACTACACATGCTACGTACTACAAAAGTTGCTGAACAAGTGTTGATTATCATGTCTTCCAACAATGGTGATCATGTTAAGATGCCATAATTGGTGTTCTTTTTATATAGTACTTGCTATCTTTTGCTGTGGCTAGATTCTGGCAATAGGATATAGCTCTTTTATCCAAATTTTTTTGCCGTCCATTGACTTGGTCACGGATCTTAATTACCACTGAATTCCATGATTTCAGGGCCCCGATTTATCCACTTGCGAGACCAAATCAAGAAATCAAAACTTTCAAACAGCCCACAAGGTTTGGTAGGACGCAAAAGCAAGGGATTTTCCCCAGCCCCAACCCCAAGTCCCTGCATGACAATATCCTTTGTGTTGACTGCGATGCTGGTAGCCAGGCTAACGTGCCAGAGACCCCACAAGGGCATGAAAATTGGCAAATATTAGATGACTTCGCTGTTCGGTTACGTTTATCAAATTCTGGGAGTCAAAAAGGTGTTTTTCCTTACCTAATTAATGAATCTACTGAAAGATTCCCACAGCTTCGTAGCGATGGAGAGAATTATCCAGTGATCTCTATCAATGAATTGCGTAAATTGAAACAACACCATTGCTGATATCGTAGCTAGGAGTCCACAGTCCACAGTGACACATATATATACATTGATTTGTTGTCCGCCGCATCGGTAATTAAATTGTTCCATTATATATATATATATATATCCATCTATTGATTATCATATCTTCATATTTTGATCGATATCAGACTTTGATTTCAATATCATAGTGTTTTTCTTGTTAATAAATAATATGTGTAATTAATGAGATGCTAGTTACTATATATCATATATACTTGTCGGTGTCACGGTGTGGATTCGCTAGCTGGTGTATTTGGTGACAGTACCGTCGTGTATTCCGTCGTTGTAAGCTACTTACAACGCTCGCCATACTATTCGATGACCCAGTGCAGGAGTGGCCAGTGCTATTCCAGAATTAATGATCATATTAGAGCATTTTCTTGCAAGGATATTTGCCTATCAGCCTATGGATGCTGGAGTATAATCCCGTTGAAATTTAACCCTGCATGGAGTGGTGGAGTTTCATAACTCCATCCAGGAGAGCCGACGTGCAGCAACCTGAAGAAATGATAAAGACGTACGTTAGAATTCCACATCCTTTATGGATTTAGGGAACACCACGGACCCCACACAATAGGCTCACCTTCTGGTCCACGGCATGGCTCTGCAAGATTTTGGTGGTTGGAAAATCTTTTTCGTAGTAAACTTCCAGCATGCATTCCTTCTTGATTTTAAATTATTAAATATTATAGTATATATCAATTTGTGTTACGTCCTCTATTAGTTAATCCTGGATTGTTAGTAATATTTCAATCTCATGACATAATTTTAATCCTGTTAATGAAGATCAACACTTAATTTCCCCATATCTAAAGCAAATAAATTAATTAAGGTTTTCCCAGGAGAAAACAGTGATAAATCCAAGAGGGTTACTATTTTTTTACTCAAGGAAGGGATATATTTTGTGATCACAAAATCCAAACTACGAATACTTAAAAAAAGAAAAGAAAAGAAAATATTGAACAGATAACATATCTAGAGATAATCATATTATATTGTAACAAAATATTGAACAGATGTGACCAGTAGGGAAACGAAGTTTCTTGTGGTGGAGACAACAATCAGCAGTCTACTGAAAGAGAGAATATCCCATTTCATTTATCACTTTAATTAATTTAATTAACCAAACTTTAGTGTTCTTCGGATCATTAAAAAAAATCAAACCAAGTCTACTTCAGCTTGATTTCTCCTTTTCCACTTTATCCCTATTGTTTTTTCAAAGATTCACGCGCATTCGACACTGCCTCACCAAGAAAGTCAGGAATTCTTGCACTTTATGATCATCTTCCAATTTGCACCAACTAAAATTGAGATCCTCAGTTTGTCCTCCATTGTTGGATGTTTCTGTAAAGGACTCTGAAAAGACCTTAAATTTATTTGCTGTTTGTCTCCCTGGTTTCACCTACTCCATGACTTGTAATCCATTAGGAAGATCAAAAGTAATTAAACAAACAAATTAAATAGAGGAAATATAATTTAATAATTTTCAACAAAGCAGCACGAACAAACTGAATATAAAATTGTTCCTACTAACCACCGTGCACCTATGCAAATATTACATACTTTATCATTCATTCATGGCTCTACATTGCACAACACAACACTAATTTCATTATTTTTTCCAAAATCTTCTAGTTGCAACATCATCAGGAAAATCTCCGAGTCGTAGGGAGTATTGTTATTTTTTAAAATTAATATCAATTCTATTGAGAGATTCTCTCTAATGAAATCAGTTTCTTAAAAAAAAATTAGTTATTAAAAATAAAAAAATTCAAAAAAAAATCATTTAAACTTTTTTTTAAAAAATAATTGCAAAGTATTTAAAAACAGGAGCTATTACACTTCTAAATATTTACTTAGTTTCTCTTTCATTTATCTCAGCAAGCAACCAATGAAGTCATCTTTAAGAAAACTCGAAAAATAACTTTCCCTTCCAAAAAGCCAAAACCCCTTTCAAGCACATTTATAGAAATCAGTTTGCATCTGAGATGAAAAAAGAACTTTTTTTTTTTATATTCACATCTCTCCCGACTAGTATAGTTAAACCCATCAAATCTCTATTAATATGTTTTTTAAACTATTTTTCACCTAAAAATAAACATTAAATTAGTAGTTTTTTAGGTATATTTTTTTATTTGATGTGCCCATGTAAAAAAAAATATTATTTTCATATGTTTTTCATTAAAAATTACTTTTAGGTGTTTTTTCCTTAATATTATATATTTTTTCATTTTTGTTGAAGATAATTTTCACTAAAAAATAATTTTCTTTTACACTTGTCATATTAAAAATATGTCATGTGCTTGCAACTAATTATGATTTGATAACTATTTAACTCAAGAGACATAATAAGCCAAAAAAAAAATCATTAAGGAATATAACAAATCAGAAAAAATATACAGAATATAAATATCAAAGCATAATATACGATCAATTTTGAGTTTAACTTGTATTAAAAATAGTAATTTTAGTCTATAACAATTAATTTAGTTTAGTGAGGTTGAGTTTTAACTTGATTTGACTAACGTCAAATTATATATGGTAAAATCAAATCTGGTTTTGTTAGGATTGGGATGGAATGAGAGTGATTTCCATCATCGACTTGGACCCGATTCAGATTTTTTTATTAATGCATGTATATCATTTCATGTGTAGATGATCATTTTGATTCTATTTATGTTTTATTATCGTATGATGTAATGATTTGTAAATTTATATGTTTAATTTTCATGCTTTAATTGTTGTGGACGTGATTTTTAATTATGATTTTTTTTATTTAATAAAATGAAGAAATGGGTTGTATCGGTAATTAATAATAATAAGAAGAAGAAAAAACTAATAGCCATTGGCATTTCATTGTGTATCACTAGGAATTTTGCAACAACAAAATGAAGTTTTTGCTCTTTCAAAAAAAATAAAAATAATAACAAAGCTTATTATAAGGATAAAGTTGTTTTTTCTTATAGATTCATTAGACATTATCAAACTAATTAGTGACAAATGTAAATATTTTTTAGCATATTAAAATGATATTATTACTCTTAAAAGTAAAAAAAAACCTTTCTTTGAGGGGCTTTATTATCTTTTCAATATCCTTCATATATTAAAATTTCATTAATACCTAAATAGTAAAAAATTATTAAACTTGAAAAAAGGGTGGTTTTTTCTTTTTTCATTTTTTTAGTATAATGAAATAACACTATTAATCTTAAAATAAAATAAAAATCTAAGGTTGATGTACAAGGTTTTTTTTTCTTGATGATTTTTTCATTATATTCAAGTTTAATTATGAATTGTTTAATAATTTAACAAATATAAATATTATTAAAAAAATTATTGATATGTGTATTGCCCCCTTTCCCTTTAGATGATGCTTATAGGGGTTGTTTGGTTACCAAATATAGCATTTCAAGATTGAAACCTCGTGGTGGCCCCTCCAGCATCTAGTAGTGGGTGCAGCCATCATGTCTATGGTCTGGTCTCGTGGCATTGTTTCTTTACTGAGGAATGGGTTTTTTGATTAAATTTAGATTTAGAATTTTACAGGTTAAAAATTTAAAAAATTAATTTAAATTTGAGAAATTTACTTAAATTTTTTTGGTTTTTTTATTTTTTTAAATTTATGCTTTTTTAAATTTTATTATTCAATATTTATTTAATTGGAGATTAGACCTTGTTGTTTTTCTTTTTATTGAATTTTTTTATTAATTTTGAAAAAAAATTGAATTATTTTATTTTTTAATATTAAATTATTTGATAATTAAATAATTGATACGTGTGCTGTCCCCTCTCGATGCTTACAGGGGTTGTTTGGTTACCAAATATAGCATTTCAAGATTGAAACCTCGTGGTGGCCCCTCCAACATCTAGCAGCAGGGGTAGCCAGCTTGTCTATGGTTTGGTCTCGCGGCATTGTTTCTTAATCGAGGGATGAGCTTCTTGATTAAACTTAGATTTTGAATTTTATGAGTTAAAAATTTAAAAAATTAATTTAGGTTTAAGAAATTTATGTGAATTTTTTTAGTTTTTTAATTTTTTTTAAACTTGTATTTTTTAAATTTTATTATTTAATATTTATTTAATTAAAAATTAGACCTTGTCATTTTTTAATTTTTTTATTGAATTTTTCATTAATTTTAAAAATAAAATTAGTTATCTTACCCTTTAATATTAAGTTGTTTGATAATTAAAATTTAAAATTTTATTTAATTTATTTTTGATAGAATTATCCCAATATCACAACTAGATCAAAGGTATTTTATGCTAACCCGGGTAGAATTGGGTTATGGTTTTTTGACCTTTTTTGGATTATTTTTTATTTGATTTTATCTTTTAATATTTTATTTATCGTAAATCAAACTTTAAATCTTTTTTATTTTACTTTCTATGAGATTATTGTATTATTATTTAATTTTTTTTAATATTAATTTTTTAAAAAAATTATTTCAAATTTATTGTTTTTCAATTGATTTTCTTGCTTTTATTTCCTAGTTTTTTTTATGGAGTTTTTCTAATTTTACACTCATGTTTGTGGGGCTAACAGATAAACCTAATCTGACTTATTATTTTTTTTTTTTAAATAATTATTTTTTTTAGTTTCACCCAATATTTGGTTGCAGGGCTTGGTTGGGTTTTTTTTTTAACTATTTAATTATTATTATTTATTTACTTTGTTTTTTATTGTTGTATTTTTTAATTATAATATTAAATTAATCAAAATTATAGATATAATTTTAATCTAGTAGAGTTTATTAAATTTAATTGAGATGGTGTCTGGAGTCTCGTTTTTGTTTTACTTTTTTTTTATAAAAATATTTATACCATCCTAGCATATTTTTTATATTGTAAAAAATTAAATCGATCTGTAATATAGCGTGGAATGAGATAAATGGTCATGAGGTGTTGAAAGTCAGGTATGGATAAACTAAGAAGTGGGCCCAAATTAACCAATTATAATCAATATTCATGACTCCGTTTTTTAATTTACGCAGCCGTGGTAAACGGGTCAAACCATATTGTTTTTCAATTTATTTTGTACATGACAATTGAATATTAATAAATATATTTTTCTTTGTAGAAAAAGTTTTTTAAAAAACCAAAGTAAAATAGTAAAAGATGACGTGAAACACCAATATTTGTCCCTGTTTAGTTATGTTTTTCAAAGTATTTTTTAAAAAATATAAATTTTATTTATTTATTTTAAATTATTATATTTTTAATTTTTTTAAATTATTTTAATATACCAATATAAAAAATAATTAAAAAAAAAATTAAAAAAATATTAATATATATTTTAATAAAAAATTATTTAAAAAACAACCATTACTATACTACCAAACAATCAATAATTAACTGTTAACATGTCACTTGCTAAATTATATTATGAAAACTAATAATATTATTACATGGCAATCAATTTTATCTAATTTTTTAAATTTGTTGATTTCTTAATCAAGAATATATATATATATATATATATATATATATATAAAATTTATTTTCTGCGTGCATTATCTATAAATTATAATAATTATAAAAGACGAGCGGAAGTGAAGGTCCCTGTCTAGTTTGTTTTTTTATTCCAAGTACAAAGCCGTGAAATACCATAATTTTCTCTCTCGCCACACTCAAAATATTCGTGAATGAAACGCCATCAACTCAATTTAATTTAGTCTGGTTTGCAAGCAAATTTTATTTTATTTTATTCTATTTTGATTAATTATAAAATGACATTAATTTCTTCACCAAATAAAATGATACGGACGGGTTGTTCGATTAGCAGCAACACTTCATTAGTTTGATTAGCCAAAACACACTTAAACCAGTTTTAATAGATTGACTCAACAATAAAGATATATGTTTTATTTTCCTATATTATTTTATAGATGTGAATTTATTTTTTCCGTAGGCAAAAAGAAATGATTTTTTTTTTAAAAGTAGAATATACGCAGATCCTGCCATCCCGGACCTTCCCTTGAAATCTCCCTCTCCCTCTCCTTCTCCCTCTTCCCCTCTCTCTTTCAAGTCTCCCTCACTCAATCTCGTCACTTTCCAATTTCCCACTCAAAAAGGCAAACAAACAAACGTACAGAACACATCCATTTGACCACTAACTCAACCTGCATGAAACGGTCCACGTGCCTCGTTGCTCGAATCCCTCTCTTCCTCTCCTTCCTTCCTTAAAACCTAAGTCATAATAAAGAAAACACAACAAGATCAAGACCAAAACCAAAACGACCAGTCCCATTACCGATTGCACAAAACAAAACACAGAGAAATAAAATAATAAGATTCACCCTCTTACAAACGAAGCCCTGAATTTGGCTAAGCTCTTTTCAAGTTCTGCTGCTGCACCGGCTCAGCTGCTGTTATATGTGTCATCTTTTCTTATTCTTATCTATCCTCAGTAGCCACCGTTCAAATCTGGTAACTTGGTCTCTCTCTTTCTCTTTGTTTGACTCTGTCTTTGGGTTATTTATGTCTGTCCCTGTCTTTGCAACATCTTGTGAGGGTTTATGAGAGTAGTGAATGTGTAGAGGAAAACCCATTTGGGAAACCCTAAGTTTGTGAATAAAGATTGATTTTTTATCTCTTCAATTTTAAGTTTATTTATGGCTTTTGATCAGACCCCTACACCAAAAGATACAAGGCCATTAAACATAGCTAGAACCATACCTGAAGAGCCCCGCATTGTGGCTGCTATTGCTAGTGCTACTAGTAGTTCTGTCACTACACCAGTAACAGCTGGTAGAAAACATGAGTTTTTTGCCAGCCCAGAAGGTTCTATTCCTGTTATTTATCCGGCATCGGTGTCTGATGCTGGTTTTGTAGGTTTAGGATATGGGAATGCTTATTCCGGGGCTGCCCCGTGGGCCCCACTCATGCCGGTTCCGGTGTCAGTTGGGAGTATGAACGTGGGTGTGAATGGTTCCGGTGTTCCGTTTGGTTATAATCCTAATTTGGGGAACAGGATAGTTGGTAATGCTGTTGATCATGCCGGAAATGATATGGTGTTGGGATCCGGTTCTTCACCCAATTTTGGGAATCGGGTTGATGTTAATGGGAGCATTGAGGCAGTAAATACGGGGCTGGGTTGTAATCCCAATTTGGGTAGTCACAGTAGTGGTGGGGCTGACCATGGGAGTGAAGATGGTGGGGATGATTCAGTGTCGGGGAAGAAAGTGAAGTTTTTGTGTAGTTTTGGGGGGAAGATTTTGCCAAGACCAAGTGATGGTACGTTGAGATATGCTGGAGGGCAAACAAGGATTATTAGCGTGAGGAGAGATGTGAGCATTAATGAGCTGCAGCGGAAGATGATGGATACATACCAGCAGCCTGTTGTTATTAAATACCAGCTTCCTGATGAGGACCTTGACGCATTGGTGTCTGTTACATGTGCTGATGATCTTGATAATATGATGGAGGAATATGAGAAGTTGCTTGAGAGGTCTTCAGATGGGTCAGCTAAGTTAAGGGTGTTTTTGTTTTCGGATTCACAGCTTGATGCTTCTGGTTCAGTCCAATTTGGAGATTTACATGATAGTGGGCAGAAATATTTTGATGCAGTAAATGGGGTTGTGGATGGTGGTGGTGGTCGTATCACTAGGAAGGGGAGTATGGCGAGTGTAACTTCAACGCAAAACTCTGATTTTAGTGGGACCGAGGCTGTTGAGAGCTCAGGTCAGGCTGTGGAGAGCTCAGGTCCTGGTCAAGGGGATGTGACTTGGCCACCATCTACCAGCGTGTTACCCCCTGGGGATAATTTGGCTGCTTCTCATGATTCCACTCCAAAACTAGTCTTTGCAGATGCCAACCCCCCACCTTATGCAGGTGTATCTGCAGTTCCATCGGGGATTCCATTGGCTAAGTCTGGTCCTCCTCAGACTTCATGTTCTCAGCCTGAGGTTGAATTTGAGAGGTCCGTTCCTATTACTGCGCAGCCGCAGCATAGGGTCCATGATTTCCAGCAAGTTGGGTCAGGCATTCTGCCACATGCACCTCAATTGCGGGCTTATGTAGATCCTCGTCAAGAAAATATGAATCAGGCAGATTATAGGCATGTTCCTCCCCTCATGGGTTTTCCAAATAATCATGTGCTTGGAACTCCCGGGCCTTTATTCACCCAACAGCATTTTCATGAGAGTAATGCAGGTTCTACTTCACTTCAATATGTTCCTGCAATGCATATGACTATGACACCCCCAGGTTCTCATATGGCTATAAGGCCAAATGTGGTTCAACCATTGGTTCAACCCCAACAAACTCGCTTGGAGCACTATCCTGAAGAAAATGCATTTGGAACAAGGATTGTTCAGGTTCCTGTTGACTCAAGCTACAATGCATATCGGGCTCAACTTCCTCCTGCAGTTGTTGGAGGCTATGGCTGGACACAAGTTCCTCAGCCAGAGCCTGTTGTCTACTCTGACGGGTCAGTGTCTCATCAACAGATACTTTTCCCTGAGAAAACTCCAAGAATGGAGGACTGTTATATGTGTCAGAAATCCCTGCCACATGCACATTCAGATCCTTTGGTACCGGGCACAAGAGAATCTGGAATGAGCTATTCAAACTCACTTAATCATAGTCTTCGTTTAGAAGATACTATGAAAGCCCCCCCTATGAACAGGGTTATGATAACTGGTGCCTTGGGAGAACGCTTTATGGAACAAGGTGCTGGTGCCCAACCTGCAGTTCATAGTCATATCGGAACACCGCAGTCGGAAGCAATTGTGTCCTCTCAGAATCTTGAGGCACCTTATGAAAATGAGAGAACTTTCTTGAAAACTGACAATTCTGGTCAACCTAAGATTTCAACTCCCTATGGCATGATAGGTTTACCAGGTAATGTACAGTCTCCTTATGGTATGTTCACAGGTGGAATTCCCGAGTCTTGCGTGGAAGATTGTATCCAGCAGCATTCAGTGTCAATGCAACCACAGGTTTTACTGAGTAAACCTGCTAACAGTGATGCCCCTCATGCTGTTGCTGTACCTATTCAAGCTTCTGAACACCTAGTTCAAGAATCTCCAAAAGAATACTATGGCAAGCTTCCTGGTGTTGTTTCCCAAGAAGATGCTGTAGACTCTTACTTATCTTGTCAGCAGCTGAGACCAGTTGATGGGATGATGGAAGCTCTCCGTATACACCCCCCTGAAATTAATGTTAACAATTATCAGAAAAAGTCACCTGTTGATAAATTTAAAAAGGAAGAAATCTTGGATCATAAAACCCAGAAAATTGCTGGGAGGGAGGTGCTTCTAGATAATACTTTTAACAAACCTCAGGTGGTTCTTGAATCAAATCATATTAAGCAGTTTGAAATGTTGCCTGCTTCTACAGAGGTTTCTTACTTGCATATTCCTCAACCAATGGAGTTACATGAGGTTGCACAACCGCCTATTTTGGGTAATAAACACCCGCAACCCAAGATTGGAGATCCTGCCTTGGATTCTGCTGAAGTTAGTTATGGAATCCCTGCATTCTCTGGTGTTGAGCCGGCCTATGTAAATGACAGAATCCCACCTTTTGCTGAATGGAAGAATGATTCACAGCTGCATTCAAAGGTTGTCCCCAGCGACGTGGAAGCCTTATCATCAACTGGTAATATGCCATCTTCCCTATCGCCATCTGGTGGAGTTGGCAATGCTCAGGACTTTTCAAACTCACTCTTCAGCAGCCAGGATCCTTGGAAATCAAGGCATGATAATCAGTTTCCTCCACCCAGACCCAACAAGATTGCAACAAAAAAAGAGGCATTTACTACTAGGGACCCTTTCATTGAGAACCATTCTGGTGAGGTGGACTTAATCACAGGTGTGCTGCTGGAGGATGGAGTTTCCAAGCCACCGGGCAATTCAAACAAGGATTTAGAACGTGCTCAATCATCCAAAGGTCAGAAGCTTCTTATTTTGTGTTCTTACACATGCTTACAACTGGATAACTCCAATAATTATTTGTTATGTTTGTGTTTATCTGGATAAAATCAAATATTCTCTTACGTTGAGAATGTAGTTTCTTAGCATTTTTTGTTTCGTGGTTGAAGGTTCAGCAGAGGAACTCATCAGGCAAGAACTCAAGGCTGTAGCTGAGGGTGTAGCTGCTTCTGTTTTCCAGTCAGATACTTCTAATCCAGAACAAAACGTGTCAGAAAGAAATGAACCTGCTTATGAACCAAATCAAGAAAAAGAAGATTCAAATGAAAGTGTAGAAATGCAGCACAAAGCTAAACTTGAGGTGCTTAATCCATTCTGTTTTCGTTGCATTTGTGTGGGAGCACATTCATGTTTATCAATTGGCATTTCTTTTTTCATGTTGCCGACTATGGTGCATTTATTGTTCCTTTATCCCCATATTTTCTTACTTTATTTACTCAGGACATGAAGAACAAACTGCCTGATAAGGTGAATTTTGGTTTTCCTGTATCGGAAGGCCGTGGTCGCTTGCAGGTTGAAAGAGTTGACTATTTTCTTCTTCCTGTAATTATATGTGTGTTTGTCAATTTTAAGCACGCTTCTGGTTGTCTGGCAGATTATAAAGAACAGTGACCTTGAAGAGCTGCAGGAATTGGGTTCTGGCACCTTTGGCACTGTTTATCATGGGAAGTGGAGGGGTACTGATGTAGCAATCAAACGAATCAATGATAGGTGTTTCGCTGGGAAACCTTCTGAACAAGAACGCATGGTTTGTTTTTGTTTTTCTCATTGTCCCATCGCACCTGTTAAACTTTGATTTTGTTGATGTCCTGTTAAACTTTGATTTTGTTGATGTTGTTCATGTGTTATGACTTGCTAACTGTATGCACCATATGTTCAAATCAGAGAGATGACTTCTGGAACGAGGCAATTAAGCTTGCTGATCTGCACCATCCCAATGTGGTTGCTTTTTATGGTGTTGTTCATGATGGCCTTGGAGGTTCTGTGGCAACAGTGACAGAGTTCATGGTTAATGGTTCTTTAAGAAATGCTTTGCAGAAAAATGAGAGGTTATTTTGTAGTTCTGTTTTCATGAACCTGTATCTCTCTCCATTTTATTTCACTCCCTGCTTTGAAAGTGAAATTTATTTTATAATTTCTTTTTAGCAGGAACCTTGACAAGCGTAAGCGTCTCTTGATTGCCATGGATGTGGCCTTTGGAATGGGATACTTGCATGGAAAGAATGTAGTGCACTTCGATCTGAAGAGTGACAATTTACTTGTTAATCTTCGAGATCCTCACCGGCCAATATGCAAGGTTAGTGACCCAATCTGGAGGAAGAGGGGCTTTTACCTCCCCTTCGTTCTTACATCAAGTAATGAACTCTCTGAGATGCATATTGATTGTGGGTTTATTTCTGTTGGCATCCTCCTTCTGATGATTTTAGTATTTGGAGAAATCTTCTCCATGCCTAAATGATCTAGAAAATTTGGTTGTCGCATTTAGAGTTTTATCTCACCCTGCTAAGGCAAAATGTGGGTATCTGGCTAAAATAAGTTCTCCTTCCATACTCCAGGCTAAATAATCCAGTCTTTTAGGTGGAACACTTTAGAGCTGTTGCCATAATACTTCTGAATTATGGGGTATTCCATAGAATGGTTTAGGGGTGAATATGGCATTGAGGTTATGGGAGTGTTTTCAAATGGATTCACGTCAGATTTGACTTACAAATGACATTATTACAGTACTTAATAGCCATGTGAAAAGAGAGGTAATGTTATCATCTCATTAGTATTTGATGCTGATATATATTTTCAAGTGCGTGCTGAATGCTGATATCTTGTCAACAGAATGTGACGCTGATATTCTCTTAAGCGAGATGTGAATGAAATGTCTATGTAGTTTATATGAGCTCTCTTTTGTCCAGTTGTTATCATAACTTGAGTGGATAAGTGGATTTTATTTCCCCAGTCTGTATCTTGTTACCCCACAATCCACATGGTGTTGATCAAATTTGTGAATTGGGAAATAGTACTTGCCCTTTTTTTCCATCCTTATCAGTTTTCTTTTGATCTGTTTAGTTTTCTAATTTAATCTTTTAACTATTAGTTATGGTAGATATGATTATTGTATCTATTGTTAGTCCTGAATTCCAGAAGCCTCTGCTTTTGTCATTGATAGAAGTTATCACAGACTCAAATGCTTATAAAACCATATCTGAAGAGGAAATTTGCATTTGCCTTTGGGAATAGAATTCCATTTCCAAATGCTCACTTGTAGTTTACTAAATTTTGAGCCTCCATGTATGACAATCAGTAAAAACTTTTGATTTCAAATTTAAGTTCTATGATTGCATTGATGCTTATAATCTGCAAGTCCCTGCATGTAATGTTGAACTTGAGAATTCTGTATTTTGTTTTCAATAGCAAATTTATTGAATTGGCTTTTCACTCACTTCTGCTTCTGCACCAGGTTGGTGATTTGGGCCTGTCTAAGGTGAAATGCCAAACGCTTATCTCAGGTGGTGTTCGGGGAACGCTTCCATGGATGGCACCGGAGCTTCTGAATGGAAGCAGTAGTCTTGTCTCTGAGAAGGTGCTTCCATTTGTTGTTTGATACCATCTTGCATATAAATAGTCTCTCTTTTTCCTCACTAGATGAGCTTGCGCTTCAATTCTCTTCTTTAATATAGGTCGACGTGTTCTCATTTGGTATCGTGTTGTGGGAACTTTTAACTGGGGAAGAACCATACTCCGACTTGCACTACGGGGCTATTATAGGTGAGGTTTTAGTTGTACCAAAAATAGTCATGTGGCATTTACTTAAATAGGCTCAAGTATGTGTTTCACTGATTATTGCCCCGTCAAAATGCTAATCAGGTGGTATTGTGAGCAATACCTTGCGGCCACCAGTGCCAGAGACTTGTGACCCAGAGTGGAGATCATTGATGGAGAGATGCTGGTCTTCTGAGCCATCAGACAGACCAAACTTCACTGAAATTGCAAATGATTTGCGTGCAATGGTAGCAAAGATTCCTCCCAGAGGGCAAAACCCATCACAGCAGCCCCCTTCAACACAGTACCAGGTTCAAAAATGATTTCACGCTAGCTGTTGTGTCGTGTCTCTCCTTCGTGTCCTGTGGAATGTGTTACTTCCTCAGTTGTTGAAAGACATGTATTTTACTTGAATGTAGCACAGGCAAGGTCTTTCTTTCTTTTTGGAATCACGGTTTTTAGAATTTGTCCAGTTAGTTTTTATGTTTTCTTTTTTTAAAAATTTTTTTTTTGTTTATTATTAACATTTTATAGCGGTTTTGATTCAAGTGAGGTGCAATTTATTTGTACTTTTGTAATGCCTTTCTTTTTTTCGTTTTCCCACCCACCATCACAAGAATGCAGGCAGGATTTTCTGCGGCATGTCTTTCACTGATCTTGATGCATGCGTTCTTTCTTTCAATAATGCAAATATCATTTCCCAGAAATCTTACCAGTCAGTCTAGAATGACTTGTTATTTCTGTGGCGTAAGCAAACACCAGCTTTTTAATCAACACAAATCTTTTAACTAGGGGCATGAAACAAAGTGTATGGAGAGTTGAAGTATCAGCTGAGGTATATGGTTGGACCTTGATACGTCTATTTTGTACATCAAGCTTTCAATAGCATCTTCCTGAAACTTTAGAATCTCCCAATTGAAGGGAAAAAAGTTTTCAGTGGCCTTTAGCGGAAAAAATTGCAGTGATGGCACTGAAATATGATGTAACAACACAGACATCCAGGGTAGCCGTATCATAGATTCGTAGTAGAGAATCCGTGGATTCTTGTATGAAAAAGGTTTGCTGCCTACGACGCACCATTCGACTGAAGGAATTATATGTGCCTACTGCAAATATAAGGAGGCTTGGTTCTTTTTTTGGCAGATTTGGACGAACCTTGAGAACTTATTCTTCATGGATATGATGATGATCGGTGCCTTTTTCCGCTATTATTCACCTAAATAAAATTATCCTCGTATTGATGTTCTTTCGAGCAATTATTCAGTATATTCGAAATTGTAATCTTGAAGAAGGTGATTCAACGCTCTGATAGGTCCTCTATTTTTATGAGAATCAAAGGCATTGTTTTTATAATAATCAAAAGCATTATTTCGAATATTTCCAATCATCCTCTTTGGTAAATAAATGTTACCATGTAGAAACATTTGGAATGTGAGGGACTAGAAAAGGAAGACAAGTTTTGTGGCTGTGTTTCTTGATTGTTGCATGGAAGTTCTGTGTTGCCATCGTTTAGCAAGCGTGTGGCCATCTCGTTTAAGAAACCGTGTTTCGCTAATAGCAGCTTGTAGCCGCCATTATAGTACTAGGTCACTCACAAAAGCACCAATCATAGAGAGCCATGTATGCTTAGTCAAATGTCATTTTCCCAACAAGCATCGTATTCCTGTTGGCTTTTCCATTTAGAAAAATCATCAGCTTAAATTCTCCATTTCCTTGACACTTCCTTGCCCATTTCCCTTCAACTTCCTTCCATGGCTTCGCCGTATTAAGACCCTCTTCTTCCCAATCCAGACTCCCCGTCCGTTTTATTCTTCGTCTCTCTCTCTCTCTCTCTCTCTCACACGCACATACACACATGGCCAAACCGCATGTAACTTTCATGAGCCCCATCGGTTCACCAAGAATGTCACATGGACAACAAGGATACGATCGCCTTGATGATTATGAACAGGAGGCCTATTCAGCTAATGGTTGCTGTTGTTTTCGACTCTTCAATTTCAACTCGCGGCGAAACAATGAACGTGAATATGATGTTTTGAACCAGAATGGTGACTCTAGAGATCCATGGTTGGTGAGGAAACTGCAGAAAGTGAAGGAGGCTTCAGAGGTTTTGGCAGGGCCAAAGTGGAAGACATTCATTAGAAAGATCAGCGCATATATCAAGAAGAAGAAACAAAGGAATAATCAGTTTCAATATGATGCTGAAAGCTATGCTCTTAACTTTGATAGGGAAGAGGATGATTGTTTGATTCCTGGTTTCTCATCAAGGTTTGCTGCTGCTTCTTCTGAAGATCAAGAGACTCGTCGAAACGGGTTGTGAAGGAATATATACAGGTTGTTTTGATTCTTGGATTATTTAATGATTGGCATGGCGCTGGCATCTCTGTATAGCCTTTTGTTTTCTAGCATGTGTTTGTTGTTCATTTTCACTGCCCACAACGTAATTGGTTTCCTTCAAATTCTCCATTTTTCCATTTCATTACCATTAATCCTATTTTCATCACTACTAATTTCTATGATTATTTGATTGTGGGCGTGCTTTTGTTTTGTATTCAACAAACTGGACGATGATCTGGTTTGCAGTCATTTTGGAAACTACAGTCAAAGATAAGACTAAAGACTACAAAATTTTAAATCAAAATAAAATATGATGTGGCTGGATTGCTAAGAAATGAAAGGGAGAAAAAGGATGTTCTGAACCAATCAAACTAGATATTCCAGCAGACCTTCTAGAACAGATTGTCAGCTTAATCTATTTCTTTGTTTTTATCAAAACAATATTGGTATTTTTTTTTAATAAAAAACAAAATATGAATATCTAGTTTGATTAAAAAAATCATGTTCGAAATGAAACTGAACTAAGAACAGGTTTAAATCACCTGATTGATCTACCATGTCAGACCAAGTTTTTTAACTATTCTTAAAATAATCAGCATGCAATGAATTTGGAGGAAGAATTAAATATATCAAGAAATAGATTAATTTGGCCTGTTCACTTTGCCTTTCTACCAAACACAAAAAAAGATACCCGTCTTCCTGTTTCACCTCACTTTCTTCACAGCTACGCTTCTCACCCCCGTCCATATTTCCTACCAACTAGGAAGTAGCTAGCGAGCTCTATTGACATAAGGGGTTACCATTTCCAAATTATAGGCCAAGTTAGAGCAGGGGCTTGCTTTCAATTGTTCTAAGCTCGAAAACCCTAATAGATTTTCGTTTCTTTCTTTCAAAATTCTTTGTTCTTCCTTGAGCAATTGGTCTATCTCATTCATTTACGATCCCCCTTATTCCTTGAGCTACAGCAACAATCCTCGTCTACCTTGGGTGAATATTCCAGGCCAACTTTTCCACCCCGTTTTCACAAAGAGTGTTATGGTTTTCTTACAGTCACCATGCTCTTAACCATTGGAAGAAATCCTTCCTGGTCGAGTTCTATACAGACTATCCACATTACGTAGGAGCACGTTGTGAGAAATCCCTCTTGCACGACGGGCTTTACTCGCTAGATGTTCGGGTTTCAACGATCAAACAGCAACCCTTGCATGTTTATTAAGGGAAAAGCTGTGATTGAATGGTTTGGAATGTGTACACTGAAAAGGATATAATTACATTACCTTATCACAAATATTGAACATAAACCAATAATTGCAAAATTACAGGCCCCTGGCACAGAAGGAAGCTATCCAAACTGACACTTCCAATCTCATATGTTTATAAACTAGGACATCTATTGTAGCAGTATGCCATCATAGCACACTTCTCAACTGGAAAATGAGTTTAGCCCATCTCTACATATTGAATAGCACCCACTTTCAAAGAAAAAGACGAGCTTTCCAGTATGAGCATATCCAAACGGAAATATCTACCCGTAATTCTTGTTGATTCCAATGGCCCCATACGTGTTCTGATGCTCTTCCCAGGTATGTACACGAAGGCAACAATAGCAGTCTACCTTCAAGTTTTTCCATTTATATGAAATGCTTTATGTTCTTGAAGAAGCCAACGTTCACAGAGAACCATATAATAGTTAGCTTACTTCTTTCGTTTGCTCTTCGAGGTAGATCCTGAAGGGCTGCTGTGCCAGTTCCTTTTCCTTTGGTTTATGAACCAATTATTTATCTGCTTTAACTGCAACCCAGTTTCCTGCACCAATCTTGCTTTGTCTTCCTCCTGAAAAGTAATTTGGAGTAAACAGTTTGAGGATCTGGCAACAAAATATTAACAGCATATGGTTAGGAAATCATCTCATGCTTACAGATGGGTACGGCCACTTGGAATGTGTTTGCCACCATGCTTTTAAGTGGGAAGTCGTATCACCTGGCAGTTTCCCTGCTCTTCTCTTACGTAAAATTTCCTCTCTAATGTCCACAATTTTCTCTTTGTAATCCTAAACAGAATAAAGCTGCTTAGCTCACCATTTTCACCTAGTAATTTACCATAGAATTTTATGCATCATTACCTGTTTGAACTCGTGCTTCAATTCTTGCCTTACACGCTCCATCAAGGACCTCTCAGTTTCAGTGGGGACTAGAGGACCAAATCCCATGGCATCCAACCCATCAAGGTTTCCATCATTAAAGTTGGTATCACTTTCTGCTTGGTCATCTTCGTCATCAGACATAGTTGCACCAGTGCCTTCCCCAGGAGATACGCCTGTCATGCACCGTGGTTTAGTTCTAAGCTTAGGCAGCCATTCCAATCTTAACTAGGGTAAATGCAGAATATCATCGAAATAGAAGGAAGAGCCAAGTGAGCCCTTTGAATGAAATGGTACGAATGATTGGTCATTCTCTTTACATAGGCACCACTAATACTGCACATTTCTAAACTAATGCCATAAGTAGCCATGAAAGCATAACTAAAACCAAAAATGAACATGATGATTTAGGCAATAAACAAACTTTAATTTTAATGAAATGTTATATGTAGCATTTTAGTTGCAGCAATGATGCAGTTGTAACTATGTAGCAGTTCAATTGCAGCAATTATGTAAGAAACTAAATGGATTTTTCCCTTGTTCTCTGTTTTAGATTTAGACAGTTACAGTGGGGATACAGAAAGGGAGGTAGGCTGTCCCCATGGTTAAACCCTCGGGCTCTCTAAGCAGGTAAGGCACAGCTGGCTCAGGGATTGGCTAACATTGGCCATGGTCTAACTTTGATTTCTTATTGATGAAAGTGTTTAACTCCAACATTAAAAACAAACGAGTAAAATGTACTCTCAATATAGAACAAGATGAATATATTTGGGTATTCAGAAATCAATCATCCAAATTTATCTTCGCAAAGGAAAAGGTTAAACAGCATGGATCAAGTATCGTAACAATGACACAGAAGTAAGACAACTTTATGTGGCACAAAAAACAGCACAGATTGTGGATCTGCAAGATGAACGAACAAAAGATAAAACAGCAAGAAGGAAGCAGCTTGATTACCGAACATGCAAAGAATTACTAACAAATCATTTCACTTTCCACTACGTTGACCAGCAATCCCTATGTTTTATGTTTTCTTTTCCTTTTGATAGAAGGGCTAAATACCAGTCAAACTTTGTAGAGATTGTTCAAGTTCCCAGCAAGCCATTACTGCCTCCATAGCATGAACACGGACATGTTGCTGCAATTGGTCTTTGAAGGAACAGAGAAGTAGCGCGTAATGTGTCTGCATCACAAGGTACAAATAAAAAGAAGGGCACAAAAGGAGATTCAGATGGAAGAAAACAAAACTGACAACACATATGATAGAAGGAATGAAAAAGGAAAACGAAAATGACATAATTGATAACATCATGAACGTAAATATTTAAACATTAATAAAACTGTCTTATTAATTATCAGATAGCAGCAAATGCACACTTGTAATTCACATGCATATATGCCCATGCAGAAACCAAATAGCCACGCTGAAAGTTTTCATATAAGCCTTATTTAATACACATCAGTAAAGAACAGCTAAGTGAAAAACTTTTATCAATTGTGAATCACCTATATCATCACATGACCCCTTCAGAAAATACTAAATTCAATCTAAAATATTCTTGATTTTCTATTTTTCTTAAATATTTTAGCTATGAATCACCATCATAAGCTTCTTCAAAGAGAGTATTTTATGGGAAATAATGCATTCCCAAGCCGATTGAGCTGCCATCACTGAGTTTTCTCATTCATCCCCACGAACTTCTTAAATGAGTTATATCGTAAAGAAGAAATCAATGCCAAAGCAATCCAAAATCCAAGTTTTCTGGAAATTACATATTACTTGACGATAAGAATTATTCAGTAATCTATCATGAACAGCTGGTTTTGTAACATAAGTTTGTAACTTCAATTGTTATCTCCAACCTTATTGCCTAAATGTCTCCTTATTATAAGAGCATCCATTATTATTATTTTATTTTATTTTTTTAAGAAAAGATAAATCATGTCAATCACTCTATCTATCAAGAGATCAATCTCCAGTTAAAAATTTATTCGAATCTAAAATAGTCTTGAATCCCTATCTCTCTTAAGTATTTTAGCGCCGAAAATCATCAAAGCTTTTTTAATAAGAATTTTTTATGGTACATAAATCCATTATCAAGTTGACTGAGCAATAATCAGCAGTTATATTGTTCAATATCCTCATGAACTTCTTTAATGTTTCATGTGGTAAAGAAGAAATCAATGCCAAAGCAATCCAAAATTTCTGGGAGTTTCTCATTACTTGACAAAATGAATTTTTTCATAATCCATGATGATCAACTAGTTTTGTAATTCGTAATGTGACTTGATATTCCCAGCCTTATTGCTGTATGTCAACTCACTCTATCTATCAAGACACTTATCTCAACTTGTCGCCTTAGTGGAGCTCAAGCAATTGTCAGTAAGCATTTAGCAACATAGCAGAATCATATACTAAAGGAAAAAGGTTGTTTCGTACATGAACAGGCAATGAAATTGACGGATCAAAATCAATGCATGTAATTTGGAGAACAATAAGATAGACACTTGGCCAGAAACTTTCTTCATGTCAGAACAAATTCCATAACGCAAGGAGGATTAATCCCTGTGAACGAGTGGATAAGTGATACAAAACCATCACCAAAGAGATTCTCCAAAGCACTAGTTTCAATTATTTTCATGTGCTTCCAAAACAACATAATTGGTTCCTCCACTGATGCAAAAACAGTTATAAACCAGTACATGATTCACATCAAAAGTACCATTTATCCACTTAGAACCTGTTCACTTTCACATATATCAAAAGGGTTTCTTCTTAACTCACTCTCCCAAATGGACAAAATAAGGTACAGGCAAAAGGGAAGAGAAGGAAGTTTCGGTGTCATTTCATATATGGAATTTTAACAAGTACAGTAAGCATCCGTCAAAAAATAAAACAAAAGGTTTCTTTAAGATAAATCTCAAAAATTAAGGATCGTTAATTAACCAATTAAGCATAAACATGAATATCTCATACACAAAATCCAAACTTGAGCTCGCTCAAATTTAACAAAAACCAAGCAGACAGGAGAGAACGATTGAAGAACACAAAACGACATATAATGAAGAAAACATTAAAAAGATACTAGTAATTACCATGAACTGATCAAGTTCTTTCTCATCAACAACATGGCTCCTACCAACACCAGAATACTTAGCCAAAACATCTTGAGACTGAGCCAACTGTGTATCAATCCTAGCCAACTGGTCAACTGGCGTGGCAATCCTTAAACAAGCCACGTGAGCAGACAATAACTGTTCATATAAGGGATGCCCTAATATCTCAGCTTTGCATTTAGCTCTCTCCCAGTTATCACTAACAGAATCTACCAACTCCTCTTCACTTCCATTGTTGGTGGTGTTTTCGGGCTTTTCGATGGTTATAAAGTCGCCGTTCCTACGGAGGACCGCGTTGCTTAGCCATGGGGGACCGGTGGAAGACGAGGCTGACAGGTGGTGGTGTTGTAGCTGAAAAGCCATTTCTTGTGGTATATGGTTGTGGTCTTCAAAAGCCATTAGAAGTGGGTTTTCATTTCAAAACGAAGACAAGAGAGACAGGGAGAGGGAGATGCGGGAAAGAAAGAAAAGTGGGTGTGTGTGTTTTTTGATAGAAGGAGGACATGAAGTGGAGTGAAAGCATGAACAAGAAGAAGAAAATGGAGGAGAAAGTGGAAGCCTTTTTGTTTTTTTGGGGTCAACTACAACTTAGTCCTTTATCTTTCGAAAAATTTCAAAACCATTCTCGTAGTCATGACCTTAACCCAATAAGACCCCTACCCTCTCTTCAACCATCTAGATTCAAATGCACGAAAAGTACAATTCTCATGAATTTTTAAAATTTTTCTTAACATGAATTCTTTGTCTTTGTTCAGGGAAGAGTAAATAAAAAAAAATTGATCTTAATCATAAAAATTAATTACGAAATACCAATTGAAGTATAAAATCCTGCAATTATATTCCGTTAATATGATACTCCATCAATCTCAAATAAGAACCACCAGGATTTATTAATTATAAGCATTGCAATTTAATCCTCTAAACTGTTTCTTCAATTGATATATTTGTTCAATCTTCTATATAAATTGAGCATAAACTTTGATTTTTTGAATTAAAAGAATAAGATTTGCATCCTCCACAAATTCTGTGCAATTAAATTGAAAAATCATGAAACATAAAAAAGAGCTCCACATTCATGGTGCTTTGAGCATTCTTAAGCCTATAAACAACATTACCACATTCCATTGATAATTAGTTAGCTACAAAAGGCCCAAATTGAAAAAATTGGCTCAAGTTTGATGGTAGATTAAAATAATCCAAACACGGAGACTAAACCGAAACTGTAGAGAAATATGAGGGCTGGCCATGGACAACGGCTTGTTCTTGGGTGGACTTTTAGAGAGGGGTGTTTTAACGGCCAGATTTGATGACACGTATACGATCAAGTACTAGAATATGGAAGTCAAGTTTTACACAGTAGTTTTTGTGTCGACAGCAACAACAACAACAATCGGACTGCTATAAGGAACGACACGTGTCAAACCAAGGTTTCATGGACCACAAACGTGGGGACAGCATGGGAGAACGAGCCAGAGGAATCAGACCATCTAGATTGGTATACTTGTGAGTTGAAGCTAAGGTGGGGACCAGTTAGGATTTGACCTCCTTTTTTTTGTCCGCTGTCGCGAGCGGTCTTTTAGGCTTTAGGCTCTAGGTTGCGGAGGGAGGGAAGGGGAGGAGGGTGGTCCTCCCCTGCGGTGGGTGGATAAGGAGGGGGGGTGTGCAGCCATGCAGGCCCAGCTGACGATGTCTGGTGTCTTTCTGAACTGGACCCTGACGTACAGAATGGTCCCCTCTTATTAAGAGCCTGTGCTAGCGTGGTCCCCCTATATTTAGGGCAGTATGCAATCTATTTAGTCCTAGGATGGACTTGGATTTATGTGCCCGCAAGGCATCTGGCCAAAAAAAATTTCGGGTAAAAAACAAAACTCATACTGTACAAGCGTGTTTTAAAAAAATTCAAGAAAAATGAGACTTGGATGAAAAACTCAGCAATGATAAGAGAAAAGATAACATAGTTAATTTGATTAATTTAAAAATAAATAAATTATCGGGGCCTGCAATAAAATAGGTCTTCGAAACAAAAAAAAAAAAGTGACCAAGCTAAGATTCTCTTCCATCAAATAAAAAATTGAAAAAAGAAGAAGAATGATTTGAACCCATAGGTGAGTGTGCTAAACATATAAGACAGAAAATGAAATGGGGACAATATAATATAAAGTGACAAAAAGGATGAAACAACTCAATTAAGGGCAACCATATATTATAAAAGCTAAAATCCAAAACAACTCAATACTAAAAATTAAAACATAATAAATTTTAAATTTTAAAAAAATAATTCTATAAAAAATTAGGTCAACTCAGGCAATGAGCCAACTTTATAATTTAAGTAATGAAACCGGGATAAATGAATACAAAAAAAATTAAAAAAATTATCACAAAGCCCAATATATATATATATATATATATATATACTTCAATATTTGAGGATGGAATTTAAAAAAAAAATTATTACTCAACTATAATATTTGAGGATGGAATTTAAAAAAAAATTATTACTCAACTAATCTAATATTAAAGTATAAAATTGAAAAAAATATTAATTTAAATTTTTCTTCAAAGTAAACTCAACAAAAAAAACAACAAATAAAAAAGAGTTGAAATAACCCAATCTATTTTTTAAAATTATAAAAAATTCTATAAAGAGAAAATAAATAAAAATAATATAATTCAATCTCTAATTAAATAAAATATTAAAAGATAAAATTAAAAGAAACATGAACTTTAAAGACAAAAAAAGGGTGAAGCTCCTAAACTCAGAATAATTTATAAAACTTGCAATCTATAAAATGATAGATCTAGAATTAATAAAGAACCTCAAGTTTTAATGAATTTAATATTGAAAGATAAAAATAAAAAAATTAATTTTAAAAAATTACAGAGTGAGAAAATAGAAATAAATAAAATGTGGGTCAAATTTAATAAGAAAAAAACTTCAAGATGATGAAATTATAAGAAAATCAATTTAAAAATCCAACTTAAATAAAATAAATATAAATCAAAATAACAAGTACTAAATTTAAAATATGACAAAACTAAAAAGGGATGAAATAAAAAAAATTCAAATTTTATAAATTATTCTAAATAAAATATATAATAAAAAATGAACCCAATATAAAAATAATAATAAATAAAATGGTTGCTTTGAATTATTGAAGGGGCAAGAGTAGATATTGAAGAGAAGAAAGAAAAAAAAACAAATAAATAAAGATTATCGATGCCAAACTAAATAGATGTTAGTAATACATGTTATCTCATTACAAAGTGAATGTTGAGACAATTCAAATATCATCTAAAACATAATGTTTGGTTACCATATAATTATGATGTGCTGCTCAAATGATACTGAGGTTGCTTATTTATTGGAGCGTGCAAAGTTTTTTTTATCCTAGTTATTAATATTTAATTAAATATAAAATGTGATAAGTGAATTTGGTATTACCAAAAAAAATGATAAAAATACCAAAGAAAAAACCTATGTGAGATGGTTTAGTAAATTTTTTCTTTAAAAATAATTAAGTAATTTTATGATATTAAAAGAATTGAAAAGATAAGAAAAGAGACATCAGTTTTGATTTTAAGGATAGCTAAGTAATTTTATTGTGAAAAAAAATAAAGAGTATTCTGCCTTCATATAATTAAAAAAAAAGAATTGAATTAATGAGAAAAAAATTATTTTGCATTCAATGTTTATTTGGAAAAAGGTTTTATGATTGAAAGGTTTTTTTAATTTTTTACTAATCTGTATGATTTTCTTATTAGTTTTTTTAGTCAATTATCGACCAAGCAAGTTCTTTGAGGATAAATAAAAAAATTAAAAAAATACTCAAATCATCAACAAATAAATGTTTTATCACGAGCAAGAGCAAGGTTCATAATACGGTTAAATATTTAGGTAAGGTTGGGGATGTAAATTAATTTTATTTTTAAAAATAAATTTTATTATTTTAAATTTTATTTTTTTAAAAAAATTAAATTGAATTTTGATCAAATAAATTAAATGATATAAAATTGGATTAAATATTTTAAAAATCTAACCTAGATTAAGGATCAAATAAATTAAATCCTAAATTAATACCAAGCAAGTGTTTTTAGGATAAATAAAAAAATTAAAAAAATGATTGAATCATCAACCAATAGATGTTTTACCAGGAGCAAAGTTCATAATACAGTTAAATATTTAGACAAGATTGGGCATGTAAATTAATTTTATTTTAAAAAATAAATTTTATTTTTTAAAATTTTATTTTTTAAAAAAATTAAATTGAATTTTAATCAAACAAATTAAATGATATAAAATTGGATTAAATATTTTAAAAATCTAACCTAGATAAAGGATCAAATCAATTAAATCCTAAATTAACCCATGAAATGAAATGTAAAAATTATACATACATATCTCTCTCTCTCTCTCTACATATACACATACACATACATATACATATACATATATATATATATATATATATATAAGCCTCACATTTTCACTTAGTACATAACCAGGTCACCACGCTCCTTATATGATGGCTTGCATAATCTTACAATGAGGCGACTTTCTTCATGGTATTATAATTAAAATAAAAAAGGAATCAGTGAAATATTATCGGCTTTGAGGAGATTTATTGTTTATTCCAATAGTGGTTTTTTTTTTTTGGTCTTAAGATTTTTTATGCTTGGAACTTTTTTTTATCTTTATTTGGTCATTTGACACTGGTTTGATTTACAATTGGTCCTGGGGATTTATTTTCTATCCATGCATATAGGGGTTTTTAGGTGGAAATATTCCGTGGCTAAATTAATTTTTGGTTTTACAAAATAAAATTTTATTTTATTTATTTAAAATAATCAGTGCTTTAAAAACTAAATTTAAAGGCTAAAGAAAGGCTTGGCTTGGCTCCTTTTTGTCAGACAGCATCAAGGACTTATTTGCCTAATTGGAAGAAAATTTCATGTTTTTTTTAGTTTGATCTTTTTTTTTTTTTTTAATTTGATCCTTTCTCATTAATTTTATTTGAGAGTTGACTAAGGGGTTTGATTTGACTATCTTAATATGAGAATCTTACAATATCAAGATAAATTTATAATGCTTAGTTGATTTTCTTTTTTTTTAAATAAAATTCAGCTAGTTTAGACCAATTACATATTAAGAGATTAAAATTAAAACCAAAATAAATATGTAGATTGGAATAAATAGACAAGGCAAACATCATCCATCATGTTTAGGCAATACGTGAGTGGTCGTCTAACGTCCAAACATTGATTTTCATGGTAATGGTAGAATCATCTCACTTTTATTTTGATAATGATTCAACATGTATTGTTGAAAGAATGGTAATGGAACTCAAGTGACTTTTTTTCCTATGATTTAATTGTGAAATTAGCAGGTTGACTTGATTTTTTTTTAATTTGGTTTATTTTTTTTCACTTTTAGGATTTGATTTTCTAGGAATCAACTTTTAAATTTTATTGAGATATGAGAGTCTGCAGGTGTGGAATTGTTCTAAAAAAAATGCTACTAATTAAAGGTTAATTAACATATATGTTGAATATCCAAAACTCTGAAGAATGGTTTTGCAATACTTTTAGACCCCTTGTTGAGTATCATTCCATATTCCCTCTTATCTTCTCATTTTCTAAAAGTTCTAATTCACTTCTCCTCTTTTCTTTTCTTTTTATTTATTATTATCTCTTTATTTTTATTTTTGAGTTGCTTGAGGTTGAGATTTTCAATGTTGAGATTAGTCTCTCATCTTTTTCGATTACACTATGCTCTTTGAATCTTTTCTAGTATATAATAAAATTATAGGTGGTTGAATCATGTCAAAAATTTATTTTTAGTAATTCTTTTTATTTTTGTGAATTATTGAAATACCATCAACGCAAAGAATAAAATTGAGTTAAAACAGCAGGGGATATTGGATTTAAAGGAAACAATTTTGGAATACAAATTTCATTTATAGAATTAAAGCTGCAACAAACCGAGACCAGATTGTTTATTTGACCGTTAAGGAGAGGTGTAATTTCCACAACACATCCTGGTAAATTAGCTACTGGTGTCCAGCATTAGCTACGCCTGCTGGAGTTCCAGGAGTTGGAATGCCCGGAATTTGGGGTGGTAGAGGGGGTTGAGACAGCCTTGGAATCTGGAGCGGACTTGGAAGTAAAGGCCCGCCTGGGATTTGGGACAGTGGAGGTGACCCCGATACCCCGGGCAAACCTGGAATTGACGGTAAGCCTGGAATCTGAGGTAGTGGAGGAAGTAAAGGTAGCCCCGGAATATGGGGCAAACCTGGAATTAAAGGTAGGCCTGGAATTGCAGGAAGTGGGATTTTGGGCAGGCCGGGAATCTGAGGCAAACCTGGAAGTAAAGGTAGGCCTGGAATCGGAGGTAGTGGGATTTTAGGCAGGCCGGGAATCTGAGGTAAACCTGGAAGTAAAGGTAAGCCTGGAATCGGAGGTAGTGTAATATCAGGCAGGCCAGGTATCTTAGGCAATAGTGGCAACTGAGCTAGCCCTGACTGGACCAACAGGGTGCTATATGCTGTCCATAGCAAGACACGAGCAATTACTTGAACTTTGTTCATCATGGTTTGTATCAAAATTAGATCTTCTTCCCAGTAAGACGCAAAGAAGATAGGTGTGGACTTGGTGATGCAATGTGAGAGCGACCAAGAATTTAAAAGAAAAATGGAGATGGAATAACATAATTTCTTCAACCGTTTTTGCAAAAGCTTTTAATTAGTAATAGAAGTTATCAGATTCAGAATTAATTGATAATAAATCACCTGCAGTTTCTTTCAAGAGTTCTTTTATGCATTGTGTAACCTCAAGATTCATTGATAGCTAATGCTAAGCTTTATCACATTGAGTTCTTCTAATTAGGATACTGAATATGTTTGCCTACTCAAATCAACAACAAGGAGAAATCAAACCTAAAAAAGTAAATAAAGTAAAACATTCTTAATTGCAAAAATTAACCAAACCAAAGAAAGCAAATCAAAGTAAAATATTACTAACAACTCAACATAAAAGATTAAAGAAAAGAACTGGCCTGTAAAGGTTTCAAGGACTGAAGTGTTCTTTTAAGATAAGAAAGTGCATGTTGTTTTGAAGTTGGAGATAATGAGGGGCCCAATGGCCATAGTGGGCAAGGACAAGGCGACCTAAGGGAATTGAGTCCGAGCAGAGGGTGGAAAGATATTGGAGAGAGTCCGATGAGGCCGGAAGTAATTGGAGCATGCGGAGTAGTCAAGAAAGACATTTATCTGATCTTATTTATCAAAAAAAGCAATAGTGATCTGTAATTATATTTATCTGATTAGGGAATTTTCTTTTCAATCATGTGAGAGATAGAGAGCTGGTCAAGATCTCGTCTTCTTTTGAATTTCATGCTGTAAGTTTGAGACATGAGTAAAAACTTCATGAACAAGATATATTGTTAAAATACAAAGATTAAAACATTAATGTTTGTGTAACTAAAAAAAAATACTTTTAGTTGATATGCCAGTAGATGTTGCTGGTAAGCTTTATATAAAAAAGTTCAACAAAAAAAAAACATTTAAAAGAAAAGTTATTGTTACGAGTGATTCGCACTATTTTACTTTATTTAAGTTTGATTTTAATTAATATGCACCGTTTCTAATAGTTGTAATCTAGAAGGCACAAGACCCTGCATAAATGTCTTTCCGCATGCTCCAATTACTTCAGAATGATGAAATTATAAAAAATAAATTTAAAAATCTAGTTCAAATAAAATAAATATAAATCAAAATAATAAGGATTAAATTTAAAATATAACAAAACTAAAAATAGATGAAATTAAAAAAATAACAATTTTATAAATCATTTTAGATAAAATAAATAATAAAAAAACATGAAGAAATAATAAATAAAATGGTTGCTTTGAATTATTCAAGGGGCAAGAGTAGATATTGAAAAGGAAAATAAAAAATAAATAAAGATTATCGATACCAAAGTAAATGAATGTTAGCAATATACGCCATCTCATTATAAAATAGACATCGAGACAATTCATAGCACTCAAAAAGCGATGTTTGGTCACCATATAACTATGCATGTGCTATTTTTATGATGTTGAGGTTGCCTACTTACTAGAGCGTGCAACATTTTTTATCTTAGTTATTAATATTTGACCAAATACAAAATGTGGTGAGTGAACTTGGCATTAAAAAAAAACATATGATAAAAATACAAGAAAACCCTACGTGAGATAGTTTAGTAAATTTTTTTTTTAAATAATTAAGTAATTTTATTATATTAAAAGAATTGAAAAGATAAAAAAGAGACATTAGTTTTGATTTCAGGGATAGGGATAGCTAAGTAATTTTATTGTGAAAAAACCTAAAAGAGTATTCTGCTGGCATGTAATTTAAAAAAGAGAATTGAATTAATGTGAAAAAATTGTTTTGCATTCAATGTTTATTTGGAAAAAGGTTTTATGATTGAAAAGTTTTATTGATTTTTTTGTTAATATGTATAATTGTTTTTAGTTTTTTTAGTGAATTACCGACCAAGCAAGTTTTTTCAAGATAAATAAAAGAATAAAAATACTTGGATCATCAACCAATAGGCGTTTTACAATGAGCAAAGTTCATAATACGGTTAAATATCCAGATAAGGTTGAGCATATAAATTTATTTTATTTTAAAAAAAATTAAAATTATATTATTTAAAATTTTATTTTATTTACAAAATTAAATTGAATTTTGATCAAAATAAATTAGATGGTAGATTAATCATCTAGATAGACCATATAAAATTAGATTGAATTTTTTAAAAATCTAGATCAAAAATCAAATCAATTAAATCTGAAATCAACCCATGAAATGAAATGTAAAAATTATATCTGCGATATATATATATATATATTCCTCACATTTTAACTTTGTACATAACTAGGTCACCATGCTCCTTAGGGCTTGCCTAATCTTATAATAAGGCTACTTTCTTCATGGTATTATAATTAAACAAAAAGAAATGAAATTCATGAAATATTTTCACCTTTGAGGAGATTTATTGTTTATTCCACCAGCGGTTTTCTTTTTTTTTGGTCTTAGGATTTTTTATGCTTGGAATCTATTTTTCTTTCTTTCTTATTTCATCATTTTACACTATTTTACACTGGTTTGATTTATAATTGATCCTTGGAATTTATTTTCCATGCATGCATACAAAGGTATTTAGATGTGGAGAAAATATTATGTAGCTAAATTAATTTTTAGTTTTGCAAAATAAAATAAAATAAAATTTTATTTATTTAAAATAATTAGAGCTTTAAAAACTAAATTTAAAGGCTAAAGAAATGTTGACTTTTTTTAGACAACATCAATGACTTATTTGCCTAAGTGGGGGAAAGGTTCATGTTTTTTTTTTAATTTGATTTTTTTTTTAATTTGATATTTTTATTTAAGAGTTGGCTTAGTGGTTTAGTTTGGCTATCTTGATACGAGAATCTTACGATATCAAAGGAAGTTTCTAATGCTAAGTTGATGATCTATTTTTAAATATAAAATTCAGCTATTTTAAATAATATTAGAATGATATCTTTTCATTGTATTCACAAACATTTATTTTTTGAGTTGATCATTGTTAATTTTTTTATTTAGTTTGATTTCTTTACTATCATTGCCATTTTTTTTTGACTATATTAGTAAATTAATTGAATTTATAAAATCTAATTAAATTAATAATTCAAATATCAAATTTATCTTATCTTCTTAAAAATACTCATGTTATCTTAGCATTATAGATAACATTATTTTTTATGCTACAAACCATCAATCTAGTTCATTACCGTAACTAATTTATTATAGCATCCCATACATGTGTGTGTATATTTATATTTTGTTGGAAGTAAATATTCATTAAGATAGCATTTGGTTAATATTAAAAAAATAAAAAATAGAAATAAAAAGAACACATGCAAAGATATAAAATAAATTTATTTTTGGAATAATTTTAAAGTAATTTTTTGTCTGACCAAAGAAAATAAAAAGATATACCTCTTTGTCCTCCTATTTCCATTTTTTCTGGTTTGAGATCATAAACTAAAACGCTGTACCAAGTCTTATTAATTGTTAAAAATTAATAATTGTTGTTTTCAATGTAAAATGATAATAATTCTACAAACTCATTAAAGGTGTAATTGAGTCTATAGGTGTGGAATTGTTCTAAAAAAATGCTAGTAATTAAAGGTTAATTAACATATATGCTGAATATCCAAAACTCAGAAGTATGGTTTTGCAATACTTTTAGATCCCTTGCTGAGTATCATTCCATATTCTCTCTTATCTTCTCATTTTCTACAAGTTCTAATTCACTTCTCCTCTTTTCCTTTTCTTTTATTTATTTATTTATTACTATCTCTTTATTTTTATTTTTGAGTTGCTTGAGGTTGAGATTAGTCTTTCATCTTTTTCGATTACACTATGGTCTCCGAATCTTTTCTAATATATAATGAAATTATCAGAAGGTGGTCGAATCATGTTAAAAATTTATTTTTAGTAATTCTTTGTATTTTTGTGAATTATTGAAATACCATCAACGCAGAGGATAAAATCGAGTTAAAACAACAAGGAAGATTGGATTTAAAGGAAACAATTTTGGAATACAAATTTCATTTATAGAATTAAAGCTATGCAACAAACCGATACTAGAGTGCTTATTTGACCGTTAAGGAGAGGTGTAATTTCCACAACACATCCTGGTAAATTGGCTATTGGTGTCCAACATTAGTTATGCTTGCTGGAATTCCAGGAGTTGGAACGCTCAAAATTTGGGGTGGTGGAGGGGGTCGAGGCAGCCTTGGAACCCGGGGCAGACCTGAAAGTAAAGGCCCGCCTGGGATTTGGGATCGTGGAGGCGGCCTTGGTACCCCAGGTAGATGTGGAATTGAAGGTAGGCCTGGAATATGAGGCAGTGGAGGAAGCAAAGGCAACCCCGGAATCTGGGGCAAACCTGGTATTAAAGGTAAGCCTGGAATAGGAGGTAATGGGATTTTGGGCAGACCGGGAATCTGAGGCAAACCTGGAAGTAAAGGTAGGCCTGGAATCGGAGGGAGTGTCATATCAGGCAGGCCGGGTATCTTAGGTAATAGTGGCAGCTGAGCTAACCCTGACTGGACCAACAAGGTGCTACATGCTGCCCATAGCAAGACACGAGCAATTACTTGAACTTTGTTTGTCATGGTTTGTATTAAAATTTGATCTTCTTCCCAATAAGGCGCAGAGAAGATAGGTGTGGACTTGGTGATTCAATGTGAAAGCGGTCAAGAATTTAAAAGAAAAATGGAGATGGAATAACATAATTTCTTCAACCGTTTTTGCAAAAGCTTTTAATTAGTAATAGAAGTTATCAGATTCAGAATTAATTGATAATAAATCACCTGCAGTTTCTTTCAAGAGTTCTTTTATGCATTGTGTAACCTCAAGATTCATTGATAGCTAATGCTAAGCTTTATCACATTGAGTTCTTCTAATTAGGATACTGAATATGTTTGCCTACTCAAATCAACAACAAGGAGAAATCAAACCCAAAAAAGCAAATAAAATAAGAGATTCTTAATTCTATACAAATAGCAAAAATTAATCAAACCAAAAAAAAGCAAATCAAAGTAAAATATTACTTAACAACTCAACAAAAAAGATTAAAGAAAAGAACTGGCCTGGAAAGGTTTCAAGGACCAGAGTGTTCTTGTAAGATGAGGAAATGCACGTTGTTTTGAAGTTGGAGACAGTGAGGGGCCCAATGGCCATAGAGTGGATTGATGAGGCGACCTAGAGAACTGAGTCCGAGCAGAGGGTGGAAAGATGTTGGAAAGAGTTCGATCAGGCCGGAAATAACTGGAGCATGTGGAGTAGTCAAGGAAGATATTTATCTGATTTTATTTATAAAAAAAATGCAATAGTAATCTATAATTATATCTATCTGATTGGGGAATTTTTTTTCCAATCATGAGAGAGAGAGAGCTGGTCAAGAGCTCGTCCCCAATCACGTGAGAGAGAGAGAGAGCTGGTCAAGAGCTCGTCTTCTTTTGAATTTCATACTATAAGTTTGAGACATGAATAAAACTTCATGAACAAGATATATTTTTGAAAACAAAGATTAGAACGTTAACGTTTATGTAACTAAAAGAATTTACTTTTAGTTGATAAGCCAGTAGGATACTTGGAGTTGCTAGGGACAAAGAACAACGTCTCCATGACTGTTTCTTCGGATAAAACATGTTTCTTGGTAGAGGAAAACCAGTGGAACTACCACCTTCCATCTTATGCAGTGCACAGCTGCAATTGCGATGGTAAGGCCTTCGCTCAATCTCCATGTTGTCTACTGATATGCATCCGTCGAAGACACAGCGAAACATTATGTCAGATGCTGCTATAAACATGCTCTCCTCTGTCGTTGCCTTCCAATCTTCTTTCTAGCTGTAAAGGTATGTTTGTTGGAAGATTTGTATTTCAATGTGTCTATTTTATGACTGTAAATGTGTTGAAAGTTATGAGTAATTCTGCGAAGCTTTTATATAGAGATGGGAACTAGAATTCATGAAAAAGAATATAGGATTAGGCGACATGAAAAATGTTAGGTGCTTGCAGTTTTGGAAAAACAATTTACAGGATATGTCAGAGAACAATAAAACATCCATTTTAGATTTTATCTAACAACTTAAGTTTTCAAGTTGAGATTTTTTTTTATTAAACAGTTATAAATTTGAATCTTGACAACATGTTCAAATCTCTCCATCCTATTTTCTATTGTTTGTTCTGATTGCTTGAAATTGCAGTCTTTGTTTTGGGTCTTAGGAATGATTCTTCTGTAGGAATGCCTTCTACCCAAGATGCCATCTTTATCGTTGCGCCAGAGGTAGGGAACTACTTTGGTGCAACAAAGGATCCTAGAATAAAATCAATATTCTTCACGTGATTTACATAGAAGCCGAAACCATTGTTTTGGATCTGTTATATGGTTCTTGATTTTAACTTATGCAGCTCTTTGTTTGCAATCTTGACCGAGAGTATATCCTACACTCTAAAGCATCCATTTGATTGATATCTCGAGGTGTTATTTTCATCAACTGAAATCACAATTCGTTGTACAGTGTTGTTTTCTGCACTTCACTGTTCCGTTGAGTTGATGAAGTTCATATAGGCTGACTTCATGAATAGGCATTTTTTTTCCGGTTTCGACAGGTCTAGTATACCCCTATGTTTAATGAGCTCATTTGTGCAGGCCATGACTATTACACTGTACAGTGTCCCCATCTCCTTTTTCTTGCGAAAAACAGGGATTGCATTGTTTACAACGTGAAAAGTTTGACCTCAACTTAGCAGCAGACAATGTAGGCAATGCTGGGGGTGTTAGAAGAAACACAGCAGCGAATTTTCTTCATTTAATCTTAAACTATCCATAGATTTTCTAACCCACCCTGAGCCCTCATACGGATAAAAATTCGAATTATTGGGTACCTGTACAGCATCGCTGCGTAGCATATAGCCATTGTTGTTTCAGAATTTAACAATGCCATGCAGTGGTCCCTGAATCCTGATTATGAACCCTGGCACGGTTTTCTGCCAAGGAATCTAGCAGTCTTTAAAAAGACGGTATCAATAACTCAAGAAATGTAATTCCGCGTCTTTGTACTAAAAAGAGTGGACTATGTCATTTTAGACAATGACCATGTTACGCCACTTTCTTTACTGAATATCTGGAAATCGAATTCCATGTATATAGTCCTAATCCTATACAGTATTGTTGTGGATTCTAAAATCGGAGTGAGGAGAGACTATGAAGAAATATAAACACTCAATTACAGTTGTCATTTGTTGTGTCCGAAGTACTCTCTGAAAACAGGGATCCAATATGCTGGATTGATGAATCATCAGCTGTATAAGATGAAGTTGGGGAATGATTTCTTCCTTTGCTGAGGACAATCATCGGGACAAATATCTTTTAACTTGTGGAGCACATTTACAGTTGCGATGGTATTGCCCTCGCCTGATCTCCATGTCATTCAACGAAATACTTCGACTAAAGATACATCGAAATATCATCTCAGCAGCTCCAGTAGCCGTTCTCTCATCCCTTCTTCACTGCAGAATCCGCTTTGTTTCTGTAGGTAGGGATGCAGTGTCAAGTGTGTGTGATTTTGAGTTTTTTCTAAAGCCTTTGTGTGCTTTCTTGGTGCTTTATATAGAGCATGGATAGTGTTATCAGAAGCAGTAACCTAGGGAGAACATTTGCTTGATGGTGATTCTGAGTGAACCATAGTAAGCTTGGTCTCGTCGTTCTTTCCAGAGTCATTACAGAACCAAGACAACCCGTGTATTCCTATAGGGTCTTTTAGATTTTAGTTCTTGATGGAGGCAGCTCCTTATTCTTACTACAAGAGAGTTAGAATTACAGGGAAATTAGGTGAAAGGTTTCTAGTATAATTTGGTTTGGATCTAGAATTCTTATGTTTTAGGATTTCTTCATTGTTCTCTCCATGGAAACTTAATCGTTTCTAACTTTCTTCTGAAGTTATTCTAATTTTGTGACTTTCTGTGATTTCGGCTACCATTTCTATGCAGCCAAGCATCTATATTTCCTGACAAATTGCGTCTGGACATATAGCTTTCTTTCTTCTGTTTTTTGGTGTTTGATTGTGCCTGGAAAAAGCGAGATCTTTTTTTGGGTGTTTGATTGTGCCTGGAAAAAGCGAGAGCTATTCGGTACATGCAGGAGTTTCCGGAAGTAAGAACATTTCAAGGAACAATGTCCCCCTCTCCTCACTTTCATTTTGTTGAAACTGAAATTTGAAGACCTCCTAACTGGGAGCTGCAGGAAGATTGTCCTGTTCCCAGCTAGCTTCTGCTTTGCATTTGATTCCATCCACTAGCTATGGACAAGGAAGGACCCCACATATTAATAAGATCAAGAGGCTTTTTTATTCTTCAGGGATCTATTGAATTATATTTATTGCTTCAGCTTAGTTCGCCTTCATGATGATGATGATCTCTTACAGACTCGATGATTCTAAATGTCAGTGAGTTACCCAGCATCCCCATGTGGAGAAGTGCAAACTAAGGTCCACGCTTAGTTGGGAGTTCTTTTGTTGAGCGATGAGGTCAGAAGTCTGGATTCCCTTCCCTTCGCTGTGCATGGTACAAAATTGCCTCCTTTTGCTAGAAGAAGGTAAAGCCTAAAAAGATGAAGTTCTTGACCATCAAGTATTACTCCAAAAGGCATGGTTTTTTTTTTTTGTAATTATTGTATAAGACTTTGTTGTTGATCTTCTTATGTATTATTATAAATAGATTGTGTATAATTTTATATTTTTTTAATTTAATTTTTAAATTTTTTTTGTTAATTTACTCGTAATTAAATTTCAACCAATGGTAATTTACTCGTAATTAAATTTCAACCAATTTTGATTTCTCATGAAAAGATGGGATTAAGAGAAGATAGACCCAAATAAAAAGACACCAAACATGTGATGTATGCCAAAAATTTTGTAAAAAATACACTTTAAATGTTGAACTTTAAAAATTGTGTAAATTATATAATTTCAATATCTTTATATTTTTTAAATTCAATTTTAATATATAGTTTATTTTTGTTATTTTTTAATCTCTAGTTAAAAGAGAAGAGAGAAAAGCCATTAAATTATGATGATAAATAAAAAGAAAAGTATCATTGATACTGATTTAAACTCATAGTTTATCTTTTTTATTTTTTTATTTCTAGTTGAAAGAGAAGAGAGAGAAGTCATTAAATTATAATGATAAATAGAGAGAAAAGTATCATTGATACTGATTTAAACTACCAAAATGAAAGATACGTGTGTCAAATGGTTTCATTCGATGAAAAAATTTTATATCAAGTGTTTTTTTTTATCTTTAAAAACATGTGGTGTTTTTTTTTATCATGGTTTTTATTGTGTTTTATAGATGTTTTGAATAAAAAATAGGTTGAAAATAAATTTTTTAGTTGAAAAACAACTTAAATTCTATTTTTTTTATAACTACAATGGCTGTAATTAATTAAATTAGATAAAGTATCATCTAATTTTTTTAAAAAAATAATTGGGGTGAATGATTGCAAATAAAAAAAAAATTTAAAAACTCAATAACACAAGCCTTTTAGGACACATTCACCTGATAAAATAGGCCAAGAGAGCTGCTGGCTTTTCTTTAGGGTTTTTTTAGATTTTTTAACCTATAAATAGTTTTATTATTTTGGTTTTTTTATATATGTTTTATTAAAATAATTTTAAAAAAAAAAAAAACAAGAGGAAGCTTAACCGAGAGGGTGGTTATGCTTGTTTCAAGAAACATTTTATTATCTTGGTTATTTCCCCTTTCACAACATAAAAAAATTATTCAATATTTATTATCCTGGTTGTGTGTATGAACCGTCCACTTGTGGCGTATGCTTAGATGCCTAATATTAATTGTTTTTGAGCAGTGAGAGAAGCTCCGCGTCTGCGAGTAACTGAGAGGCACGTGCCTCCCCATCTATTTATTCAATTTCGTGTGGGAGTTTTTGTTCCCTGCACTCTTCGGCTTTCTTCATGCATGGAAAGAAATACATTTCTTTTTCCACCACCTATTTTCATTTTATTTTTTTATGTTTTGGCTTGGTTTTTTTTACAATAAGTTTTAATTAATTAATTAATTAAAAGATTAATTTAATATATTTTCAGACAAAAAGTTTAGAGTCGAAGGATTTTAATTTTCATTTTGATAGTTAAAATTGTGCACTTGCTTGCTCGAAGAGTAATTTATATGTAAAAAAATTAATTGGGGTTAATAACAGTAAAATTGTATATTTTTAATATTTAAATAGTTTCTTGAATTTTATTTTAATAAATATTTGAATATTTTATAATCAAATCAACTGAGTTTTTTATATAATATATATATATATATAACAATTTAACAAGTACAATTAGCAGTCCATGAACATTAATCAAGCTTCTGAAATCATGAATCACGAAATAGAACATGGCAGCCTCCAAAAGAGAAAGACGTTGTTTTTCTGCATAAACAATTTTATAGATAACAACAGATAAATACAAGGGAGCCGTCCACGTGAAACACCGACACTATTTGCTAGCCATGTTCCTCGTCAAAGAAAAGCCTTTATTGCTACGTTATATTTTAAAATTATATTAAAATAACTTTCTTAAAATTTATTTTTAATAATAATATATTAAAACAACATGATATTTAAAAAAAATATGAAATGAAATGCACAAATCATGAGTGCTATTGTGATTCCCATACTGTGTTATCTAGCACCTCGTGAAAAGTGTAATTATAATTATTTTCTAAATATTTTTAATATTAAAATATATATTGATAATATTTTTTATTTTTTAAAAATTATTTTTAATATTAGTATATTAAAATAATTTAAAAATATTAAAAACATTTTAATTTGAATTTAATAAAAAATAAAAAAAATTAATTTTTTTAAAAATACTTTTAAAATATTACAACAGCGAAACAAATCGAGTAAATGACAAAAACAATTCCCCAAGTTTTTTTTATTAAAAAAATGTATCCATGTTGATCTGTAGATGGCTTGTTTTGTGTGTATGCTGACCATTCAAACAAAGTGCTCAACTTTGTTTTGCAAATCTACCTGTCATCTAAACAAGACTGCAACTTTCCCTTCCCCAACTTCTGAGAAATTTCATGTAAACAGATCCCAACTTGAAGGTTTTTTAAAAAATAAAAAGAAATATTACATAAGAATAAATTTTCATAAAAAATACTTGAAAAAACGCAACAACCCCCCCCCCCCCCCCCCCCCCGCCTCTTTGCCATACACTCCAACTGTTGAAGGAGACGGTGAAGGAGTTTGTCCAATAACTAATAAGGGTTTTTTAGGCTTAGATTGGACTGGCGAAGGAGTAGTTGGGCTAGAACTAGGGCTTTGGGTTCGAGAGCTAGGGGTAGGGTTAGGTTTAGTATAGGATTTAGGGATTTGTTTTTTAGAGAGCGTGGGTGGAGGAGATGGAGAAGGAGTCGTCGTCTTGGAGAAGAAGGCAGTTATTTGGCGCTGTGGATTTACTATTGGTGATCTACCGTTGCTCTGTTTACGCGACGGTGCCATTTTTTCTGTGGCGAAGCACCACCTTGTACTTGGAAGATTTTTTCTTTCTTTGTTTCTGGCCAGGAGGAATAATGTTGGCAATTTTAAAGAGGGGTGCTCTCGGGTTTATTATATAGACGAGTAAGAGCAGCAAAGAAGCATGAGGGAGGGTATTCGCTGTTTGTTTGGGAGCGATACGTGCGGCCTTAGCGTGGAAATAGCCGTGTTTAATGCGTGAGTCAGAGACCTCCTACAAGTGTGGTTATGTTTGGTCTCATGTGTTGTTAAATTTAGCATGGTTCAGCTATTTGATTTAAAATAAAATCACGATTGAAAACATGATTCAGATTCCGATCAGGTTTTAAATTAAACCTTAAAAAAATATTAATTTTATAAAATTTTATATGACCTTTGAATTAATATGATAACCTAGTGATGCAGATTTTTTTTAGAGTTTTTTATTAAATTAATTTTTCTTTTTAATTTTATTTTTCAATAAAAAACAAGATTTATTTTATGTTTCAATTTTCATCATTTTTAATTTTTAATTTTAATTTTTTTATTAATCTTTTTATACAAAAAAAAATTATATCATTCAACATTTAATTTATTAAGAATTGAATTTCATGGTATTTTATGCTCTTTTAATTTAATAATATGAATTACAAGTTTGAAAAGTTAATATAGATTGATATTTGTTTTTTTAAAAAAATTTGTTTTATAATTTTTTTTATTAAGTTATTTTGATATCTTGATCTTGGTATTTTATGCTCTTTTAATTTAATAACATGAATTACAAGTTTGAAAAATTAATATAGACTGATATTTGTTTTTTTAAAAAAATTTGCTTTATAATTCTTTTTATTAAGTTATTTTGATATCTTGATCTAGATCATGAGTTTAGTAAAATAACTTGAGTTGGCTCGAATTTAATTACCTGAATTACAAATTTATTATGCTAACTTGAGTTGGTTGAGCTGATTTTTTTAAATTTTTTATCTTTTTATATTTAATGACATGAGAATTAATCTTTATTGTTATTTTATTTTTAAAAATTGATTTTTTATAGTTGAATCTATTAATTATTTTTTTTATTTTTTTTATTTAATTAAATAAAACTAGAACTCGTCCTAAAACCTATGGCTTTCGAATTTATTGAAGGCTTGCTGAAGATGCCAAAAATATGTACTAAAAAGACAAAAAAAAACCTATGGCTTTTGAATTTATTGAAGGCTTGTTGAAGATGCCAAAAATATATAGTAAAAAGACAAAAAATAAGTCAGTATTTGGAGTTACCAAGAACAAGATACTTTTGGCAATTAGTAGAGGTGATCTCAAAAGCATAAATTTTATTAACCTTTCTTGAAATTTGAATTCCCTAGATTCTACTCTATTTATGGTGAGAGGTTACGAGCTGAAATAGTTAAAATCTTGAGATTTATTTTATGAATATTTCATTTTGATATAAAAAAATTTATTTTTAAAATCATTCAGCAAGAATATTTATTTTGATAAATATATACAAGTTAATTTAGTAGTATATTTCATTTCAAGTGGTGCATTGGGTAGAGATTTATTTCTTTTTTGTAATTAATTCTATAAATATTACGTTATCCAATAATTTTTATTTAATTTATATAATATTATTAAATAATATTTAATACTAGTTTTTAAAATAAAATATAATTAAAAAATAATTTATTTTGCTAGGTGAAACCTAATTTAATGTATTTTTAATTTTGAATCGATCTCGGTTTAGCTAGTATAGTAAAAAATATCTCAATTATTGGTGTAAATAATGAAAGCATGCCTCATTTAACAATAAAAGCATGCTTCATTATTTATTCAACAATTTAACTATGCTATACTGTTTAAATAAATAATAAAGCATAATTATATTGTTCATGGTATTTCTTCACACAAGAAGTAGCAGCAATGCCCACTTCGGTTGCTTAAGTTGACTATGAAGCATTAATTAATGTAAGGTTACTTTAGAGTTTGATGATAATAATTATTAAAAAAATATTTAGAAATATATTAAAGTAATATATATATATATATATATTAAAAATTATTTGTCATATCAATAAATTAAAATAATATAAAAATATTAAAAAATTAATTTTAAAAAATATTTTTTAAATTTATCTAACTAACACAATACCAAATAAAAGTCCAGTGCATTCTGATTTTTCACAACTAAGGTCTGCAAATGTATCAGATTATAATCATTTAAAATTTATTAAAAAGTATAGTTATGGTTGATTTTTAAATTATTTTTTATATTTAAATATGGTCATCGTTGATTTTTAAATTATTTTTTATATTTAAATATATTAAAATAATATTTTTATTTTTTAAATATTATTTTTAAGATCAATATATTAAAATAATTCGAAACTTATAAAAAAATTAATTTTTAATAAAAAATTAATTTTTTTAGAAATTCACGTTGCTAAACGTTCTCCTAATCAACTTTGATTAGCCAACTTGTTTTATTTAAATATTTTTTAAATAAAATAATTTTTATTTAGATAAAAATAAAAAATATTATTCTAAATAAAGTTAAAAAATTAAATTTCTATTAGTTACGAGTTGAGTGTTATCCATATTTATTGATTAATATCCAAACTAGTTTGGAAAAAAACCTGGCTTAGCCCAAGCTTTGAAATGATAAATTATTAGATGAATCCGTTGATAATTATGCCTATCATCATCAAGAATACGAGCGATTTTTACGATTAAAAAGTGTTTATACTCTGCTGTTATTTTTTTTTTCCTGGTGAATGCAATGACTCAAATTCCAAATTATATTAATGATAATCAATTATAATAAATAAAAAAACTTATTTTAACCATTATTACAGTTGAATGAGAGAATTCCTAGCCTTGCTGTGTTGGTGTTCTTTAGGTGCCCATACATACAATCAACCAACAAATTAAAACCAAGGTTTCAGGTTATCAGTTTGGTCTCTAGCTCTACTGTTATAGGTATATTCAATTGTTGAGATTTTAAATTTATTTTTAAATAATTATAAGTTTGAGTATTTTAAGAAAAAAATTAATTAAAAAAATTAACTGGAAGAACAAGATCCGTAATCACTGTGCATCAACCTAGCCTGGAGGGAGGAGATCTCCCCCAGAGCACATGGGGAAATGGGAATGCAAGATATAATTGAATGGAACGTTTCTTGAAAAGAGAACAAGACTAAAATGCATACTTTTAAGCTTTCTTGTAATGGAGAACGAGCCTTACATCGGGAGACACTATCTGCTGGTGCAACACGTTCAAGATAGCTTGCCGGGACATGATTTCCGGCTACTTTTTGTTTGGCCTGGCTTCTACCAAATTCCACAACCACCACACCTACGAAGGATTGCTTGACACCATCAATGGGCAACCCACCTAGCACACTATAACGGTGCTTGCTTAGCTAACTTCAATATTCGTGCCAACAAGTCCTATCTGCTGTGGTGCCAGATCGTTAATTATGGCTGCAATTTCTTCCGTACTGTTCATCCTTCGTTGCACAATATTCTTCTAGCTTAGCTGGTTGTCATCTTGTTTTTTCTCTCGTCAACAAGAAAAGATAATATTCTTGGTGAGTTCTATAAATGCAACAAAATCTAGAGTTAGGTAGGAAAATGGAATAATATTAATTAATGAGTAGAAGTCATGCATGGCTTAGACTAATTACCTCTCCAAAGTCTCTCTCTCTCTCTCTCTCTCTCTCTCTAATTAATTTGAGCATACTTCTCCAAATTCTTCTTATTCGGTCCTTTAATGTTGTTTTGATAGCGATTGGTTTGAGATTAGTATTTTATACATGTGAATGGAGGTCTCGGGGTGTAGGAAAAATACTTCATCACTCGGTAGATACTTGATTTTACAAAAAATAAAATTAATTTTATTAATTAAAAAAAATCAGAGTTTAGGGGTTTAAATTTGAGACTTGGACAAATATTTTTTTTTTGTTTTTTGCTAATATCAAGAACTAATTTATTCAATAAGGAAGAGTTTTTTTCTTTTTCACTTAACTTTATTTTTTAATTTGATCAATTCAAATTAATTTTATTAGTTATTTTACTTTATAGTTTGTTTTGTTTGTTACGAGCTTATCACAAAGTCTAGGAAAAATTCCAATGCTTGGTTAATATATGATTTGATAGAATAAAATAAAATTATATTGATATAAAATAATTAAGTTTTAAGAATCAAATTAAAAATTAAAAAAATTATAATGAACCAGTATACTAAACTATGCTGCCACGTGGACTCCACACACCAACATGTGAATGAGACTCGTCGTGTTTAAGTGAAGGTTTGTTGTATCATATAAAGTGTTGCCTAAAGATCTATTTATTGAGGTAATACATTGGTAGCATCATTCTCTTTTCTCTTTTCAGGATTTGTATTAGTATAACCAACATTTAAAGGTGTCTGGTAATTTCTCTACATTAATTTTAACTATCATTTATTTTTTATTTTTTTTATTGTGGGTTTTTTAAAATTAAATTATTTTTTAAATTTACATTATTTTTGTCCAGTAAATTATTTCTTTACATTATTTTTTTTTGGGATAACCAAGGTGATGGATCAACTTGGTGATCCTTCAACCTGGAGCCTAGTTTAGTTGGTCAAACCAATACCTGTCAATCTAGAGTGTTAATCTTTGAAGTCGCACGGTTAATTTTTTATATATTTTAATGATAATAATAAAAATCGATCTAGGGTGTTAATCTTTGAAGTCACACAGTTAATTTTTTATATATTTTGATGATAATAATAAAATAAAAAATTGACTAATAATATGCTTATTTGAAAATAAGCTTTAGAATGGTTTTATACAGAGAAAATATCAATAAGCATAGTAGATTACGTAGAGAACTTAATTTGTAAGTCCAAGAAAGGAGCAAAATGAAGACTTGGAATAAATGTTCATTTTATTGCTTAAATATAAATTTTTATATCTTATTTAATAACATAATTAAAATGATTTCACATATTTTAATGTACATACATTTGATGGTTAATAATTAGATAAAATCTAATAAGAATTCATCTAGTTTAAACTATTAAATTTAGAATTATACATAAATCAGTTGCTTGTTTTGGATTACCAAATGAAACGATCAATCACTTATTTATTAGTGTTGAACATCTGAAAATTTTATAGGAATGGGTCGACCAACTGTCTTGATCAATCTAAAATGATTGATCATTTTATTTGTCAGAAGAATACTAACAAGTATAAACAACTAGTTTTTCTTAAAAATATAAATATAACTTGTCTAATATAAAATTAGCAAAAAAATCCAAACATATATGATATATAAGCTATTTTAAGAGTAAAACTACTACAAAAATCATGCAACACTCTAACTTGTCTTATTAAATCTTCATATTCTAGTATAGGGTATTTAATTTCATTCTCCTTACACTTAAATACCTTCAAATTCATTAAGCACTATGTTATGAAATATAAACATATTATAACTTCCATTGAATTATCCACTAAAACGAGAGAGTTTATTGTGAAAACAAAATTATCATTGTAATCTTTTTAAATTTAGATAAAAACTTTTGGTATTGGTGAAGGAATTTCACCTAGAAAAAAATCTTAAATAATGAATTTTTTTAAGTTGTGTAAAAAGTTTGGTGTAGATTCATCAAATGTAATTATACTATAAAGCTTTTACAAGTTAATAAAAACAATACTCAAATACGATTTGATACTTGATATATGAACATAAGCTTGTAGAATTACATTAAAAACAAGTTTATAAATTCTTTTCCCTCATATTTTTTTACTTTAAATATTTTAATTATATTGTTAGTTATTATATTTACTTAAAATAATTTATATTAATTAATTACTGAGTCTAGTGATACATTTGTTAATATCAAGTTACCTTAATTTCTGAACATCAAAGAGTTTGGTTAATGAAAAATCTAATTTTTTATTTTCAGAATTACATCACTTCAAAGATTTTTTTTTTTTTTTTAAGCTTTGGGTCGGGTCGAACTTCAAGGCGCTGGTCTTATAACCGTACACGTGAGAAATATGTACATATGGTTCCATTAACGGAGCTAACGGATTTTGAATTTGAAAGAAATGTGACGCTTATGGAGCTTAATTGAAACTAAACAAAGGTTTTTGGTGAAATTGGGACAACATTTAAATCTTAGGAGGTCAAATTGTAAATTACCCATAGTTAAACGACACGTCGTGGATCCTCAATGGATCAAAACCGCAGAGGGAAGGTATATGCCACGGCACGCCTCTTTTGATACCCAAACAAGTATTCCTCAATAAGAAATGGGCCCACACTACACCGACCCTATTGGCCGATGCCACTCTCGTGAGATCATTTCCAATACAAAATGCTATTTTGAAAAGCTAAATTGATCCTCGGTAAGATCATCTTCAATGTAAAATGTTATTTTAAAAAGTTAAATCAATAAAAAAGCATTTTAAATAGTATAAATATAATTTATTTTATTATATTTATTTCAATAAAAAAAAGCCATTTAAAAAGTCATTTGTATTAAAATGAAAAAAATAAGTGTTTTATTATTTTTTTAATATGTTTAATATTATTTTTTTCCACATGTCTACATTTTATTTAGTTGGTCTATTTTTTTAGTGATCCTAATTTGTTGGTTTTGGCTCTTTAAAGAAATATGTAGAAATAGCATTTATAGAAAAAAAAAAAACATTTTAACATTTTATTTGACTTCTCTTTTAGAATGTACAAAACAAACAAAAAAAAATCAAAATATTAATTTTTTATTTTTAGCTCTCCATTTGCTTCTCCATTGGAGATGCTCTAACGGAAGAAAAAACCGAGAATGCTTCTCCCCATTGAAGATGCTCTAACGGAAGAAAAAACCGAGAAAGCCATCTTCTTCTTCTTCAATTGGAAGCCGGCGACGAGAGGACATCGACACGGCAGACATGGCAGGAGGAGGTAAGAGAAGACCCAATCACAGCAACGAAAACAGAAACAATCAAAACAACAACAGAAATGCCAAAACCGACAGTGGAGGCGGCGGAAGCAGCAGAAGGCGATCAAAATCAACTCGAAATTCCCTCTTTATCGATGGCGGTCTCTTGGAAGACTGGTCTCCCATCCATTCAGGTCCGTCCGCTAATTCTTTCTCATTTTTTTTTTTTGCTGAAAAAGATCAAAACGCATAAGTTCAGATTAGCTTAGTTTTCAACTGCATTAGGGTTTTCGAATAGTGTGAAGTGAAATTGTTTTTTTAATTAATTTCTCGGGTTCTTCTATGCTTTATTTTTAGATTCCTTTATGGTGTTGAATTGCAGGAAGGAGTGTTAATGTGAATTCGAATTCCAAGTGGGTTTCGAAACCGGGGAATTCTAGTCAAGGAAAAGTGGGTTCTGGTTCGAAGAATGGGCCTCGTAAATCCTGTGAAAATGCTTTTGGTTATAGCTATCCTTCTTCTGAGCTTCAGGTATTGTTACTTACTAGGAGTTGCTTTCCGGCTGTTTGCATGAAAAAATGTGTATGAGTAGACTGGATGAAGAGAACTATCTCGAAAAATTGGGTATCAATTTAGAATTGGAGTGATTAGAATTTTCAGGTTCAAGTTTGCTTCCTTTCCTTCTTTTTCTGTTTTAGTTTAGGGCTCAAAATGGATGCTTTGTCATTTTCTTTTTGCAGCTAATAAAATTTACACTAATTCCTGGGCATTGGAAATAAGAAATGTCTTTCACTGGCTTGATCATTTCTCTTATTTTCTTTTATCTATAATATCAAAATCAGGGGGGTTCGTCTATGTATTTGCATGCATTCTGAATATACATTAACGAAAATGAAAGGAAAAAGGTTGTTCAAATTGGATTTTCACGATGGACTTTGATTGAAATTCACCTAAATATCAATCTATTAAAATGGAGCTCGAGTAAAGTTTCTCCCTTTAATAAAAAGTATGTGGCAATCATTCACTGCCAGACAAATGAATACAGAAGTGTTCATTTTGTTTAACCTTTTTAATTGTTGTGTAAGATTAGAAGTTGGTAAAATATTAATTTGGGTGATTCTAGTTACAGTGTTATTCTTTCTTTTTTTCTTTTTGAATATTATAGGAGGGTGTAGGCAGAGGTATGGATGAATCGCAACCTATTGTTGTAGTGCATTCCAAGGAGACTGAGATTGTTGCATATTTAGATGAAACACCAACTTCGAAGCCCTATAATTTGAATTCAACTTACAACTACAGTTCAGATTTTCTACTTGGTGAGAGCTCACACAAGGGATTGGGGTTCTGTGAGGAACTTGAGGCTACCACTGGTGCTGAATCATCCTCAAAGCAAATGGAAGAGGAAGAGAAGAAAGGATCTTCTTTTGATTCATCATCTTCTGATAAAGAAATGGATGCTGATGATACTGCTAACTGTGAGGCAGGTGAAGAAATGCTGACTGCAGCATTTTCTCAGAAGAAAAATTCAGCTTTTTTGTCTATTGGAAGCATAAATTTATTCACCCAAGATATATCTGATGGGGAAAGTGACGAGTCACTGGATGAAAGCTCCGAATCTTCTGAACAAGGACAACGAGTTGTGTCTCAAAGTGATGACTCTGAAGGCACATCTGATTGTGAAACGGATGTTGATGATGAAGTTGTAAAAGATTACTTGGAAGGAATTGGCAGCTCCAGTATTCTAGATGCCAAATGGTTGGTAGAAAATGATTTGGGTGATTCAGATAAGGATATTTCTTCTAGTGGTTTCTTCGATGAGACTCTAAAGAAGTTGAGTGGGATTGCCCTCGAGGAGGCATCTAGAAGTTATGGTATGAAGAAACCCCAATCAAGAAAGTACCATTCTTTGTCTGCCAGAGATGTGTCTCCATTTTTGGATGATTTTATGCTTGTAAAGGATCCAAGAATCATCTCTGCCAAAAAGAAGCATGTTGCCCGCTTGCCTCAGTCTTGGCCTTTAGAGGCTCAAAGGAGTAAAAACTTTAGAAATTTTCCTGGTAATGTTTACGTATACGCATTTATCCTAATGCATTGCATTCTACATGTAACATGCTGTATATCTATGATCTTCTTTAATTGGCATTTTGTAAGTTGGAGATTGTGATCCCATTCAGTGTTGTATGATTGCCAGTACTGGGATTGAAAGTGTAACCTACTGTCTTCATGTATTAGCGTGTTGTGCCCATACTCTTATGTTTATATGTCCTCGTGCATGTCTCTCTGGAACCCTTTGTACCCCCCTTTGCTTCTTAGAGTATAAAATGATGCTAGCAAGGTAGTTGGTTGCTTCAGCGTCTTGGAGTTAGAAGCTATTCTTCTCTGATGTTTTGATTTCTCTGGAAATTGACACTACTGGGTGCAACTAACTTTTTTGCATGTTTTTAACATGCTAATCATTCAGGTGAAAAAAAGAAACATCGTAAAGAAATGATTGCTGTCAAGCGTCGTCAAAGAATGCTGGCCCGGGGAATTGATATGGAGAAATTAAATAAGGTAAATGAATTCTTATTAGATTGATTGTTCCCTCCTTTCTTTTTGTCAATGATATGTTTGACAGCATCACAAACAGCTATTCATTTGTGTACCTATCAGCTAAGGAAGGAATTGATTTATTAGCTCCTTTTAATTTCAAAGCAACATGAATGGATGAAATAAATGATCAACGGTGCATTTTAAGTTAGTTTGAATGAGAACTAACATGTTGGTACCTTTTGTGCGTGTTTGTTATTGTGGTGCAGAGGGCTTTCAAAAGTGTTTTTTACTTGGAAATGTATCAAAATATTCTTTTTCAGATTTCTTTTTTTTTCATTTTTGATATCAACACATTAAAATAATTGGAAAATACTAAAAAAAATCAATTTGATGTTTTTTCAAGGCAAACACACTTTTCAAATGCACCAAAATGCAGCTGGAAATGCAATACTAAACATGCACTTAGTTTGCAAGTGCAGCTATCAGGGAAAAAAAAAAGAAGAATTTATCTATGGGACTGTAAATCAAGGCATGGTGTTGTGTTTGTTTGGAAATGGAAATGGATGGATGAAACAGAGATGGAAGGGATGAGAAGGATGGATTGTACATTCCATTTGGTGAGGTGGATGTATGCCCGATGAAGGAAGAGAGGAATCCCTCCTTTTCCCTTAGGGCCTGACATTGTCAGTTCTTCCAAATTGGACATGATTGAGAAGGAAATATTTGGGCGTTTCTACTTTACCTACTAGTTATTTGCTGCTTCCTTTTTCTTTCCAGCCGAAGGGCAAAGTATGGTTCCTTCCTTTTCTTTCCTGTCTAACCATGATCAGAGTTTACAATTGTCTTTTACTTGATTTTGTCTATATGCTTATGAAGCTGGAGAAATTGATGGTGTTCTGTGCTTTTCGATGATGTTTATAATGCCATGTGCCTTCTAGTCATCAATGAATTGTACTGAGCTGTCTAGCAAGCATAACAAATCACAAAAAATAATAACTAATAGCAAAGAACTAATGACTTCATCTTTTTTTTTTTCCCTTTTAAATTGTAGAAACTAGAGCAAATTGTTTTGGATGAAGTGGACATATTTTCTTTTCAACCCATGCATTCACGGGATTGTTCCCAGGTATGAAAACTTGATTCCTCTATATCGTATTGTATGCTTCATTGACATACTAGCAAGGATTTACCCTCTCCTTTTCTGAAATATATTGTGTGTTTTTGGCTTCATCAAATCTAACAATATTCTAATATTATTATTATCTTCCTTACCATTAGGTTCGACGACTGGCAGCAATTTACCGCTTGCATAGTGGGACCCAAGGTTCTGGCAAGAAAAGGTGACCAATGAACTAATTCTTCATATATTTGCTGATGTTGGTGCTAAAATTTGCTGAGATTTTTTTTTTTTGGTTCTTTCAGCTTTGTAACAGTGTCAAGAACACAGCACACATGCATGCCATCAGCTACTGATAAACTCCGTCTAGAAAAGGTTCCTAATTTTCATCTAATTGCATCATGCAATTGCATGCTCTGGTCCCAACAATTTTAATGATTTGTGCATTGCTAGCTGCTTTTTAAATTTTCACCCTCGCACGATACCTGTCTTTTGGTTTCAGCTGATAGGGGCTGGCGATGACAATGCTGATTTAGCTGTTAATGAAGGTCCAAGAACAAAATCAGCTAGTGCAGACAGAAAGAGGAAGAAGAAAAGCGCAAGGGGGAGTGGTGGGAGAAATGGTTTATATGCTAGTGGTGGGAGAAATGGTTTATATGCTAATCAACCAGTGTCGTTTGTATCAAGTGGAGTAATGCAATCTGGAGACGCTGAGACCATAACAGTGGATTCTCAAGAGATAAACGGAACTGGTGAAAACAAGGATGCTACAAGCTCATCGTCGAAGTTTGGTGCATTTGAGGTGCACACTAAAGGATTTGGATCTAAGATGATGGAAAAAATGGGATTTATACAAGGTGGGGGATTGGGAAAAGATGGTCAAGGTATGGCACAACCCATTGAAGTGACCCAGCGGCCTAAATCTCTTGGTTTGGGTGTTGACTTCTCCGACATCAGTGTTGACTCGGTGAAGAATAAACCTCAAAGCAGTAGAACTGGAACGTCTATAAAACATAGTAAGACTGAAAACCTAGGAGCTTTTGAAATGCACACCAAAGGATTTGGATCCAAGATGATGGCGAAGATGGGTTTTGTTGAAGGCATGGGCCTGGGCAAAGATTCCCAAGGTATCGTCAACCCTATAGTTGCTGTTAGGCGTCCAAAAGCTCGGGGGTTGGGTGCCAAAAGTTAGGCATCGGCTTTCTCTTTTTCCTCGGGCCGAACATAGCCGACAAAATGTATAATTTGTTTTAAAGGTACTTGCTGATAAATTGATCTTGCCTTGTACCTAAGTTAATTACTAGCATAATTACCCGACTGGGTAACTGTTGCAAGGGAAATTAGTCTGTATGGTTGTGTTTGATTTTGAAAGTTTTTTTATTTAAAAATAATTTTTATTAAAAAAATTTATTTTTGATAGTATTACACTAAAATGACTTAAAAATAAAAAATAATTTAAAACAAAAAATTTAATTTTCTCAAAAACATGACTTCTCTTATTTTTTATTTTACCGTTGCCACCTTCAATGTACTCAACACTTGTTGTCTCGAACTATCAAGAAAAGGCCACGTGTGGCTCATTTAAAGGCTGTCAAGAATTTTTATTTGTTAGGAGATTCGTAGTGGAATGGACAGATAGAAATGGCAAGTAAATTAACCACCAATGAATGAATGACAAAAGGGATTAAGAATGATTCATCTTCTGCTCAAATCATTGCTGCAATTTCATTTTCTTTCCATAACTCTTCTTCTCGACTGATTTGTTTAACTGTTCTTGGATAACATCTTGATTGGAACCTTGTGAAATGGGTTTGTACCAAGTGGTATAAGAACCTCAAACCTTTGAATTTAAGACATGCCACCTGAAACTCGATCCCAAGATTTTAAGAGGATTGAAGACTCCCTGTAAATAAAGAACAAACCCCTAAATATATTAAGGTTATGAAATTGTTAGAAGTGTATGGTCGAAAGTCGGACAACACTACATCTAATTATGAGGCTAAGTTTGGGGAGTTTAAGGATCTTATCGGTGGGCTCTCATAGCAACGAAGTTTCATTATGCAAAGGCTGCAAGTATCTGCTGAAGAATCCAACACTGCTAGAGATTAACAAGTTTTCTATAATAGAGATTCTACTCCAAAGCATGCTTTACACGTGAAGGGAAGACACCAATATCAACCTCAACCTCGTAAGGTCCACAAACCCAAACATGATTTTCCAACTTTTGATAGAAATGGTGTTTATAAGTGGATTTATAATTGTAATCCCTACGTTTGAGACGAAAGAAATTGATGACTCTAAAAAGCTTAAGTTGGGTTCATATTACCTGGATGGAATGATCATTTATTGGCACTAAAACTTCATGAAGAGTGTATGAAATAGGGGTGCGAACTAGAATGAGTATATTAATGCTTTGTAAAGTAAATTTAGGGGTCAACATGACCCATTAGAGGAGCTTAAAAACCTTAAACAAACTAGAAGTTTGGAAGTATGCATTCAGGATTTTGACATCTTGTGGAATATGGCAGAAATTAATGAGAAATAAGCCCTAATGTTTATGAGAGGATTAGAAGTGTAGATAAATGACCTGGTGAAAAACCTAAAGCCTTGAAATAATCTTATAACCTAACAAGGTTACAAGAGAATATCCTTACATATAGAAGATCCCATCACAATCTCACCAAAAATCATCTCAAACCATAACTTAGGCCACGTTCACTCCCCTATAAAACCACTACAAAAGTCTCACTACCTTAACTGATCACTCTCCAAAATTAAACCACCTCGGCCTCCCGACTAGCATAACTTAAAGGACCCACCAGTAAACCAACTATAAAACCCATCAAATCCATAATGAACAAAGAGCTAGAAGAAATGAGAGCGAATAGCTTGTTTTTAGTGTGATGAGAATTTTGTACCTGAACATAAATGTAGAAATAAAAGGCTATACTCCTTATATATTATAGAAGATGAAGAAGACCTCGGAGATGAAGAAGCTGAGGAGGTGGAATTTACATGACAAATAATTACCCCTCATATGTCAATCAATGCCTTTGATGGGATCATTGGTTTTCATGTGACTTGAAAAGTAGACAATCATTCACTTTATATCATGGTAGATTCTCAGGTGGCTTATAGACTTAAGTGTGAACTTACAACCATCAAACTTTAATAGTGAAACAACTAATGGAGGGATAATGATCTGCTCTTCCAGGTATAAGAACTTCAGTCGGAGGATGTAAAGAGTAAATTTCATAGCAGATGTGCTATGAATATGTCAGTTGTTGAGCTCTACAATAAGCACGGACCACATCAACCTTAAATATTTACTGGATCCGAAGGTATTTACTCCCTCTCAGCATTTAGTATAAAAGACAGAATGAGAATGTCACAGCCGATCTGCCGATGCTCTTTCAAGGATTTGCAGCAGTTAAGTTTTTACTCTTGACAATGTCAACTCTTTCTACTAATATTATAGAAGACATTCATAAGTCTTGGGAAATACGCGTGAAAAAAGGTTTATTTTTGAATCTTTTTGTGGATCTTTGAAATTTTAAAGAAAAATCAGGTAATTTTAATACCGCATATGAAAACATCAAGAACAACAATGTCTCCTCTTATCCATTCATCACCCACACCGCGGTCTCCTTCTCCAATCAAGCAAGCACGCCACCTGAAACCAATCTTCTTCCTCATTCCATAGCCATCATCTTCATTAAACAGCACTAGCCTCTTTTTCAATTTTCCCCTCACATGGTCCAACGTCCAAAACACCCCCCCTACTCTCCTCCTTTTCCTCCTCAACTGACCACCATTCCAGCTACCATAAATCCACATCACCGGCCCACAAACAACCACTATCCAGCACAACTCCTCCCTCCACGAAGCCAAAGCAACATTGTGATCTCTTATCCTCTCGACTTAGATTAGTAACCCTTTATACCTGCCGTTTACACAACCCCTTCCCTATCTTCTCACTGTCATTTACATAGCCTACTCTCAACCAAAACAAAACAACTCCATGTCAACCTTCTTTGTTCAACCCAGGCTCCATCTTTCTCTCAGCCACAGTTCCCTTCACCTAACCAACCCAAAACATAGACACGCCACCCCTGGATTCCCGCTTAACAAACCACACAACAAACTAAACCTATTACAACCGCCCTTCATAACCATCAATTGTCGCCATCTTTCCCAGAATCACCATCATCGTCAATCAATTTGGGTGTTAATAGCGACTGTTTATGGTGTTCAGGGCTGAAAAATATAGCGAAACAACGCGTTGGCGAGGGAAGTTTCGTGGGTGCCTGACGGCTTGAAATTTATGGGATGCTTCGTTTGTGGTGGTTTTGGACATAATTGTTTTTTTTGGGAATCTATGACTATGATTTTACAGTCGATCTGGACTTTTATTTGAGTTAGAGGGTTTCTCTGTGGGTGGATCAGAAGCAAGTTGATGTGGGTGAAAACGGTCGTGATAGGGGCTGTGAAATCAGCGGAGAGAGATGTGATGTGGAGGTTGTGCTGTCGTGTCTGATTTTGTGTTTTTAAAAATATTTTAAAAATGGTTTATTTTTTTATTTTATTTATTTTATTGTTTTAATGTTAAAAATAAATTTTTTAGTTTATTTTTATTTTATTTTAAATTAATTATTTTATTTTTTTGATTGTTTTAATGTTAAAAATAAATTTTTTAAAATAAAAAAATATTATTTTAATATATTTTAAAAATAAATATTTTAAATAGAGTATATTTTTAAACATATTCTTAGGTGACCAGATGAGAGGTTTCAGTTGACTGACAAGGAAAGAGATTTTTTAATTTTAAGTAGAGAGAAAAGAAGTTGTAAGACGAAGAGAGAAAGATTAGATTCTTAGGTTTTTTTAATATTATATATATGGTTATTTTGATTAATTTAATTTTTTTTATAGAGAATAATTTCTTATAATTTTTAAAATAATAGAGAGATTATAAAAACATAAAAAACTTGGGTAATTTTTCTAAAAATATTAATATATGAAATTGTAATAGAAAAACAAATCATAAACATTGTAAATCCATGAAAAATTTGTTGTGTTAAGAAAATAAAATAAATGTTATTTTAATATTTTTTAAAATAAATATTTTAAATTAATTAAATTTTCAAATATATTTTTAATTATAGTAGAAGAACAGTTTGTTTGGTAGTGTTGTTATAACTGTTTTTTAAATAATTTTTATATTAAAAAACATGTTAAAATTATTTTTGATATTAATATATTAAAATAATTTAAAAATATTAAAAATATATTAATTTAAAATAAAAATAAAAAAATTTAAATTTTTTAAAATATAAAAATAAACATACGTGAGGATCCAGTTTACTGACAAGGAAAAAAACAGATTTTTTAATATTAAATAGAGAGAGAAGAAATTGTAATGTGAAGAGAGAAAAATTAGATTCTTCAGTTTAATATGATTATATAGGTTAATTTGATTGTTTTGATTAATTTAATTTTTTTTTTTATCGATATAGAATATTTTTTTTATAATTTTAAAATGATAGAGATTATCGAATAGAATATTTTTTTATAATTTTAAAATGATAGAGATTATAAAAAATAAAAAACTTGGGGGTAATTTTCCTAAAAATATTAATATTTGAAATTGCAATAGAAAAACAAATGACAAACATTGTAAATCCAAGAAAAATAGAAGATTTGTTGCGCTCAAAGAAAACAATATTAATATTATAAATTGTAAATTGGACATTTTTAAAAAATATTTTTTATTTAAAAATAAATTAAAATAATTCTCTTAATATTTTTATTTTAATATCAATACATTAAAATAATTAAAAAATACTAATTTTTTTTATATATGTAAATTGTATGTATTTTGAAGATGAACGTGCTTTTGGGTTTGAAACACTCTCCTTGACATTTCCAAAGTCGTGTCTTCCATTCTTCCTGTCTCTTAAAAATCCCATTTTTCCAAAATCTCAAAGATCTCCACTTGCCGCACAATTTTTCTACAATACTGACACTTCTCTTCGTTTCTCTCTTTTGCATCACTGTTTTTGCAAGGTCAGGTTCTCTCTCCCTCTCTCTTTTATTTCACCTCGAACTTGCTTATAATTTGTCTTTTTAATGTCAAGATCTTAACTTTTACTGAAAAAACCAAAAAACACCACAACTTTGAGGTTTGATCATTTGTTTTCACGATCTGGTCTCCTAGATCTGACTGAAATCCTTTCAAAATCTAAAGAGATGAACTCTTTTGCTCATTTTAAGATCTGGGTCTTGACCCTTTGTATGGTTTTGCAATCTGGGCATGGGTTTTACCTTCCTGGTAGTTACCCTCACAAACATGGTATTGGTGATACTTTATCAGTGAAAGTGAACTCGATCACTTCTATTGAGACTGAGATACCTTTTAGCTATTATAGTCTGCCTTTTTGTAAGCCTTTAGAGGGTGTTAAAGATAGTGCTGAAAATCTTGGTGAGGTTCTTATGGGAGACAGGATTGAGAATTCACCTTATAAGTTTAAGATGTATATCAATGAGAGTGATATCTTTCAGTGTCAAACTAATCCTCTGTCTGGTGAGAACTTTAAGCTCTTAAAGAAGAGGATTGATGAGATGTATCAGGTTAATTTGATGCTTGATAATTTGCCTGCGATAAGGTATGCTAAGAAGGAGTCTTATTTTTTGAGGTGGACGGGGTATCCAGTGGGGATTAAGTTTCAGGATGCTTATTATGTGTTTAATCATTTGAAGTTTACTGTACTTGTTCATAAGTATGAGGAAGCTAATGTTGCACATGTGATGGGGACTGGAGATGCGGCCGAGGTGATTCCAACTATTGCGAGTGGGGGATCAGAACTTCCTGGGTATATGGTTGTGGGGTTTGAGGTGGTTCCTTGTAGTGTCATGCATGATGCTAAATCGGTTAAGAATTTGAAACCGTATGAGAAATACCCATCTCCTGTTAAGTGTGATCCCACCACTGTGGCAATGCCGATCAAGGAGAACGAGCCAATTGTTTTCACTTATGAGGTTACATTTGAGGAGAGTGATATCAAGTGGCCATCAAGATGGGATGCTTATTTGAAGATGGAAGGGTCTAAGGTCCATTGGTTCTCTATCTTGAATTCTCTGATGGTAATCACCTTCCTTGCTGGTATTGTCCTGGTCATCTTCTTGAGAACTGTCAGGCGGGATCTGACCCGTTATGAGGAGCTTGACAAGGAAGCCCAGGCACAAATGAACGAGGAGTTATCTGGGTGGAAGCTTGTTGTGGGCGATGTTTTCCGTGCTCCAACTAATGCTGGGCTATTGTGTGTCATGGTTGGAGATGGGGTACAGCTGCTTGGGATGGCAGTTGTGACAGTAATGTTCGCTGCCCTCGGATTTATGTCTCCAGCTTCCCGTGGAACTTTGATTATAGGCATGATACTTTTCTACATGATCCTTGGTATTTCAGCTGGCTATGTTGCAGTTCGTCTTTGGAGGACAATTGGCTGTGGCGATAAGAAGGGGTGGGTTTCAGTTTCTTGGAAGGTTGCTTGCTTCTTCCCTGGCATTGCCTTTTTTATTCTAACCACTTTGAATTTTCTATTATGGGGTAGCCATAGCACAGGTGCCATTCCGTTCTCTTTGTTTGTTCTTCTAATTTTCATGTGGTTCTGCATCTCGGTTCCTCTTACCCTAGTTGGGGGATTCTTTGGGGCAAAGGCACCTCATATTGAATACCCTGTTCGAACCAACCAGATTCCTCGGGAAATTCCAGCTCAAAAATATCCATCTTGGCTGTTGGTCTTTGGAGCTGGAACTCTTCCCTTCGGCACGCTCTTCATTGAACTCTTCTTTATCATGTCTAGCATCTGGATGGGACGTGTTTACTATGTTTTCGGGTTTCTCTTGATTGTTTTCATCCTTCTTGTGGTGGTTTGTGCTGAAGTATCTCTTGTCTTAACCTACATGCATCTCTGTGTGGAGGACTGGAAATGGTGGTGGAAATCCTTCTTTGCTTCAGGTTCAGTTGCTATCTACATTTTCCTCTACTCCGTAAACTATCTAATCTTTGAGCTTAAGAGTTTGAGTGGCCCTATCTCGGAAGCACTGTACCTCGGCTATTCCCTCTTGATGGCTTTGGCAATAATGTTTGCAATGGGCTCTGTTGGGTTCCTTGCATCTTTCTGGTTTGTGCATTACTTGTTCTCTTCAGTGAAGCTGGATTGAAGAACATTCTCGCACTGAAGACATGGCAGTTCGAAGCAAATATTGTTATACCGGAGCAGAAATGAATGCAACACTTTAAAGTAGTCCATCTGTGTTTTACTTTTCTTCGAGTTTATTTTGCTAGGATGTTTACTATATGTTAAAACAAATAATTTGGCTTAGTTTTGCTTAATTCTTTATTAGATGAATATCATGGCATGATAGCATGTTATACGTTCATTGTGCACCTGGCATAGTCATGGGATACAATGCAACTAGTGTTAATCATCTGAATTTTCTCTTCATTAGTTTGCTTGTATGTCATTCCTTGTGCATTTGGCTTTGATCTTAAAGTATCCAGCTTAACTGATATCAGCATGTCTACATTTACCTTTCTCTTAGGGTCATCCCCAACATTTTCCAGGCACTAAATCGTATTAGACTTTTCCGAGTTCCCTTCAGTGTTTTAGATTCAGGACTTGTGCACAAAAGTTTGGCATAGTTAACCAGCCAAACTAGAGATGTTAATGAACAGTAAAAGAATAGCAGTATCTATTGAAAACGGTGTTTCAGAGTCTGAAACTTGTGTGGTGGCAGGCGGGACACCCTGATAATTTTTTTTACAAAATAATTATTAGATTTCAAGGTACCAACCGGTTGCATGCCTGACAGGTGTTCAAGAAGCGAGGTATTGAAGGTCCTGGGACATCAATTTTTGTTGGTGTTTGTAAACCGTGAAGGAACCTTCACCAGAATTCATTATTCTTGTTAGATGAGTGAATTGAAATTGCCAAATGTACATGAAGAGATGCCGGCTGACCAAGTCGCAAGGCTGCTAATTACTTGATTAGTGTTGGTTTCAAGGGGTAGGGTTTGGGTGTGATAAACTTCTACGCTTCTGTTTCCTTTTGGCTCGAAACAGTCTAGACGTTTTTCGGCTCAGCTTTCTCATACTGCGACGTCTTCCCGAGAAGATTCCAGCATCACCAAGGAGTTTAAGAACTAAGGCGGTGAGGATGATCCTCGTTCACCTGCATCCAATGCCCACTCTCTGTAGTGAGAAAATCTACTGGTGTCTTAGTGCACAATGGCTAGCCCCCTTATTTTTTTTTTCTTCTGCAGTTAGAATTTTCCCTTGATGGTAAAAGGATAGTTCTTGGGATTAGACCATTATAACATAGACTAACCTGTAATGTTGTAAATCAAGGAATGATCAAGCAAGCAAACAAAATGATATCTCAAAATATATTTGCATGGAACAGCATATCGTGTGAACCGTAGAAAAGGATGTCAAACGGTATGCGTTGATTGGAGCAAAACAACAGTCGGACGTCGAAGAACAAGCATGGAAAGTTAATTTTTTAAGCTGCAAGCTGAAAGTGAGCAATTTGAGAGCTTGAAGTAGATGTCATGGTACTAAAAAATATAATAGTAAAATTAACCGGGACATTTTCAATCCTTGGAAATGGTTCGTATGGTAAGCGAGTTGAGTACACAGGATGGCTGTGAAAGAGAAAAATTGTCGTATATTTGATACTGTGCAAATTCCAAAATATCTTCATAACCATAGATCATCTTTTTTCTTTTTCTTTTTCTTTTTTTAATCTTTTGAAGCCCTATAGAGAAAAAAATGGAGGCCTCAAAAAATGGAAAGAAAAGAATCTGTGGTGTCCGTTAATCCGTTATTCTACCAGCACCTACCATCATCACCTCCTTGTCCTCCGCGAAAAACCTTTTCTTTCTTTCTCTCTGCAAAGAAGACTGACATACAATGTTACCCTCTTCAGTGTCCTCTTTCCACACTACCAATGCCCCTTCCACCCCTCTCTCTCCCCTCTCCACTTTCTCTTCTCTCTCTGCCTCCTCCTCTTCTTTTTCATCATCTCTCTCTTTCCAAGAATCTTCTCTTCAACATCGCCATCTTGTCTCCTTTGGCCCCCGTTCCAAAACCCTTTTCGGGATAAACTCCAAACCCAAGGTTTGTTTGTTCTTATATATATATATAAGTGTACTTTCTTTTCCCGGTTTATGACTTGATGTTAAGTACATGTAGTAAGTTCATATGTCTGTTTTCTTTGGGACTTGCAGGGAATATTGAGGGTGAGTTGTTCCACAAGTGGGCCTTTGAAGGTGATGATATCAGGTGCACCAGCATCTGGCAAAGGCACTCAATGTGAACTAATTGTCAAGAAGGTAACCTTTCATCATTCCTGTTGTAATCTTTAATTCTCCTTTTTTATGGTCACTGGTTGGTTGTTTGAAGCACCAGCTTTGGAGTTATTTGGATTATGAGGGTTCACATGGCATTGAATTTACAAATTGGCATTTGGAAATAAGTCATTCTCCCTTTGCAATTCGGTGGGTGGGTGGGGGGCGGAATTTGAATTGCACAAAAGAAGTTTTAATTATTTGCGGTGGGATGGATTGAGGGAAAGGAGAGGGTTAGTTTACAATGCGTAATTGTTTAGAATGAAGAAGATTGTCATATATTTACAGGATATAATCATCTTTGAAAATGAATTGGAGAGAGTTTTCCCCTTTGATTAGAAATTGTGTTTAGCTTGTGGCAGAGTATCTAATCGGCTACTCCTATTCGACCTTGTAGTTGATTTCATTTTATTCCGAGAGTAGTTTGTTTAGGCTTCATTCTCTCCAGTCTATCTTCTCACTCAGCTACTCCTAATGAATTTTGGAGTTGATTTCCTTTCATTGAGAAAGTAGCTTGTTTAGGTCTTATTGTCACGAGTCTAAGTGATGATTACATAGTCTCATATTCTATTCTTGTTGATTCTTACAGTTTGGATTGGTGCACATATCAACTGGTGATCTTCTAAGAGCTGAAGTATCTGCGGAGACAGAAATTGGCAATAAAGCTAAAGAGTTCATGAATGCTGGTCGTCTGGTTCCTGATGAAATTGTGACAGCTGTATTATTTCCTTCATGCACCTTTACTGGCTTCTATATTGTTTTCATTTCCTCTCTCAGGTGCCCAAGGAATATTGTCTCATTTTGTCTCATTTTGTAGATGGTGACAGCAAGATTATCATTGGAAGATGCGAAGGAAAAAGGATGGCTTCTAGATGGCTATCCACGGAGTTCTTCCCAAGCAGAAAGTCTTGAAAAATTGAACGTTAGGCCAGATATCTATGTTGTATTGGATGTACGTAAAACAATGATGCTATCATTGCTTATGATTATGCCAGACAATGATATTGCTCCACTTCCAATGAGGTTATTAGGAACTTATTCACTACAAAACTTATTGGACAATACCCCAATATTCGCACAAGAAACAAAATTTTCATACATGGATATCAAAATTTATGTACGTTTTGGTGCTCAAAAAAACAGATAAGAGCTTTTAGGATAATTCCAAAATTGTATGTTGTTTGTGAATCTGCTGTTAGTTTTTCTACCAGTGAAGGAATATTAAATATATGTCTTTAATTGTTATTGTCTTCAACGTATCACATACTTTGAATGCCAACACTGGTTTTACATCTGTCATATGTCCTAACAAAATTTTCTCCTATATATGGGATGCTTTAAATGTTAAATGCTCAGAGTAAGGGAGAAGGTTCTCTGTGATAATATACCTTGGCATGCATTATACATTTTTCTAGCTCAATCTTTCCGTGTCTTTTATATTCATGAGATGTATCTTTTAATACTCAGGTTCCTGATGAAATTCTGATCGACAGATGTGTTGGTAGAAGGCTTGACCCAGAGACAGGAAAGATTTACCATGTGAAAAATTTCCCTCCTGAGACCGAAGAAATTAAAGCAAGACTTATAACACGTCCAGATGACACTGAAGAAAAGGTATGACACTGTCACAGTTGTTCATTGCTCATCCTTCCATTGTGACATGTACAACTGCGAGTTGAGAAATACTTCCCTGTTTAATTTTTTCTGCTTCTCTATAGCTGTATACCAAGAGATTTTATCCCTCCTAACTTGAGGAAAAGGATGCTTGTTTCTATAACAAGCACTTTACACAAATTGTGTATCTGTTTGGAAACTTTAGCTTCTTTTTTCCATCTATATGCCATGTGTATTTGATGCTTTTCAACTTGTCTTTAGGTAAAGGCACGTCTTGATATATACAAGAAAAATGCAGAAGCAATCTTGTCCACCTACTCAAACATTATGGTTAAGGTAATTTCAATTTTTCTTATTGTTATTCTATTTCACTTATTCTGCTAATTTTCTGTCTATAATTTTTGTTTGTCACTTCATCTTAAAATGCAGATTGATGGAAACCGGTCAAAAGAAGTAGTCTTCAAAGAAATAGATTCTTTGTTATCTCAAGTGCAGAGAGATGAAGTAAAATTGGTAAAATCTGGTATGTGTTTTCAAGTTTTGAAGTGCTTTATGCTAGTTTGCACAAGATTTATATCTTTCAGAGATCAATATTCTCTCCTTTATCTGGCTATCAAAACTACTCTAGAAGTGAAAATATTGTTTGAATCATTTTGATAGACTCTTGATTTTATCTTGTGCTTAACATCAGTTGTTCACTTGTTTTAAATCAACTTAGACTAATTACCAATCCACATGCTGCTTCTATGACTATGTTATTTGAAGTGAATGCTCTTCCTCCATTGTGCGAGCCCGAAAACCATTAATTTAGATTATTTTTTTTTGCGTTGACAAACTGTTCTTATCAATTTATAAAACAGATTCTGCTACTCATCAACCAATATCCTGATAAGATCTCCCTATGGCCTCTGCCTAGTGTGAAAAATAATAGTTTTCACAAGAGGAAACTTTTTTCCCAAATTAAACCTTGCATTTCTTTTGGAACCTAAATGATACACTTTTTAAGTTGTTGACCTTTTCATTTTGTTTTATTATTTCACAATTGATCTAGAAAGTCTTTTAAATTTGCAGCTATCTAAATATGTATATAAGAAGGAAATGAGTTTATCCTATTCCATTACCTTCTCCCTATGACTAGGTCTTTTGCTTAGAGCAAGCTGCAAAGCAGGTTCTTGCTCCTAGTGAAGCCAATAAATTGCTGAAAATGATATTTTTTTTCTTCTGTGTATTGTTACTTCCACACATGTTGCTTCCTACATGCCGTTTCTGGAGCCATTGAGTTTGCAGCTTTAATGTTTATTATTTATTACTTGGTAATTTGAAGTGTAATGAATGTTTTCTGTCCAAGAAACTTAGGTGTCAAGCATGCATGATCTAAGATTCTAAAGAGACTCGTGTGAATTTATGTCATATATCATTAAGTAACATCAATTGATTGAATTCTCCATCCTTATCGTGTTCTGTTCTTCATGCAGAAAATTCAGTTCCTGAAAGTGGAAGTCGCTCTAGCCAGGCATCAGTTAGCCAGGTATATGGTTAAAGCTATGTTTTCTACAAGTCAACGGTAGCTTTTCTTTACCCAAAATTCGTTTAGATTTTAAGAAAACTCCAAGAAGTAATCCTGTTATACACCCCTTATTTTTCTTTAGCTCTTTACAGGATAAATGGAGAGGAATTCCCACTAGATTAAATAATATCCCTCATTCCAGAGAAATCAGGAATTATTTCTACGATGATGTGCTGCAAGCCACAGAGAGAGCTGTAAATGATGGTAGAACAAGATTAAGGGTAAGATGCAAATGTTGTGCATATTTTTTTCTACTTGAAACCCAACAGCCTTGATCTAGCAAGCAACACAATTTCTGTTTACTCAACCAGAAACTTTGCTTTCTTGTGTTGTAGTTATTGAATTTCACAGTTTATTTAGCATTGAGGTAAGACATTGTTGGCAAACAGCAGAACAAATATCTGTTCTATATCATTACTAAGCTAGATACAAATGCTCCTATGCATTTTTTCTTCAAACTGAAACAATAAAGTGTTTCATATATGGTTAGAGGAAATTTCTAGGCCATTCCTCCCTTTTCTGGTGCAAAGTACCTTTTTTAAGAAGAGTAGCTAAACCACAAACTATGTCATTATCTTTGCTCATAGGCTATAAACAAGAACATGTTGTGTTAGCATGGTACTAGCATAATGCTTCTTTTATGCATGACTGCGTGTTCATGGATGATTGTTTTGGAAGGTTTACTGAATTTTAGTATATTGTTATGTAGTTTTTGGATCTTATGTAGTTTTTGGATCTGGAAACATGTCTATACCCATTGCATATTAACTTTTATGTGAACCGTGATCTACATTGACAGGTGGACATTAACATTCCAGAGCTGAACCCGGAAATGGTAAGGAAATTCTTCTATTGAGTTACTGTATGTTTGTTCAGACTTGACCATATCTTATGATCCACAGGATGTTTATCGGATAGGTACCTTAATGGAACTTGTTCGAGTCATTGCTCTTTCATTTTCAGATGATGGAAAGCATGTCAAGGTAATTTAGCTGTTGGGATACAATTCTGCAACTGTTTTTTATTCCTATCCTGTTATTCAGAGTTTTTGAATCAGGTTTGTGTTCAAGGGTCTATGGGGGAAGGTGCACTTGCTGGAATGCCTTTGCAACTGGCCGGTACTCGAAATATTCTGGAGTTCATGGATTGGGGTGATTATGGTGCTAAGGGAAACTTCATCAAGATTGGTTCTATAGGTATGGGATTGGATTAGTAAGTGATTTCATGCTTCCAGTATATGATACTTTAGTCATGCATTTTTATTGAAAGTTAAGTCTTATGACAAGTAGGTTCACATATCTTTCATTGTATCTTTTAAACTCATTATCCGGTGCATTAATAACTTAGGGAACATTGTTTAATCAAATTCTTCATTTATATTTTTTTTCATCATTTCAGGGGAACAGGAGGTCAGCGAAGAAGATGATTTGTTCATCTTAGTGGCTCCTCAAAATGCAGTAGGGAATTGTATCATAGATGTAAGTATTTTGGAAATTGTGTCATCCCGCCTTCTGAAGAAATTTACTAGGCATACTTTAGCTGCATCTTTTATTTTTTAAGCTTGAGGTTGAATCTGCAGGATCTAAAAGCCATGACTGTTGCTGCTGGGAGCCGACCAGTTATTCTTATTAATCCAAGGCTCAAGGTTGGGATTATTATCTAAATTCATCAAAATTTCCTTAGAAAGATTTCTGCTATGTCCATCCTACATTTCATGTTTGGAGAACAATTAATGGCTGTGAACAATTCATGGTGAACATAACATGCTTTCGAACATGCAAGAATTACCCATTTCATCCAAAAAAACTGTCCTCACAAAGAAACTAGCCCTGTTGATCAAACTAGCAAGGTTTTGCTTCTCTTTTTCCCTTTTCCTTCTAGTTATCGGGGAAGTGAAGAAATAAATGTTTGAATTATTAAAAGCATTTTATTTTGGTGTTTTCAGTATTTTATGCACTCTGTTACTATGCTTAATGTATTACCGTCCTCTCTTGTTATCAAACTCATGTTACTGTTAAAATCTTAAAATTTCTTGCCTGGAACACATTTGTGTGAATAGTATTTGACAAATCCTTTTGAATCCCTTCAAATTCAGGACTTACCCGGTTCTAGTGGTGTTATGCAAGTAAGTAGTATGCTACCAGCGAGCTCATGTAATTGACATCAGTAGGAGTTATCAGTTCATAAATCCTAAGTTACTTTCTTTTAGACAATGGGCCGGGACAAGAGACTGGAGTATGCTGCTTCCTTTGAAAGTTGCTATTTCTTCCGCCTTCTCTATTATGCAGGAACTCAGTATCCTATTATGGGAGCTCTCAGGTATGATCACCATGAGATTAATACTTTTTGAGGTAACCAAAGTTTATACCAGATATGATTGTTATTAGGTTTCATTACATGAGATTCTAGAGTTTCCACATTCTACTTTCAACTTACTTGTTTTGGTACCGATCTAGGTAGTGACTTCATTGAAGGGGTTTTTTGTTCTTTTTCGTTTTCTTTTTCTTTTTTTGTGGCCAAGTCATAAATCAGATCTTGGTAACACTTTGTTCTTTTGAGGAATAATCCTTAATAATTTGATCTTATGAGCCATAAATCAATCGTATATAACCTGCCTGCCTAGACCGGTGTCTTTGTTGTCTGTTGGAAAATATCTGATGTCTGCTAGAACACGCTGTATGGAAACTAACAAACAGATTAATGGGTTACCCTGACAAATTCTTTTCTTCCGGAAGCATTTTTGTGAATGAAACAATGTGAAACAATCTAATTGTATGATTTTTAGGATGTCTTACCCCTATCGTTATGAGTTATACAAGAGAGTGGATCAACCATCAGGGACAGAGAAGTACGTGATCTTGTCAACATTTTCTGAAAAGCCAAGTACTGATGATGTAAACGATGCATTCATGGGGAAACCTAGGTAATTTATGCTTGCACAACTGGTGCTTTGTGTGTTAAGGAGGCTGCAAAGTTTGCCATCCGTTTCTTAGTTTTTAATCAAAACTACACGTGTGCTTGTGTTTTGCGTATACATGTGCATATTTGCAAGTGTAAATCTTGCTCCCATGATGAAATCGTATTATTCTGGTTTATGTTTTGCAGAAACGGAGCTAAGAAAGCCTCAGGATTTTGGTAAGAAACATCCATGTTTTCCTAAATTAGCACCGTCACTATCATCTTTTTCATCGAGTGATCAATTTCTTTCTCCTGTAGGGGCTTCTTGAGTAGTGTTTTCTGAGCGGAAAGGACTTTTTCACGTCAATATTTCAGTAAGCATACTATAACAGAGCCACTGTGGCCAATAGAATCAATACCTTTCTATCAGTACCAACTGAGAACAAAAATGTGAAATTCTCATTCAGATGTTTGGTTTCAGGAATTTGCGAGAGTAACCGTGAAACCTCGGATATGGTTTGATGACCTTACACTGAATAGGTTTTTTTTTTTTTTTATCATTAGATCATAGCATTATGTAAAGAACTGATGTTTCTTTTACATAACTCAAGAACAGTGTACATTGGTTGTCTTAACCTGTCTTCGAAGTTCATTAGAACTGCCTATAGTCATGCAAACTGCAATCTTAGTAAGTGGGGAGTGGCATACAGGCCATATAATACTTGTCGAACTAACCGTTCATCTATTTCTTTTGTGATAAAAAAAAACAGGGCCTTTAGCGTCTTAGATTTCAAATTAAGAGAGTGATTGTTTTTACATTTTACATTTTTATTTTAAATTAATATTTTTTTATATTTTTAAATTATTTTGATGTGATGTTATCAAAAATAATTTATAAAAAATAAAAAATATTATTTTAATACATTTATAAATAAAAAATATTTTGAAAAATAACTATTATTAAACCCTCAATTACTCTTTAAGCTTGAACATTAGGGGCCATACTTTACCTGCCTGGTTGAAAGTCTGTTCTCGTGTGCGGCACAGAAAAATTAAGGGAGTATCAGAGAGTGATAATAGTCTCTCTTTTTTAAGTAATTTTTTTGTTAGAAAATATATCAAAATAATATTTTTTTTGAAAAAAAAAAGTTTTTATATCAATAATTAATTCTCAATTGTGCCCTCAATAACTCTTTAAGCTTGAACATTAAGGGCCATACTTTACCTGCCTCGTTGAAAGTCTGTTCTCGTGTGCACAGCAGAAAAATTAAGGGAGTATTAGAGAGTGATAATAGTCTTCTTCTTTTTTAAGTAATTTTTTTTGTTAGAAAATATATCAAAATAATATATATTATTTAAAAAAAAAATGTTTTATATCAATAATTAATTCTCAATTGTGCCCAAGAGTTGCGACTGGGGAATTCCACCTGGACGGAGGTCACAGATTCAGGTCTTGGGCAGGCTGAGATGGAATCTGCAGTTAAGAGCTACTTCTCACTCTGTAGAAATGAAGTCAGCAAGGCCTTCTGTTGAGCTAAAATGCATGGTTGGGAGTCAAATTCCATGTTAAATACCTTCACCAAATCTTCCATCCTGAGGCACACTCTCCCTCGGTATCCAGTCATGCACATTATTCTTCTGATCATGCTGCTCAACTTGTCAAATTAATATATGAAGCTTGGCATTTTAAAATAAGATTATGAATGTGTTTAAATTAATATATAAAACTTGGCATCTTAAAATAAGATTATGATTATAAATGTGTTTTGAAATGCGGTATAAATTATATTTTTTAAAATTATTTATTAATGTTGACCAAAGAAGATTTCCACTGTGGTAGCACCATTTCTTTATTGGACGCCTATTGAATTTATTTGGTGTTGCAAAATAAGAGGGAGCAATAATTGATTCCTTAAGTCATTACCACTAATTCTGGAACTTTAATTAAAAATATTTTCACATGGGTTATTGATAATGCTTGTTTTCGTGGTTTGGTTTGTTTATATTTTTAAAATAAAAAATTAATTTTTTTATTTTAAATTAAAATTTTTAATACATATTGATATCAAGAATATATATATATATATATTATAAAAAAATATTATATATTTTAAAAAATAACTATTATTACATTACTGAACACTACTTTTAAGGATATACAGTTCTTTTCAAGACTACAATGATATAGAGATTATTGGCATTGAAGAAAGCTTTGAAATCAAACCCATTCATCATTGAGTTTGATTTGATTAATCTTTTTTTTGCCATTTTTTTGGGTGTACAATAAGGAAATGAGATTCAGATGATGGTGATCTGTGGTCCATGGTGGAACATCTCCAATCAGTTTTCCTCGCCATTGATGATGAATAAGATGGAATTGATTTTATTATAATTTTATTCCTTTCGTGCTCCATATCCAGGAATCAAGGGCCTTAAATTAAATTGTAATCATTTTTTATATGAAAAAAAAGGGTAAATGTGTTGACTTTATTAATAATTAACAAATAACACTAATGGTTATTCATTATTATACTTTTAAAAAATCATATCAACAAAATGATGTGTTTAACATTCATTCTTTATTTAAAAAATTATATAAAAAATATTTGAATATAGTGAAATTCATAAACTAGGTTATGGATCCGACAAGTCAACTCGAGTCGATCTAGATTAATTCGGTTTATCGCAATTTTAATATTTAAAAACAAAAAAGAATATTATCTTAAATACTTTTAAAATAAAATTCTGTTTTTATCTATAGTTCAATTAACTTTTAAAGTTATATGGTTAGGTTTTTTTTTTTTTACATTGAAAAAATTTATACATAATTTTAATACCTGTTAGTTTTTTTTTTTGCATTGAAAAAATTTATACATAATTTTAATATATTAAATCAGGTTTAATGATAAAATCAAAATAATTACATGACATGAATATTCTTTTCCAGTCACTTAATTATTTCAAATCTCCATCATTAATACGCATATTTTAAACCTTAAACCTTGAAATATATGGTAGCTCGCATTTCTTATAAGAATATAATCTTCTATATTGTGATGGTAATAAGAGAACAACATCACATATATAACCTGCACACTTATGAATATGAAATCTGAAGTTTTATCACTAAACCTCCTTGTGTACTTAACATAGAAATTAAATCCTGCCCGGATAACGTCGAGTTTAATAAATTAATTTAAATTAATATTTTTTTTAAAAAATCAAATTATTATTTTATTAAAAAATTAAATCAAGTTTTAATCATCAAGTTTATCGTATTGAATTGAGTTAAAAATTAACTAAATCATAGATTAATCTTTAAATTAATAAAATTATTTTAAATTAACTTTACATTAATTGTTTTTTGTTACATTGGGCTCGTGCTAGAAAATAGTAGTCAAATTATAAGTTAACCTTGTATTAACTTGAAATATTTTTTTTTACTATCAAAATTAATAACCATAATATTTACAGGGAGTGTGTAATTATAATTTTTAAAAAATTATTTTTAAAATAAGCCATCAAAACATATAAAAATATTAAAATTTTTAAAAACATGATTTACACGATTTACACCTCGCTCCAGCCATTCTCTTAATACTTGACAGCTTCGTAATAGTACATCGATGCAACAAAATAACAAAATTCATAAGGAAATTTTGTTGAAGAGGGTGGCTAAGGAGGAAACATAAACGACAGGATTAGACAGATTCCTGTAAAAATCCTTCTATAAATTTGGTTATATTCCTATTGATATTCTCGGTCTGTGAAAATTATTTTCAAGTAAAAAAAAAAAAAAGAAGTAAATATCGACGGATCATTAATGAGGCTCAACTGTATCGGAGAAGGGAAGAGGTGTGCATTAATGAAGGGATTGACTTCCATTACATAGAGACATGTTCTTGATCTCTCCATCACACGCATCATAGAGATATTAAACTTGTCAAAACATGGCGGGCAGATGCCACTACTTCAAGTTTTATTAAAAAAATAATAATAAAATAAATTGATTTAATATGATTGGATAAAAATTCTAGTTGACTGAGAACTCAATTGATTAAAAAGATAATATTATTTTGATTTTTAAAAAAAATTATTTTAACCCAACTCTTCATTCGAATCTTATCCTAGATTCATTCTTGGTTGGTTTTAATAATAATGATACAGGTAGATCGAGAATTTATTCCTACTTGCATCTTGATTATTATTTTAATATAGTAATGTGATAACTATTGTTTTTTAAAATAATTTTTATTTGAAAATATATTAAAAATTTATTTTTTATTTTTTAAAATAATATTTTTAATATTAAAATATATAAAAAAAACTAAAAATATTAAAAAAAAATACAAATTCACCCAAAAAAAAAAACAGCACACCACCAGTAAACCTTAATTAATCCGGTAAAAAGACAACGGGCCATTAATCCCATCTCTCCCCTGCCCGAGCCACCATTGACTCTTGGGAAAGCAAAGGTGGGAGAGATAGAGAGGGTGGCGCGTGGGGACCTTTGCTAGGCATGTGCTTGTCCAGGTAAGTTTAATGAATGGATATCAGAATAAGAGACCTTGGCATGCAACGAAAGCATATAGAATGAACAATTCAAAATTGGAAAAATTAAAATACAGATAATTCTTTTTTTTAAAAAAAAAGCAAGAGAGAATCAGAATCTTATATCCAACAAAAGGAAGCTAGCAAACTCTCATTAAAGTCTTGCTATCCACAAGTGGAAAGAAGACGTAGATGACGAGATGGATCTGGAAATCAATATTAAAGTCTTGCTCTCCTGTCTGTATTTACATGGAAATGACTGGACAATATAATTTTCTGCTATTCCAAATCCATACACAGTCACCTCAAAGAGTATATATCGCTCCATTGGTGTGATAACTTATATATATTTCTTTTTATCTAATCATGGATAAAAGAATGTTTAATTAATCAATTCTTTTTTTGGTTTTTTACACTATATTCCATTTATATTTGTGTTTTAAATCTTGATTTTGTAGAGATTAAAACAATTTTGTTTATTTATTTTATATAAAAAATCTATCCCACAACGGTTTTAATTAAATGTATTATTCTAAACTTATTTTTAAAAAATAGAAACTAGAAATATTTTTCTTAAATTTCTAGTTTCTATTTTTAATACAAAAATGAAAGCTTAAATTTTTAAATTTAGATGTTCGGTAATAACATAGGGTTTTCGAGTTCCTATCCTAGCATTAAAAAAGAAAGAAAGAAAGAAATTGTGAAAGGGTGCATATAAAATTAAGAGGGTAATTGCTTCTATGGTAGATCTTGGTTACCATGTCTTGTTTAAGCTATATGGAGATGTGTTAAGAGACAATGTTTTTAGTATTTTACTAGAAATGGTGCCAAAGATAATACGAAACCTAAAATATGAAGTTTGAATTTGAATAACATATTAAAATAATTATTAAATTTAAACTCAATGTATAATATCATATTAGGAGAAAATTGCAAACAAAGACATTGTAAGAAACCCATAATATTAAATTTGGATACCATATATTTTACTACCAAATTGACTCCTCAATGACAACACATTAATATCCACCCCAAACTGTATGCTGTATTTTGCCTAAAGCCATCCATCAGAGTGACGTGCTACCCCATGTCTGTGCAAAGTTATGGATAAACCATTTTTTTTGCATGCTTCACACTATAGTTTCTGATTCCCACATGATCAGAGTTGAAGTTATAAGAGATTGATTTTTCTTCTGGTGAATTCTCTCTGGAAAACCAAGAAAAGGGTCTGTGTCTCTCTGTTGATTCTGGTTGAAATTTGCTTGAGCTTTGAAGATGGCAGGAGGGCATTTTGGGCCGGCTGGTGTGGCCAAGGAGAGAGCAGAGCAGTATCAAGGGAAAGTCACCTTTTCTGTCATCATTGCATGTGTTGTTGCTGCTGTTGGTGGCTGTCTCTTTGGCTATGATATTGGGATCTCAGGTGCTTAATTTTTTTTTCACTTTCTCTTGATCAAAAGTTGATAGAGATGGATATATAATATATTCTGAACTGCTGTTGTTTTTGTGTAAAACTACGTTGAGAGAATATTCTAGTTGCGGAGAGGGTGAGAGTTAGGTGTCAAAGGCAATAATGAAACAGAAAGTGAAAAGTTTTCTGGATATCTGGCATAGGAAATGGATAAAACAAGACTTCAAACCAAAGGGTCTTCTTGCACATTTCTGAAATTATAATGTCGATGAAAGATTTAAATCAATAAGCGATCATTCAATTACTGCCCAAAGAAATGAGAAATTTGTAATTGTAATATTGATATTAATCATTGGCAGAATGATGAGAAACTGTGATAATTTCTTGAGGCTCGTCTTGAAAAATAGATGTTGTTGGCAGCCTATTGGTGATATCTTCTCCAGCTGGAAACAGATAATCTTGACGTAACCAGTGTTTAGAAGACTCCATTGACCATCGTTGATAATGAGGATACCAGATGAGCCCTCCTTGTATGATCATTTTTTGTTGAATTTTCCTTGGAGATATCATGTTGATTCAATTTGCAATTTGGGTTTTTAATGTTGTCATCTTAACTTAAGGATCATGATGATTGGAGATCAGTTGGCATCAATCAACCGAGAAATGTTATGAAAAGTAAAAAAACAATATCTTGAAAAATGTTGGAGTTCTGTAACCTCTTGGATTCTGCTTCAAAAACTGAAATTTTTGTTATATTAACTTCAATGATTAACAGGAGGAGTAACATCAATGGATGGATTTCTTCTGAAATTCTTCCCTGATGTTTATGAAAAGAAGCAGCATGTACATGAAAACAACTACTGCAAGTACAATAATCAAGGATTATCAGCCTTTACATCTTCTCTCTACCTTGCTGGTTTGGTTGCATCTCTGGTTGCAAGTCCTGTTACAAGAATTTATGGACGTCGAGCAAGTATAATCTGTGGTGGTGTCAGCTTTCTCATTGGAGCTACCTTAAATGCCTCGGCCATCAACCTGGCAATGCTTCTCTTGGGTCGAATCATGCTTGGTGTCGGCATTGGATTCGGAAATCAGGTACTCCATTCTGCTTCAAGATATTTCCTGTAACAAAGCACATTCTTTATCCTAAGATTTGGAAACGAATTGGAATTGTGGTGATCAAAAGAGAGCGGATGTGTTGCAACAATCCTTTAGTCTTTTCTCTTTTTTTCCATTTTACTAATATACTAGTGCATCCATGCTACTCTTGCTTCACAGGCTGTCCCAGTATACTTATCAGAGATGGCACCAACTCATCTTAGAGGAGCACTGAACATGATGTTTCAGCTAGCAACCACCACCGGAATCTTTACGGCGAACATGATTAATTATGGAACCCAGAAGCTTGATCCGTGGGGATGGAGACTCTCCCTAGGTCTAGCAGCAGTTCCAGCTGTCTTGATGACAGTGGGAGGGATAGTTCTGTCCGAGACACCTAATAGTTTAATAGAACGAGGAATGCAAGATGAAGGGAGAAAAGTCCTCGAGAAAATCAGAGGAACTAAAAATGTTGATGCGGAGTTTGAAGACATGGTGGACGCAAGCGAGTTGGCTAACTCGATCAAGCATCCATTCAGAAACATCCTTATAAAAAGGAACAGGCCTCAATTGGTTATGGCAATCCTGCTACCAGCGTTTCAGATTCTGACAGGAATAAATTCTATTCTCTTCTATGCTCCAGTGCTGTTTCAAAGTATGGGATTTGGGCGCAATGCTTCCCTCTACTCCTCAGCTGTGACTGGAGCAGTTCTTTGTTCCTCTACCTTTATTACCATTGCAACAGTCGATAGAGTAGGCCGGAGATTTTTACTTATCAGTGGTGGAATACAAATGATAATATGCCAGGTAAACATGCACTACTCTTTCATGTGCATTGGCTAAAGCAGCCCGGCATGTGTCAATTCCATAACTACATCATAGAGGGTAGAACCTTCATCACCTCTGGCCTCAAATAACCATAACTACTTGATTTGTGAAACAGGTAATTGTTTCTGTAATCTTGGGGTTGAAATTCGGGGACGACCAGCACCTATCAAAAGGTTTCTCCGTGTTGGTTGTCGTTATGATTTGCTTGTTTGTTCTAGCCTTTGGATGGTCATGGGGCGGGCTTGGCTGGACCATTCCAAGCGAGATATTTCCGCTGGAAACCCGATCAGCTGGACAAGGCATTACAGTAGCTGTAAATCTTCTTTTCACTTTTGCTATAGCTCAGTCTTTCCTCTCCCTCCTCTGCGCGTTCAAGTTTGGAATCTTCCTCTTCTTTGCTTGCTGGGTTCTTGTCATGACCATTTTCGTCTACTTCTTCCTCCCCGAAACCAAGGCCGTTCCTATTGAAGAGATGATATTCCTGTGGAGAAAGCATTGGTTCTGGAAGAGAATAGTGCCTGGGAATCCAAATGATGAGGGCAGCTCGACAGAATTAGGTGAAAGAGTTGAAAGGACAACAGACTGACCTTGGCAGCATCTAGTGATCAAGACATCGTACAAGAAAGGCATAAATAAACATGCAATTCACAAAAAAGAAAAAGAAAAAAAAAAAGAGCATGATTGTTAGCCACGTGACCTTAAGTAGATGGATTAGGATGTTCAAGCACGAGACCCAACCCCGCGTTATGTAATGATCTTATTTTTACATTATCAATTTAGTTATCACTAGTTTATTAGGCCGCATTTTCCCTGTTGGTTTCAAATTATTTGAAACGTAAAAATATATTCAGATTGTTAAAAAAATTTCAATATTATCACTAAATTTGGTATAACTATTTAAACTAAAACAAAATCTTGCTACCGAAACTCGCATGCCTAGCTCATTTTTTGTTGTTCATCTTTTTTTTATAAAAAAAAATACATATAATATAATAAGGTAAGAGAAGGTAACTTGGTCAAACTAAATTAAAGAAAAAGAGAGAGAAGGACAAGAGGAGATAGAGAGAGAGAGGAGATGCAGTTATCTTGTAGATTGAAAAGATTGAAAAATTATTATTCATTTAAAATGAATAGTCTTACCATATTTTTTATCTCCTAATAAAAATAGACGGGAAGAATTGAGGGGAAAAAAAAGGGATTGAGCTTGTTCTAAACATGCTTTACATAGTAAGCATTATTCAATAATAAACGACATTATATTATTGAGCTAAATGATAAAAGAAAAGGAGAGAAAGAAACGAGTTTGTCCTAAACAACCATGAATAATATGATTAAGTTCGAGACTTGTTTTGAATGTACTGATAAATACTATTATAAATAACAAATGTTATTTATAAATAATAAATAAGACTATATTCTAAGGGATGATAGAGAAAATAAAAAGATAGAGCTCAGCTCAACTGAACTTCTTTTTCTCTGATTTTATTTTATTTTATTTTTTGTTGTATTATCATTTGTCAATTAAAGTCTTGTAAACATAAATGTTTTGAAGACTTTAACTAACTGAAGAGGGAGAAAGAAAATACTTATAATGTAAAAGTTTATCTTTGTGGCTATAATTGCACAAAAGTGTCACTTGTATATGCATGCCTTTGAATGCTTATTTGTTAAGAGATTTTTGTCAATATTTAATGGAGAAATATACATGATATTTCTAGATACAATAATAACAAGGACTTGAAGGTAATTAGTTGTAGAAACCTTGAGACATTAGTTATGAGAACTTAGAAAAATATGGTTACATGCTGAAGACAATAGTCAAAGAGATTTGGAGATGGTGGCTATATAGACCTTGAGAAATTTAGTCATAAGAACCTGGAGACATGACTAAAAAAATAGATATACTTATGATTAAGAGTCTGACTAATTGTCAAATCTGTTATCATTTACACTTCTGCCATTTATAAGCTATTAGTCATTAGTATTATTCATGGAGTAGTAAATTGAATGTAAAGTTTGATTAGAACGATCCTTGAAAAATACTATTTATGAATAATAATGAATATTATTCATGGATACTGAAATCAATTTATGCATAATACTATAATAGTAAATTAGTAATACTATTTATGAATAATAAAATTGAGTTATGCATTGTACTAGCTCAGTCAAAATAAAATATTATTTTATTAAAAGACAAAAGATGAAGATTTAAATCTTTAAAGATAATCCATGGATTATTTGATCTTAGGCAGTAGTGTAAGTGTGTAGGCCTCTCTCCTTAGCTCTAAATGCTTTTCTTTTCTCACAAACTAGTAGAGATGACCTATGATGATCAATCATTTTATTTATTTTCTAAGTGCATGACACTGTTAAGTGTCATAATGAAAAAAAATATAATTTATTTGAGTCTTTTGTGTCTTAACCACCTTTCATTGTAGGAAGTCTTTTTCTTAAATAATAACTAGAACCTTTATCTATGTGGTGGTTAGATGCGTGGCTATGAGCTCGAGAAACATTAGACAATAAAGGTTGTGCTCTATAATGTTCCTTTGGGTATTCTTATTAAAAATAATGGCTTGGTAGAGACTTTGCCCATACATGGAAGTATGGGTGACCTTGTCTAGTCATACTAACTTTTTCCACACTAATGTAATTTTTCATCGTATGTTTAATGCCAATGATATTTTTATCATAAAATATGTATAATATTTTTCATAAAGAATAGTTATAGTCCTTATTGATAAGAGCTTTAATGGTGATAGGTTCAAGTAGATTCTACACAGTTAACATTTCTTAATTGAATCTTTAAAGATATATCCTAATACTTTCATCTTCTCGCTTTGTCATTATGAAGAGTTATGTGATACTTTTTTCTGGCAATAATTCTTCTACTAAATTAGAGATGAGTTCTATATAGAGATCATGAAGACTTTGGATAAAGCCAAGTTTAACGTTATGATATCATAACTTAGTAGATCTATGAAAAGTTATTGAAAAAACTTTGCTCGTAACATCAATGTCTTGTGTGAAAAGTTCTTATGATACCATAACTTATTAGATCTATGAAAAGTTATTGGAAAAACTTTGCTCAGTGTCTTGTGTAAGAACTAAAATATTTCTCATATTTTATATATACTCTCATGAGTTTATGAGTCTCTTATAGTTATCTAGATTGAATTTTGCAGAGACATAATTTTTTGAGAGTTGAGCGTGTAATATTTTATAACAAAGTGGAGTCTTTTTATGAGCATTGTACTGTGGCTCATAAACTCGTGGAGTCAATCAGTATTTAAATTCTTCTCAAATAATGAACAAGTAAAAATTTAAAAAGATAAAAATGATATTTTTATGTACAGCGAAAAGAAGTGTATTTTTTATATAATAGAGAGATATAAAGACAAGTGTTTAAACCCTCCCTCTCTTTCTCTCAAAACTGAAAATATATAGCTTAAATTTTTTTTAAAGAAATATCTAATAAAATATATTATTTTTGAATAGCATGGATAATGATAAATAATATTATGCAAATAATATTATTTATTAATAGTAAAACGAGGTAAGACAATACAACTTTGTCAAATTGGGCCAAAGGAATAAATAGAAAGAGAGGGGAGAGAGAGAAAAAGGAAAGGGAGCTACCTTGTAGTTTAAATGTGTTGAAAAAGTACTATTCATTTATATTATATAATTTCATCATATGTTATTTCTTTTATTTTATTTTTATAATATAAAAGTACTATTCATTTATATTATATATATACTTTGAAAAAGTATATTTTCTTTTTTTTTAATTGAAGAGAGGAGATGAAGAGAGAGAAGAAAGTAGAGCTTGGTCTAACTAAATTACATAATTCAAAACTTATTATGAATAAGCTTTATATAGTAAATACTATTTATGAATAGTAAATAAGATTACCAAATTAAGTGACGAGAAAGAGAGAAAAAAAGATGGTGAGAATTGGTCTAAATGACTAAATATTATTATCAAGTATGAGTTTCGTTTTGAATGAATTTTGCTTAATAAATATTATTTATAAATAGTAAATAAAGCTATACAGAGTTAGGGAATGAGAGAGAAAGTAAGTAAATAAGATTACATCAAAAAATATTTTATAATATTTTAGCTTTATATTTTAAAAAGAGAAAAATTTATTCGGAATCAAATTAAAAAAATAAAACTCAACCAAAGCAAAAAAAAAAAAACTTGATAAATCAAAATCTGTCAAAATATTCCAACTAAAAACCCATTCATTCCATACCTATTGCTTTAACTAGGATAAGATACTGTATTATCTGATTAAAATTGGGTTCTCTCCTAGTTTGAAACAGATTAGGCATTTTACTCTTTATATATTTTTTTTAAAATATATTTATGCGCAATATAAATTATTAGATTTTTAATACGTCGGCTCGCATTGAGGCCCATTAATTTCCTTGGGCCTGGCCTTGTGCTCTTATGCTGTCTACAGTCGTTTCTGGTCCCAAAAACAAAACAGTACAAAGCAAAACCCGGAAGCAGAGCGACCAAGGGTTTAGCTTGCGTTTCCAAATCCCAATCGCTCCAGTGAGTCTAGAACCCGCCGCCACCAGGTTCTCTCTCTTCTTATCTATCAGTAACAATGTTCTAGATGTTATCGCAGTTATCTTTTTAATTTTCTCTTTTAAAGTAAAACAAGAAAAAGAAATCTGCTTCTCCTCTGTTGTTTCTCGAGATTCACTACACCTACAAAAAGAACAGAATTTTTATTTTTTTCATCTTGATGTTCTGACATGATTAATCTTACCCTTTCGTTGTTTTATAAAATGGGGCAATGAAGTATGTTTTTGTTTTTGCTGGTAATAGCAATGAGCATTTGGTGTTCGATGACAGTTGGGTCTAAAGCTTTGGACTGGCGATACATTAAAGAGTGTTATCAAATGTTTTTATTGCAGCTGGCCGAGCTGGTTGGCTCTAGTATTGCCATTCAGTAAGTTAATACAGCAGCATATAGTAAAACTAGGGGCACAAATCAGCTCTTCATGTAGTAGTTTCAACAGTGCAAGATAGATGGTGCCCTACACTGTTTTGAAATTTATGCAAATACTGTTTTTTTGTATATCAGAAAATGGCCGAAAGGGTTTTGAGAGTTTCGTTTCTCTTCCTTAAAAACTATATTCTTTCTTTATTGGCTGATGTTTCTGTAAATATGATAATGGTGTACTAGGTTTTGCTTTGAAATTTGTTTGCTTGTCTAATTTATAGCTATTGATTTTAATATGCTTGATTGAGACATTAGAATTGATGTTTAGAGAGACCTAATTGTATAAAAAGTTTTGTTTATTCTAATGGACGGCTCTGCTTCAGCAGTTTGGTAAACTAGCTTGGATCGAGGAAGATAAGAAAGAGTGAAGATGCCTCTTTATGATTGTATGCTAATGTTGAAACCTCATGTACGAAAGGAAGCATTGATGGACTTGGTTGCTCGAGTAGGCAAGCATGTTTATAGTAGAAATGGTGTTGTCACTGATATAAAATCATTTGGCACTGTTCAACTGGGGTACGGTATTAAGAAGCTCGATGGTAGACATTATCAGGTGAATATGCTGCTGCTGTGGAATTTGGTATAACTCAGCAATGCTTCTTATTATGTTGTAAGATGAGCTCACCATCCTCTGAAATCTGAATCCTTTTGGTTTCTTCTTTCCGTATCAAGAATCTGTGTTTTTTTATTAAAAAAAATGGCAAGTCTTTTGATTCATTATGTTGATTGCAAGTTCTCTTTTATAAACTTTTTATCTTGGGATTCTTCCAGTTTAGGGATTTTGATTTAGTGTCATACAATATCAGAGTAAACTAAAACCTTGAAATGGCTGCAGGGTGGTTTAATGAATTTTTAAAACCTTTTGTTTAGTGGTGATGGATGGATGTTCACTACTTTGTTTAGAGTTCCTCACTGCCTCATTTATTAAATCATTTCCAAGGAAATTTCACATCAAGGATGACCAACTATAACATGCAAATTTTACTGGAGGAAGATATGCTGGATGAGTGGGTGGTTTTTGACTGTGGTCTTAGGTCTTTATAGTTACAGTGACTATGGGATTAGAGCAGGTACACATGCAGATTTTATCCCAAGTCTTGCTGTTACCAGCCAAAAAATATACCTTGAGATGATGAAAGATTATTCAATGATAGTGATAAGAAACTTTTTTGGAGAAGGAACTGATGATAACTTGGAATTTCATAAATAGGGAAAAAGAGGATTTTGATAAAACCACTCTCCTATCCATTAAGTATTTTTGAAATTGGTGCGTCTTGAAATTGAAAATTTCTCAATCTGTACTCATATCCAAGGTCTGCTAGCGTGGCTATCTTTGTCTTGTTAAGTCAAACTAATTTTGTTGGGTCCTTTCAGTTGAGTTTCATGTTAAGTTCCAAGGAATCAGTGTGGACACCCCTTGATAAGAGCTTTCTTTTGAATGAATACTATGTCTCTGGTTTCTTGCATGTAGAGGCAATCAAAGCTGACTTTAATAAATTCTTGCCCTGAATCAGAATTTGATGCTCTATTGGGATTACTAATAGTGGGATAGTTCAGGTTAGATGAACTCCTTGGAACATTCTTGCCTTAGCAGAAATATAATAATTGCACCTTCATCATTCCTGACTCCCAAGAGCATCATTCTGATTTCACTTTCACTGGACATTTTTATGAGTTGATTGGACTATTATATTTGATTAGGGCCAACTGATGCAAATAACAATGATGGCCACACCTAACATCAACAAGGAGCTGCATTACTTGAACAAGGAGGATCGCCTGCTGCGTTGGCTTCTTGTTAAACACCGGGACATAAAATTTGGGCTAGAATTCATGGATGAAGATGATGAAGATGGCGAGTTTGATTTCAGTGAATTCCCTCGGGACAGCATTTTTGACAACGACAACAGTGATGATTATGAAGACAGCAGCCACGATGAGGACGACGATGGGGACCAATAATCACAAGTAATGGATTTCATAACTGTAGTCGTTCTAAGATTAGGATTTTATTGGCATTACCTCTGCAAATGTATGCGGTGTTGGGAGTGAAAATATATATTGATAAAAGTTATCAGTGTGCTGTTTGTTTGAGCTTGAGCGCGGGTGATGGGCCTGCCTCAACATGTAGGTTGCTAATAGATTAATGTCATTGAAGATGAAGATGTCACCAGTTTGGTTTAATTTCATCTGCATCGTGCATTTGTCCGTTGAATAATAAATTTTCTAATGTTCCCAGTTCAAAGTTTTCCAATCTCTTTAAACATCAAATCTTGATATGCCTCATTGTTTGTGCCGGCAGACGAAAGTAAAAGGAAACCAGTGAGAATCTGACGGAGTCACCTTATGCCGTGGCAGGTAACACTGAGTTGCGGGCACGAATAACTCATGGGTGTTAATATTTATGAATGGTTTGAAATCTCTAGTCTTTCTCAGCTTTCTACACTGTCCTTGAATGAATCCAGTGAACAAAATATCATGCAAGAGGAAATAAGAGCTAATTCGTTGACGGATCTTTCTTCTTGAAGTCATTCAAAATGTGGTACCACATCCAGTCCGTACCCTATTATTGCCTAATTTCCAATTGTGGGCGAATTGCACGGCGACCGTGTCATAATGGATGCCAGAGCAACAACTGCTGGCTCAATCAATATCCTTGCGTGATCACATAATTTAGCAACCCCGTCATTTGAGTCGGCAGATCTGTCTTTGACCCTACTTTTTTAGGGTGGACGTGAAATACAATACAGGTGGCAACGATGCGCACGGAGCAGCACATGCATCCCAGTCGATCAAAATGTTCCGTGAGACAAGAGGGTCCCGCCTACAGAGCCCAGATCATGCAGGCTGGTGTCACCAATCAGTCAACCCTCCCTCGCCTTTCTTATCCCACCAAACATCCACGTGGCAACGTCTAAGCCGTACGTACGCCTAAATATTGTGCCCCGCCAGGGCCTTTAGCTGGGAAACTACAAATCAGTCCCCCAATTACATGTACAATCTCAATTGAATCTTCAAAAACTTAAAATTACAATTAATAATATTTCTCATCATCAAAATCAAAACTAGAGAATTAACATCTCTCGTTTAGAATTTTGAGACAGAACAAAATTTAAAATTATAATTAATTGTCACACGTATCCTTTATTTTATATTGATTCTATATATCTTAATATAAACATCCAATTTATAATTTTATTCTGTTTTTTAAAGAAAGAAAATAAAATTCATACATCTATATTATTTTCTCAATCTTGTATGAAATTGAAATAACTGAGTCATTTTATTTGGACCGGAAACTTGGTGATGTACAAAACAAAATTAAAAACTTATTCAACTCAATCATTAAAAAAAAAACCCATAGGATTACACATTATTTTTGGAAATATATGTTGAATTGGGTAATCTTTAGATCATCAAGTTGAAAACATCTATATAATTTGAGGACTGATTTGGTAGTTTTCCCAAACCAAATATCTATGACTTGGAAAAATGAACTAATCACGACGTCATATTTCAGAAAGCTGTGGGGAAGGAGGTGGAGACGAGGAAGGAAAATCCTAACGCCCTTAACCACCTCATAAATAAATAAATAAATACGCGAATCACACACAGGACGGATTTCTGCTACATTCAAATTAAAACCTGATTGATCAAAGAAGACAGTGAAAAGCGATGGAAACAACGACGACGAAAACGACGAAGGTGAAGGTGAGGATAGTGGAGAGAGAAGGTGGTTCAGATGGAAGTAGTGGAAGCTGGGAGAGCAGTGGCGGAGGCGGCGGCAGTGGTGGTGGTGGTGATGGCGGAGGAGAAGAGAGGGGGATTCATGTGTATTCTGGCTGGGTTTATCATTTGGGGACGAACTCGATAGGGCGTCAGTATTGTCATTTGAGATTCTTGTTTATTAAAGGAAAATATGTTCAGATGTACAAGCGTGATCCTCAGGATCATCCTGGCATCGTATGCTTTCTTCTTTGCCTGCCTTTTTTCTTTATTTGTTTTTTGCTGCCCTTTGTTTTGGCTCAAGGATCAAGAAAGTAAACGCTGCTTTTTTTGTGTGATTTTAATTTGATTCTTTTTTATGTTATATTTTTTTATGGATTCAAGTTAAAAAAAATTGGAACTGATGTGTATTGGAGAAGGTTTGTTATTTTGAGCAGTTATGGTGGCGAGAAAAGAGTTATTTGATAATATCTGCAGGTGTTGATTTGAATGAAGTTAAAACACAAGTCGTAGGATTTTGTGGGTAAACTAAGGGTTGAAATGGGCTGATGGAACATTGGACTGAGAGAGGTGGGAAGTGTTGTGGCTACTGGGTGGAGAGTTGAATATAGGTTTTGATAATTTTGCTAGGTTGATCTGAGTGCTGTCGTGGGGTTGTTGGAGGCTTCGAGGTTTATAAATGGTGGAATTGCACCTGCGATGGGATTTGTTGTTGTAGATGTGGTTTTGCATTGAAAAATGGGAAGGGTAGTGGAATCTTAAGAACTTTCAGTGAGGTTTTATGCAGCGTGTCTAAATTACCCACCGAACCGGCAAAACCTATAAAAATGTGATATTAGGGTGCTAACGCGCATTTCTTTTTCGTGAAAAATTCTCAAAACGTGTTCTAAAGTGGGAATTTTTCTCTTTGTTGTTTTTTTTAACTGGATTAGATTGGCAGTGTGAGGTAAAATGGTTTAACCTGGTGAGTAAGTCCCTTGGCTGGATGCATATTTGATCCTGTCTACCTATGTCTTCTGATAAGAAACTCAAAAAATTGAGAACGAAGTAGGAAATCAAAATGCGCTTTCCAAGTGCATTAGAAATGTAGTTAATGAAGTTGATTTATTTGGTCTGAATTTGTTGTCTTGTTCGAAAATTTCTTTCTTGCAGTTTGGACAGCACCTAGTTTAGGCAATGATGTAGGGTTCTGCCTCTTCAGCCGCGTAGCCTTTGGTTATTGTTATCTTTTGGCCTTTGTAACCTTTTTCCATTTTCTTTATACCGTTTCCTTCTTTTTCTGGGATTCTTTAGGAGGAGAATTTGTTTCCCATTGTGTATTATTTGTTGCAGTAACAGCCTCTTACTGAAAAATAATTATAAAATTCACCTGCTAATATTTCCTCTTTTTATTTTGTTCCTTGTTTTTGTAAATGACCCTTCTTCTTCCATCAAAGGGGAGAAAGAGAGAAAACTGGGATCATGTAATTTTAAGCTTCCCATCTTGATTTATTATGGCACACGATAAGCACATTTTATACACAACAGATTTGTCTATTGACAAGTTTTTAAAGTGCACGATCAATTTAACTATGTGATTTCAAGTGTTCATTTTGATTTGTACTTAAATCTGACTCAACCTTTTTTTTGGTCCAGAAACATATCAGGAAGGGTGTAATAGGGCCTACACTTAAGGTGGAGGAGCTAGGGCGTCGAAAAGTCAATCATGGGGTAAGAACCTTGTCAATCTATATGTCACGAGTACTTAGTATTAAATGTCTTTTTGCTTCTTCATACTTTAAGACCATTTTTTTTATGCTTCCTCTGTTGGTTTAGCCATTCTCCTCTTTCTTGAATAGCCTTTGAATCATGTCCTGTCATAAGCATGAGAAAATAATCTAGGCTAACTTTTTTTTTCCTTGAATGTAGGATATTTATGTTTTACGGTTTTACAATCGATTGGATGAGACAAAAAAAGGAGAAGTAAGTTACAGTTTTCATCTATAGTTTGCAAATTATTGGTGCTATTTCAAGATGGATTAGATATTTCAATGTGAAGTGGTAAAGATTGTTGGCGTTTTAGAATCCATGCTATGCACTGAACATATTCATTTATCTGTTGATTATGTGCTTTAATTTATTTTTTGTGATGATTGATTGTCTTGTGTCTGCTCATTGTGATAATTTATCATACGGAATTATAGTTGGCCTGCATGAAAGAAATATCAAATAAAGCGGCATTTGTGCCAGTTCACATGTTAGTTTTTTTCTCCATTTTCTCAATGCCAAGCAAATAAACAATGGATGGCCTCTCTTTAGGCATGCCATCTTCTACCCGTATCTTTTTTCATTGTCTGAATCTTAAAAAATGGATCCTAAAATAATGATTCTGTTGTACAATTTAAGTAATGATTCCAAGCCAACACTTCCATCTGTTTTACAACCCAGTAGACTCCACTGCCTTGTGTTCCCTATTTCACTTTGAAGGCAGGTTTCTGGCTGTAAGACTTTCGAAAGCTGTCAGTGATGCAAACTAATCAAACCTCAATTCACCAACGCTACATCCACTGTGTTGTCAATTGCTATTTAGCAGAGATTTGTCTTGATTCAACTTCAGATCTCTTATATTCTATTAAGCCATCTTACCCAACCTGGTTGTGAAGAAAAGCAGCCTCCAAGTTTTTAAGTTCTGACAATAACCTAAAACTTGCTCTTTGAAATTCCTTAGAAGCTGAGATCATCAATAATTCTTAAACCCAATTCAAAATTTTATTTGTCTTAAAGAATAGAGTATACTCTAATAGCTTCCATTAGTAGAACTTGTGATTTCACACCCTAAGAAACCATCATTGCAAAATTCTGAAAAATAGCTAGAATTGGAAATTTATTATGAAGAATATTCCTTCTTGAGCCTTTATCTAATTGGCATTCATACAAGAGCATTATGTGGAATTTTCCAGAAAGGCAACACATTCCAGGGGTTCACTGACATGTATTTATTAGTTCTCATCTTTTACTTACATCCAAAACATCTTCTTTATGCAATAAATATTGAGTGAGTTTGGAAGGAAAAATGGATTATTAAGTTCCAGAAAGATAGCTTTATAAGCTGAAAATGTCTGTCATAAGTATATGCACAAATATTTGTCCCCAGTATGTTACCTGATGCATGCCTGCACGTGGGATGCACTCATTATCACACGCAATGCTACTGTTACATCCCAGGGTGTAATCTTAAAAATCATGTGCTCTTGAGATGTTATTTGGAATCTGCATTTGGCTTGCTCTTGAGATGTTATTTGGAATCTGCATTTGGCTTGTGCTAACCTCGTGGGCCCTTTCATTTGCAGGTTTTTTTAATAAAGCAAATTAGTTTTATTTTCAAATTATTCTTAGTTACGCTTTCCTTTATATGCCAGAAAGACTTGCAACTAATTGCTTGTTTGTGCTTCAAGATTGCTTGTGCTACAGCTGGAGAGGTTAAACAATGGATGGAAGCATTTGATCAGGGGAAGCAACAGGTACAGGGAATTAGGCTTGAACATGGTGAACAATTGGTCCTGTGTTAATTTTATATAGAATATCAGAGGTAGTTTCACATATAAAATCATCATGGCAGAACCAATTATAACTGCATTATTTATTATATTGTGTTGTGGTATTTTATTCAATTTGTTATGTTTGGTTTCCTTTCTGACAACTCAAGAAATACTCGGTCCTTGTCTTGAAAGTGGAACTTATTGTTTTTGTTTTGAAAAAATTGGCATTTTGTGTAAGTAATGTTAGATGCATCAAATTATTCTCTTGTTTGGACCATCATAATACTCTTTTGGCAGGCTGAATTTGAACTTGCAAGAGGACTTAGTGCCAGAAACAAGCTGAACATGGAGGCAGAGTATGCTTCCTACTTGTGGATCATCTTGTTTAAATAATTATCTTTGGACGAGTCTCTTCACCAATTGGTTTTGCATGGATAATCATAGAGGATTTAACAACCAAATCAAGTGAGAAATGGAGGAATCTGATTTCTTGATGGGAAAAAAGCTATTCTTGTATATATGCATTATACATTCATTGGCATCTGTAATCTCCCCACATTTACAGATAGTTGAGTCCTGGCTTACTTTTAGCTAGTAATTTTTCACAATAATGAATTAAAAAGACATTCTTTTTGCAGCCAGATAATCCTAATTTGCTGATTTCTCAAGAAATGTAAATGTGATACCTATAGTTTGATCAACAATGGTTTCTGGTCTCAGTTACTCTTGCTGTATGTTGATATTTGGGTCTAGGTGACCAATTAAAAAATCCCCCAAATGGTTGTAGATGCGAGATTGACAAGTTATTATTCCTTAAAATAAGCGTTTAGAGAGGCTCAAGCACATATTATTATTAGCTAGTGTTTATATGTAAAGTTATCATTTCCACATGAAATCATGAATCATTAGAGCAACAAACATATAACCAGGTAAAGTTATCATTTCCCAGGACAGTGGGCCAATGCTAGTATTCCTCAGAGAATTTGGGTGGAAGATGTCCCCTATTCTGCTTCATCTCTTGTACTGCTGGATTCTCCTTTAGTTTAATGTTATGTTTATTCCTAAAAAAAGTTAGCATTTCCCATTTCATTATTTTGGTTGTAGATGTGTGATGTTATCGTGTCCTGTATTTTTGCAACAAACATATAATGAAGATAAAGTACAAACAGTGGGAACAGTTGGTTTTACTGGTTGATGGTTTATTCATTTCTAAAGAAGACAGGTGTTTAAATCCTTGCCAATCAACTTTTGTGCTTGATTTTATATGAAAACTAGGGGAACTAATCACTTGTAGCCAGGTCTATAACACAACTCTAGGATAGCTTATAATTAATGCAGGTAGTCAAAAGAGGCATAGGTTTTCTTTGGTGTCACTCTAAATCTGTGGAATCATATTGGCAATGCTTTTGTTTTTTATTGTTAATTTCTATTCGTATTTTTTGCTTGGTTCACTGCAGGATTTTATTGTCTGGTATTCTGGATGAATTATTATTGTTGAAATCTCTTCTCTTTTGTTTTGCAAGGATTATCAATCTTGAAGGACATCGACCTAGAGTGAGGAGATATGCTTACGGATTGAAAAAGTTCATAAGAATAGGGCAAGGTAAGGTGTTGCTCTCACTACTCATTAGCAAAACTGTTGCAACTCATTAGGCATTGGAAATTTTTCCAATTGTGCTATACAGTTTTCTTGTCCTGGACATGAATAATCAAAGTTAAGAGTGCATATCTTAGTAAAGTGTGCATATCTTGTCATGGATTACTGCATGACATAGGCTTTGCAGGACTTCCAAGTGTTAATAATGTATTTCAATTTTCAACGTAATGTTTTTCTGGCCACATCTGGAGTTGACTTGTATACAAGGGTGTGGCAACTTCTGGGATGTTATGTGTTTGTGATGGCATGGATCTGACATAGAACTGTCTATATTACAAAGGTTATGATGGGATTTTTGGTGCTCATGTGCATGATAGATATGTTCCATCATAGAAATCTCAACTCTTACATAAATTTATCATGATGTTCAGCAAGAACTGAGCAAAATTGCAGTGAGCTTAATGAGCTCAAACCAGCCATTGCTACCCATGTCCACTAAAAAAATTAAAATTAGAGGATTTATTTTTTGGTGAAGACCCATTTATCCTAGCAGCAGAAAATTAAAAAAAAAAAAGTTTGTAAATTAAACAAGGAAAACAATTTCTTGGATGTGATGATATCTGCTTGCATTTCTTAACATACAGGAAGATTATAACATATGTTGCATCGATCATTATATGATTTGTCTGTGTCGTTGCCATGTTGTGCGTGTTCCTTTTGTTATAATCCTTTCTTGGTAAAATCCTATAACAACTTAATTTAAATATTTATCTTCGTTATAAGAAATTGGGAAAGTTTAATAGTGGATGAAATTTATACCCCTTAAACATGCTAAGTGAATGTTTTATATCCTTCTATTCGGTGTTTACAAATATTGAATAAATTTGACTGTAAGAGTAATTTTTACAAAATAAAATATTGATGAATTTTTGTCAAATTGCTTCAACTCTTGATGCCAATTTTATATTTTATACTAAGTAACCTATCAATATGTGTGCTATAGAAATACTTACTGGTATGGAATAATCTTCAGTTTTTTTTTAAAAAAAAATTAATTTGCTAGTTCTGTCTGTCTTTTGTTATTGACAGGTCCAGAAACACTTCTTCGGCAATCCTCAAACTTGGCTGCTAAGATTAGGCCTGATAGGTATGAGGGTGAGGTTGGAGATGCAATCGACTTTCATCAATGGAAATGTGTTCGTACAGCTAATGGTACCTTTCTATTATGCAATTTTTATATTCTTGTTTCCAAGTGATGGTCATTGCTTTTTAGATGGTCCTCCCTAAAGCTCTTTCTTTCTCATTTTCTCTAGAGACTTTGACCATTCACTTGTTTTTTGTTCTAAATATATCATTTCATATTCTTCATGAACTTACTACTCATAAATATCTCTATTAGTGTATGGATGTCATAAATCCTTCATTTTGTATCCCAGATTCATATTTCTTATATGCCATTGATGAGATGGTACAGTTTATATATGTGGTTAGGATTCTTTATTTGTCTTTAACTTTTTTGGATTAATTCTGGAGAAAAATGGACAACTTACTGTATAGTTTGTTTAAAATTATCATGGCATTTTTGCTGGCCTTAGGAGAAAAATATCAATGGGTTGCTCTCTTGGGAATGGCTAATATAACTCTATTGAAACCTCTGAGCTTCTACAGAAGAATCACAAAAGATAAGGCAGGGATTAGATCTGTGTTCAATTTACTATTGCCCTCATAGGTATATTTTCAATGTGGATGATCCATACTATTGATAAGAATAGAATGCTACTGGTACTGATAGACTAAATGAGCAGGGGAAAGAAAATGTAAATTATTTATGTTTTGGGCATTCTCACAACTTATAAACATGTAGGTTGTGACTGCAATCTCTCGACAGTTGATGGTTACTGGGCCTGCTAAAACATGCAACAGAATCATTGTATTGGCATATAGTACACAAATAGATACTTAAGTATATTTCAAATATTGAGCAGAGCAAGCTAGAATAGGTTTTACGGGTTTGACATGAAATTTGTTAACTATGCGTTGATTTTCATTTCTAAATACTTCCTATTGCTATGGTTTCAGGTGTTCGAATCTTTGAGGATGTGTCCAATTCCAAGGTTTTTGTTTCTTACTGTTTCTGTTAGCCTTGATCGGAAAATGTTTTCTTGAATTCTTTTGGAGAATTATCCTGGAAAACAATCTTCATTGTGATCTCTCTTCTGTAATAACATGAAAAATTGACTTTCATGGTTGGATTGTGAAATTTAAGATGGAAGATGTGAAGTTTGCTGTTGTGGGTGATTGAATTTGTATGTATTTGACTTAGTTGTCCATGTCTGTAATTTATCTTTGTTGCTCTTCATGTTATCAATGAACCGAATAAAAAGCCTCTAGTCTTAATCTGCTCTGATGCATTGGTAGTGTTTGTAGAATGGTAAAGGTGTTCTTGTGAAAGCTGTTAGTGTGATTGAGGCCAGTGCTGATACTGTTTTTGAAGTGATTTTGAACCTTGACCAACATCAAAGATATGAGTAAGTTTCTCGATTTATCCTCTAGAGCTGTGTTAAATGATCATTAAATTTTTCTCTAATAATTCATTACAGGTGGGATATGTTGACAGGCGACTTGGAGCTGTTAGATTCTTATGATGGACACTATGATGTTGTCTATGGGACATGTGATTCCAATTATCTTTCCCGGTATTGTCTTTAGGCTGGATTGTTAATGCATTTTGCAAAATGTATAAAGTCTCTTTTTTTGGTTGCTGGTTTGCTGCTAAAAAGACCCTGCCTCTGAAAGAAAATATTTCTTCTCCCATTATTTTCTTCTTAGAGTGTGCATGCAAGCTTTCCGCAATGATTAGAAATTAAATACCATGGTCTATTTCTATTTTTTCGTCTTTGTTTCCATTGTAGTCTGGATTTAACTGGCTAACTAAACCCGTCCTAGTAAATGAATGGAACTGGAAATAGAAACTAAATGGCTTAAATACTTAAACTCGCACGATGCACATGTTGTTATACCGAGAAACTTGTGTGTGCTATTTTATCATCATCATTGCACATGTTGCTGCAGGACAAGCATATAGTTTTATATTTTAAAGCATATGTGATCTAAACCAAATTTAAACCATAAAGTGCAACCAGCTTGGAAACATGTTAAACTTTGAAACAACAAATATGCCACCTTTATAAGTAATTATTTGTACTTCAACCAACCATGCCATTGCTGTGTTTTGCATATCATAATTTTCTTAAGCTTCTTGTACACAATTGACTTTTAAATCTTGCACTCGTAATGATTTTTCCTTATTATTATTATTTAACATCATGATCCACGAGGCACTAGTAATTAAAGTAAGAGTTGCTACAATAGTAGTTTTAACTGCATCATGCTTCTTATTTCATCACTCAGAACTTACTTGTTAGACAACCTATTCCACAGGTGGAAATCAAATAGAGATTTTGTCTTCTCTAGGCAATGGTTTCATGGACAAGACGGAACATACAGTAAGCAAATATAATTAACTGATTTACAGTTGCTTGTCATTAGGTGCAGTGCTATGTGATATGCCACAAATTTTTTAGACTAGGTGAACTAAACCTTCCCTTTATCTGGTAATGTCTGGGACTGCCCCTTTTACATCTAGGAGAACTAAATCTCCTGATCTGCACCCTGCATTCTCTCTCTGTGCCAAAATTTGTCACTACTGCACTGCCATGTTAGAAGAAGAGGCATAATGATGCTTAGATCATTGGCTGCATGCATAGATCAAGTTGCTTTCAAGTCTTAGACAATATGAGTCATACTTGGCCTATATTTGTTGGATTAATTTAACATCATCACAAGTTAATATGCTTGTTGAATTACCACTAAACATTATGGTACCTGCTTGAAGAATGGTCAATAGTCCAATATAATGTGAATCATGCCGTTATCTTTTCTAAGAATCTATAGTTAGATTCTTTCTTTGAATTTTTTTTTTCAACCTTCTTCCATAGTTCATTAAATCAATTTTACTTGCCACCTCTGCTGTTGGCTGACATATTTCTGTTTATTTCTGAAGCAATTTTGCAACTTCCTGCTGTGCATAAGGAGCGACCTCCAAGATCTGGATATCAGCGGGAGAAAATCAACCGTAAGTGGATTCATCTTTTAAAATGCTACATTTTCATAACATCTGAACCATATGGAACTGATTATTGGCTCACAAATATTACCATTATCAAGGAACTAGACAGTAAATTGGGTTTACTATGATGTATTCAGCAGGGGATGGGATCTAAATATTTAAAAGTTAAATGAAGCAGGTCTATCTCTCTAGCTTCAGTTAAATATATTTGTGTTGATGAAGGATATACTGTTCCATTATTCCTCTCTGTTCAAAATTTAAATCTTTTGGATTGCATTATCGGACCTTGTTGTGAACGTCAAATAATTCAGTTGCCTTGCTTGCTATTTATATTATCTTGGTGCATTTCTATATCCATGCAGATAATGAAGCTTCTTTTTTCTGGTCATCTCTGATTGTTTTGTGTTAGGTTTCAGTTTCACATGCAAGCTGATCATCTGCAATAATAAATGAAAAACTATCAACTGCCTTCATTGATTTGCTGTTTTCTGTTGATCTGTATTATTCATGAGTTGTAGCTTCTACATGGGAGATTAGAGATTTAAATACACCCATGGAGTCAAATACAGCAAGATGTCTTGTGATGCAAATGTTAGAGATACAAGAAGCAGGATGGTGCAGATGGAAGAGAAGTCGTGGCTCAAAGTTTGAGAAGACTATTTCTTTTGCATTATTATCTCAAGTGGAAGGTTTGGTTTTGATCCTTTCCTTATCTGGTACACGCTGTGATAAGAAGTCTTCCTTTTAGGCCATCTAACATATATTGCCTCAGCCTAGTGAGGTCTGTGAGAGATTTCGGGAAGTTCTGTCATCGGAACTCCAACCCACGATACGATTCTTGATCAACTTCGAAACCAACTTCTCTGGTCTCTAGACTACGAGTTTGGCAAGAACTAACAAGGGTCGTTGCATCTTCACATGTCTATTGTTTACTTATTTATGTTTGGACTATAACTTCTATAAATTGGTCATCGATCAAGTTTAGGAATCACTTTGTTGTTGGCAACTAACATTTTTGTGATGTTATCTTGTCTCCCTAAGTGTTTATACCTTATCCTTCTTTGCAAGCCTTTCTCCTCTCCTTCTAAATATGCTCTTTGTGCATCCAGAATCCTGCCTGTTTAATTGAATAGCTATTAGAACCCAGGTAATATTTTATCCGAAATATATTAAATAGCAGCCTTCCTAGCAGTGAAATGATTGGCAATGTGTGCTTTTGTCTAATTTTGAAAGGGTTTGCTTGGAATTAGTGGATTGATTTGTTGATACTATGGCACAACTGCTAAACTGTTTCTCGCTGAAAATCAAATGTGACAATTCGTTCTTATCATACAGATTATTCCCTTGAGACTAGGAGAAGTGTTACCTATGAAATAAAATTATTTATCATTCAGTATAAGCAAAGATGAAAGTTTATTATGAAAACCCAGGTATGGTATGCGAGACATTGAAATTTCAAGAAATGTCATGTTCTTCCAAACAATATTAAAAGTAAATCCTAAGAAATTAGGCTGCTGTAATTCTCTCCATTATCTTAATCATACTGGTGGTTAAATACTCTTGGTTCATTGTCAATCAGGTCTGAAAGAATATATTGCAGCAAATCCAGCATTCAAATTTGAACATTCCACTACAGTCATCAATTCTAGAATTTCTGATGGTGCCATCTCTAGCAGTGAATATGAGGATTCTGAAGTGCAAGATGAGTTTTATGATGCAATGGCTGATGACTCATCATCATCATCATCATCAGAAGAAGAAGAGAGCGATGATGACCATGAAAAAGTCAAGGTTATTTTAGATTACTTTTGATGTCTCATTTATAGTTTATAGTTGAACCCAACTTTTTTATAGATAGCAATTGAAATTCTAAATAACTCCTGAGCTGAAAGACATCTCTCTTATGGCAGGGAGTGAAAGTTAAACTGAGGAATGTTTCATGGGCCATCACAGGCTTGGCATTGAAGCGAGCTCCAGGTCCTTTCTCTTCTGATGATAATAACCTTACCGGTTCTTTGTTGCTGCTTCTTTCACATTGGTGTTACTTTTTTAGTGGCTTGAAAATTATCTCCATTCCCAATAATATTAGATATTTTGCCTTCTTGGTATACAAGTAAAGCTTTACTTTTGGTGATAAAATTGTATATATCGATTGTCTTATTTCCAGTGTAGTTGACTTAAACGAGGAGAAAATGGAAAAAGGAAATAGTACTTAGGTTCATACTTTTGTCTGTGCTTCAGTAAGTGCTAAGTCTTAACTGACAACTGATGCTCTTTTCCCTTTCTGCCGTATAGTCTCAGTATTGCTCTATTTCAAATGCAGATCCAGATGCAAGGAAGGACTTGGATCCATGTATAGCTCCAATCAATATTGATCCAAGCCAATTTCATGGTTCTCTCAACAAAGGAAAGGATGAAAATGATTCAAACTGTTGGACTTCTCCAAGCGGCACAGGATTTATGGTTAGAGGAAAGAGTTATCTAAAAGATAGCTCTAAGGTGGGTTCTTCTTTCTTTTCGATACATTGTTAATAATATCTTATTTATCATATTATAATGTCAAAATGAAAGGGATTGCTTATTTGCTATGTGTGTTTGTGCTGCATGTTTTGGATTTAAATGCATGTTGGAGGTTGTGTTGTCCCATTCAACGAGACTGATAGTTTATGGATTAGTAATTGAGTTGATGATGAAGACCATCACATTCTGTTTTGAATATTAAATACTGATTTATTAGAAACACTATTGTATACCTGGATCAAAATGTCATGCATAACCTTTTTGCAGGTAATGGGAGGAGATCCCCTACTCAAGCTCATTTCAGTTGACTGGTTCAAGGTTGACAAGGCCATAGATGGGATTTCACTTCATCCCAGGTGTCTGGTGCAGGTACTGTAGGTTAATTTTTGGTTTCTCTTAACTGATATAGTTAGGAAAAATTGTGAAACTAATCCTTCTCACTTTTATAGATGGACTCATATTTACTTAATAGCTATAAATTCTGATTGGGAACCCTGTTTTGCTTGAGTCTGATATATGCCTATTTAATAGCTCCCTCCCTTGAAGCTATGAAATTTGATTAGGAAGTTGAAATGCTTGAAAAATGTATTTGTAGATTTGAACATTTCATATTTACCGTGGTCTAAGAACAGTCTACTCTTTAAAATTATTTTAGAGTACATTTTTTCAAATCAAGCCCAGTATTTAGCCAGAACAATCTTGCGACTCTCTCTGTTATGTGATTATTCATTATCTTAGTGGACAGTTTCAAGCTGTCTCTGAAAAGTTATAGTAGCTTCATATCAAAGCTTTTAGATTTCATTGCTTGATTTCTGCTGGAATCAAATAATCTCTTGGTTTTCTACTCTTTTTTTCCACCATGCATGATGACTTGTCTTGTTACAGTATGTTAACTTTCTTCTATTAATAATGCCTCAACTTTATCTGAAAAGGAGGTGTGGTTCTGCTCTTAAAAAGATATATAGTTCTATGTAATTTGAGTGGCCATTTATCCAGTGATTGCACCTTTTCAATTTCAGACTGAAGCTGGAAAAAAGCTCCCCTTCATTCTGGTTATCAATCTCCAGGTATGCCAAAGAATGCATTCCAATCTCGTTCAATTTGATATGTTTTAAAGTGTCAAGAACTTGGAAGTTAGAAGTTAATGTTTTATCTGTGATAAACCATTATTACAATGCCTGCCATATGCAAGTTTCACATTAGTTACATATATTATATAAAAATTCATAGTTGCCTTTGGGTTTATAAATATGGTGTGAATTTCCAAATGCATGCATTCCAATCTCCATTTTGCTAATTTTCATTCTATCCAAAATACTCTTACCCTAATCTGGAACTGTGTTGACTATATGAATTCTTCTCCCCAATTTTCATTCTGCACCATATTTTCAGTTGGAGACAAAGCCTGCAAAGAACACAGCCTTTTATTTTAGGTATCATAGCTTTACAAGCTATTATAGGTCATTATAAAAAGACTGAAATGCTGATCAAGAAAAATAGAGACTGGAATATGCCTAATCGTATGTAGCCTCTATACTTTAGAGGATGAAGATGATTTTGGATTTATTAGGCTTGATGAATGTCATTGACCATCATTAACTTTCAGTATTTTAAGATATTTTCTGATTTTAGAAGGTACATCATCTTTAAAAAAAAGCATGTGGTCATTTCTTTTTTCTTTTTCAGATTCCATCAAAACCAAACTACAGTTTGGTTCTCTACTATGCTGCAGACAGGCCAATAAACAAAAGTTCTTTGTTGGGTAAATTTGTTGATGGCACAGACTTGTTTCGGGATTCAAGATTCAAATTAATTCCTAGCATTGTTGAGGTATTCCATCCCATTAAGATTATTACTAACATTGGTGGCTTTTTCCCTGTTTTGCCTTTAATATGTGGAGGCAGCTCATTGCTCTTTGAAATTAATAGGGATATTGGATGGTCAAGCGCGCAGTTGGAACAAAAGCTTGCCTATTGGGGAAAGCAGTAACCTGCAAGTACCTCAGACAAGATAATTTTCTAGAGGTAATATTTTCTCATACTTTTACCGCATCAGATGCAGTAGACACTTTACTTGAGATCATTCAGGATATATAAGGAATTAAACTGAAACCCTTTTCTTTGGTTGTGTTTCTGGTAACCAGATTGTGGTTTGATAATTAACATGGTATCCTTGTTCATGTTTTGGAAAATATTTTGGTTTGTTTCACAAATGTATGTTCTTGTCCTTGGGGGGAAAATGCATATATAATGATTTCACTAGCAACTAATATCGTTCGGTTGTGAGTTTCCTGGGCTTATTTGATTATTTAATCAGATAATTAGAACATTCATTCCGATTTATTTTTCGTATTTTGGATGGATAGGCAAGCATAAGCATATTTGCTGCATGCCATAATGCCTTTCTCCTGTTATTCCTTTAACTTACTGTTTTTATGCTGAAACTTCTGTTTTGTAGATTGCTGTTGATATTGGCTCATCATCTGTGGCAAGAGGGGTCATTGGTCTTGTCCTTGGATATGTCACAAGCTTAGTAGTTGAACTTGCAATTTTGATAGAGGTTTGGACCGCTGTTAAATCACCCTTCCTTTTCTATTCATGGCGCAGTCTTGCCTAGCTATTGTACTTCTTCTGTAGACTTACAGCGCTTGAGGTTGGAAATGGTTATAAGGTCATAAACTATGACTTATTGCATTTTGTTCCCAACTGTGGGTGGACCTTTACAATTACACCCAGAGATTATTGCACTAGCAACCTAGATGGCCTCCATGATAAAAAAGAAAATACATTTAAGTTAAAGTACCTTATGGATTGGCCCAACTAAAACTTAGGCTGGCTCCAATTTCTCTTTATGATGGTACTCCCTGCCAACTGACAGATCAGTCACCTGATTGGACACTTGTACCGATGCTAGTTATAGAGCTCATGGTTTGAGACAAGTCCTAGGATCTAATGGCTGAAAACATGGGATTTATGATAAACATGTGTAAACCCAGTTTTTTTTCCTTTCTTTTCAAATGTTAACCACTCCCTTTGGGCTTTGTTATGCAGCCATATTGATAATCCTTTTGTTATTCCTTCTCCTCGTGCCAGTAATTTTGGTTCATCTGGTGCTGGTTATTTTAGTTCTTTTTGTGATTTATTTGAAAGAGTACTGGGGATGCAATGTGCAACATTAAATGACCATAGTGGTGTCCAGCATTGTTGTGTGTGTTATAGTTATAATGTCACTAATGGTAATCCTGTGCTGACATAGTCTGAGTGAATCTTCATGTATGATTTCTGAATTGTTAACTTAATCCAACTCGCATGATCCTGACTCCTGAGTACATGCATGTGATAATCAACCTGATATTGAATCTAGCTGTTTTCCCAGGCAAAAGAGGAGGCAGATCTGCCTGAGTATATTCTCGGGACCGTCCGGCTAAATCGTCTAAGGATTGACACAGCTGTACCTTTGGAGGTTTAAGGTTTTCAATTGTCAACATTCTCCATTCATCAGATTCCTGTCCGGCTAAATCATCCAAGGATCAACACAGCTGTACCTTTGGAGGTTTAAGGTTTTCAATTGTCAGCGCTTAAGGTTTTCAATTGTCAGCGTTTTCAATTGTCATTGTCAGCGCTTAAGGTTTTCAATTGTCACCGTTCTCCATTCATCGTGTATTCCTGTGATCGATGCTGTTATTTTTGGGGCTTCACTCGCTCTGATATCTCTGATCCGATAAAAGATCGCAACAGACATATTATAGTGCTTTGTTTAGATGTATTTATAACACATGGACAGATGGAATGGGTTTCTACATGGTGAGCTATAAGCGCAGTTGAAGATTGATCAGGTGTGAAAGATCCCACATAAGTTTGGTTCGGTAGGATTTACAAGGAGAATTAGACTTGAGTTGATGCTCAGCCTTTTACCGGAATCGCTCATTTGATTGTCGGATTGGAAAACTAGTGGTAGAGTATCTGCAAACTCTGGTAGATACCATCTTGTATCCAAATTATTCAGCTCTTCATTTGTCTGAATGCTATTTTTAAAAGAACATCTAAGCTATTTGCATCTCGTGGTTCTTGCTTTGCCAAGGTAAAGAAAACAGGAATTTGTGTAACCAAACAAGAATGGACTGATTGTTTTCTTTAGTTGCTTGTGGTGTTCATTGCATCATGGTTCTACTTCGTTAGGTATGGATCGTGTGGTTTAGGTTATGTTGTTGTAGTCCTCAATTCTTCTTTCACATCAAAATGGAGGGCATGCTCAAAACCTCACCAGCCGCTTATTACTTGAACAATAGACACTGTTAATACATAAGTGGTCGAAGTAGATTTCATGCTTTATGGTGCCATATCAAACAAAAACAGTACAGAGGAAGGAACTGTTGAAGAACTGGTGTGAGTGTCCTTTTCTCCAATCACTTTACTAACCCCACCCACCTTTATTTAATACTTTATTTCCAAATGCATGCCATGCTTTATGATTGATTGACGTTTTCTGCTTGTAGAATGTTTCTGTTATGTTTTTTTCATTAGTTTCCGCACCACCCTTTTTTTTTTTTGTGTTTTTGTTTTTCTTAAAACCATCACATGCCCATGTTTCAAAAATATATATATATATATATATTTAGTAAAATAACACAGCTACCAAGCTGTGTTCTTAAAAATAACATAGCGATTTCGGTGCATTGTTAAAAATAACATAGCTCGTAAGATTGTGTTGTTTTTAATAGCTGTATAGTGTGATTAATTATTTGTTTGTGAGTATGGTTTGTTTTTTAAAGTATTTCATGTTAAATTTATTAAAATAATATTTTTTATTTTTTAAAAATTATTTTTAAAATTGACGTTTTAGAATAATTCAAAATATATAAAAAAATTAATTTTTAATAACAAATTAAATTTTTATGGACTAGACTATGCGTAAAAATTAGAGTTCTCAAATTTTAAGATTATAGAATTAAATTATAGTGAATTCTCTGATATTTTATTAAAAATTTAAATAATAATTTTTTTTACAAAATAAGTCAGATACCACTGCAATAATTTCTAATTTAAATTTATTGAATTAATATATAATTCATCTAGTATTTAAGATTTCTAAATACCAATTAAAAATAAGTAATTAAAATCTAAAATTAAAACAACTTTAAACTTCATATTAACATGGTTCTGGTTTTCTAGATTTTTTAACAGGCATCTCTTCGTGCTTGGTTTTATTTATCTTCGATCAATAGCTCAACCTGTGTTTTTTTAATAAAACAACATAATCTTAAAAATAAAAATAAAAAATAAGATTTACAGGTTACATCATTCCCATCAACTGAACATGTTAAAAATCTAAAAAATTGTGAAAGCTGCTTTGTTTTCAAGAGCATAACCCTTAAGCTATATTATTTTCTCAATTATATCTTACTATATCTTTCACTCTTTCCATATTTAGCCACTATAGAATGTCAAACCTATCCATGGTTTCTTCCGTTACAGGCAACTTGTTCAAGGTCCCAAACGGTCTTTTCTGCTTTTCTTGTAGCGTGCTCCTGTGAGAAAGAAGGGGAGGGGCTCAATTACCCCTCAAGAAAGATATTTATGGCAGTATTTTCTTATAATCTTGTTGCATTAAGAAGTCAAATCAAAGCATGAGCTCCTCCCTGCTCTTTTGACTGCTTATAATGGGAATCCAATTCATTCAATCGAGTGAGCATTTCTTTTCCTTAAAAGATGTGTTCGCCTCTGCCCTCGAGACCACACGGTCGGTGGTTGTCCTTTTCATCCATGTCTTTGGAGGAAATCTCTCCCCCTTATTTCACTGAACCATCGTGTTCTTTCCTTTCGGCAAGTGTTTCTTCTTTCATGCTGCGATAACAAATAGTGAATTCCTTGGTTCAGTTATAGATGCGTAATGGCATAGCTCTGTTCTTGCTACACTCTGTCTGTCGATTCAAAAGGCTCCCAGCTGAAACATACCTTCTCCTTCGAATGTGTTTGGGAGTACCGTTAAATCATGTTTCTGAATTAAAAATAAGTTTTGAAAAAAAAAAAATATATATATATACCCTTTCATCCATTTTCATAATTGTTCGGGATTGATCATAAAGTGGTGTGGTGTTTGGTTATGGTAAGCGTGCATTACGTTTTTACATGGTGAAAAGACCTGTAATTTTGAAACAGAAAAGAAGAGGAATAAAAAGAAGAGAAAAACCATATCCGGATTACAAAAATAATAAAAATATTCTCATTTATCTTAAAATTATTCTTTAAATTCCCCCTTTCCTATTTCTTTCTTCTCTTTAGGTCTATACCTCTCGTATTAATAATTATAGTGTGAACGTCATAAAATTTCTCTAGTATTAATAATTCAGTGGTTGTTTGCTCCAGAGTACCTCTTGTGATTATGTGGCCTCCATATTTGATGTATTCTGTGGGGTTTTTTTTATTATTATTATTATTAACCTGTGAGAACCAAACATCATCAACTCGGTTGAAATTAGAGATGATATTGCTTGCAACTTTGCAGGCTACAAGCATCTCTTTCGAAGAAATCAGAAGGAAGAAAAACACTTGTATTCTATCGCATGGAAGCAACTAGCGAGGATACATGGGGGGGGTTCATTTATAGCCAATATTAAATGACACTTGATTCTAGCACGCAAAGGGACTCCTCTGCCGGCCTGAATTACTTCATCACGGGGTCACTGTGAAAGGGTCGCGGGACGCAGGACCCCCTCGTGATGTGATAATGTCATCTGAGCACCAAGATCTTACAACCCTGCACTGTTTCCCATACATATATGAACGGACATGGACCTGTATGGCTGTATCTGCTCAAAACGTTCTTATATAGGGCCAAAACTCCGTGCAGTAAGGCAAACGAAGGACAAGCTTTTTTTGTCCATGGCACTCACGGCACTCAAAACTTTTCTGCCTTCTCTGCTTCGTTCCCTTGACGAGCTGCTTCCCAGAACAAACAAAACCCAGGAAAACTGTTAGCTGCTTGGGTTCTCTCTTTTTTGATAATGGTGTCCAGCTACTCCCTAGATTAGGTTCAAAGACAAGACCAACTGCTTCAAGGGTGTGAGACTAACACTTGAAAAGGCGGTGTACCTTTGTGCCTAGTTTAGCATGTCAAGTATAGCTACTTGTAAATGTTTGCTGCTGGAGGACCTACCTCTCTATACTCTGTACAGGATACGTTAGGGCTTGTGCTCCATATACGGCCAACTTCAAACCCTAGAGATGGTGAGAACATGAGATAAGTGGTCTTGTATGCAAGATTACGCAACCTAAATAATTACAAGTGTGCTCTCTTCCATGCGTCCGTCCATCTTGAGAATCACAGCACTGTAAAATAATGATGAGAGATATCTTTCTTCACTTTGGTTTTACTCTCGTACAGATCTTGAAAAATAAAATAATAAAAAGTTCATAGCACCGTATTAGAGACGTTAAGTTTAATTATTAGATTGCATTAGGAGCACGCACGAAGGAATGGATTGTGCGTTCACTGCCAACTGCCAAGCTTTTGCACATATGTCAAGAACGGGCTATAGATTCTTTTAATGTCCTCCAAGGGCACAAAAGGTTTAGTTTAATCATAAATCAAGGAAAAAGAGAGCTGCTTTTTCTTATCACTGCTATTGTCTTTATTCTGTAACTTCTCTGCACCTGCTACTATCATTTCAATGACTGGTCAATCCCAAAACAAGGACTTAATTGTGTACACAATAAACTGGCAAGCATTTTCCTTGATTCAATGCTTGCTTAATTTGATCTGGTCACACGCAAATCTGGATGATTTTTTTTCTCCTAGCCCAGCATTTGCTTCAGTGCTGCCATGACAGTTTGCTTCCGATAGTCCAAAACTAGTTCAGAACTGTTGCTATCATAATAATTGCTTACTTTTCTTAATTTCTTATGATATTCTTGCTTATAAAATATTGGTTCGCTTTATCCTAATCTGCTACTGTTTGCTTGTAGCCATCCAACCAGAAGAGGATACAGAAAGGAGCTTTATCTCCAAAATAAAATGGCAAAGATATGGATGATTACGTTTATGTTGAAACCCTGTTACAAATTAGCAACTGCAGCTTAAATATTTCATTTTCTCCAGTGAAAAGCAGGCAAAAGTTGCTTAAACATGGAAAAGCTAGATTCCTTAGTGGCCAACACCATCCAAATCAACAATGACCCTAAGGCCCCTTTATTGCCTCTAAAATAAATTGATTGATGGCAAATTCTCATTTCAACTAATCCCTATACGTCACTCCCTTCTTTTATGCCCTCTTTCTCTAGTCCCCATGCACCTCTCATCCAACAAAAACATAAAAAATACACACAGGCCTTATTCTAAACTGACAGATTTTTCTCTCATCTGGGGTTGTCAATAGTTGTCTTTCTTTCTCCTCCACTTCGAGTTCCAATGGAGATTTTCCATTGCTTGTACTTCGGGGTGCTCTTGGCCTTCACATGCATCGTTGCGGTTGTTTTGGCTGATGATCCTTACTCAGAGGCACTCTTGAGCTTAAAATCTGAGCTCATTGATGATGATAACAGCTTGGATGATTGGCTAGTGCCTCCTGGAGGAAACACAGAAGAGAAAGTCCAAGCATGCTCTTGGTCTGGTGTCAAATGCGACAAGAACTCCACAGTTGTTGTTGCTTTAGACCTGTCTATGAAGAATCTTGGAGGTGAATTGACAGGGAAACAGTTTGGTGTCTTTGCGGAGCTTGTTGATCTTAACCTCAGCTACAACTCATTCTCAGGGCAGCTTCCACTGGGAATATTTAACCTCACAAATCTAAAAAGCTTTGATATCAGCAGAAACAATTTTTCTGGCCGGTTTCCGGGTGGAATCTCCAGTCTTCGTAACCTGGTTGTGCTTGATGCCTTCAGCAATAGCTTTTCTGGGCCGTTGCCAGTTGAGGTTTCCCAGCTTCAATATCTCAAAGTTTTCAATCTGGCTGGGAGTTACTTTGATGGGCCAATCCCATCGGAGTATGGTTCTTTCAAGAGCCTTGAGTTTATTCACCTGGCAGGTAACTCCCTCAGTGGTAATATACCGCCGGAGCTAGGCCATCTCAAGACGGTGACCCATATGGAGATTGGCTATAATTCATACGAGGGAAGTATCCCATGGCAAATGGGTAACATGAGTGAGCTTCAATATCTTGATATAGCTGGTGCAAATCTATCTGGCCCTATACCAAAGCAACTCTCGAATCTCACCAAGCTAGAATCACTATTTCTCTTCAGAAACCAGCTCACTGGATTGGTCCCCTGGGAGTTTAGACAAATTGTGCCTCTCGCCAGCTTAGATCTTTCTGATAATCAACTTTCTGGGCCTTTACCTGAGAGCTTTGCAGAGTTGAAGAATCTCAAGCTGCTAAGCCTTATGTACAATGAAATGAATGGCACTGTTCCACCAGGCATTGGTCAGCTTCCTTCACTGGAGACGCTCCTTATATGGAACAATTTCTTCTCTGGTTCACTTCCAAATGACTTGGGCAAGAACTTGAAGCTGAAATGGGTGGATGTTTCAACCAACAATTTCATCGGCAGCATTCCACCGGATATTTGTGCAGGAGGGCTAGTAAAACTGATCCTGTTTTCAAATAACTTTACAGGCAGTCTCTCACCATCGATCTCCAATTGCTCTTCGCTTGTGCGTCTACGAATTGAAGACAATTCCTTCTCCGGTGAGATCCCTCTTAAATTCAGCCACCTCCCTGATATCACATATGTGGACCTTTCAAGGAACAAGTTTACCGGTGGGATTCCCACTGATATCTCTCAAGCTTCCCGTCTGCAGTACTTCAATATCTCCAATAATCCAGGGCTTGGAGGTATGATCCCAGCAAAAACATGGTCTTCGCCACTTCTCCAAAATTTCTCAGCGTCAGCGTGTAATATCTCAGGCAATCTTCCTCCATTCCACTCCTGCAAATCTGTTTCTGTTATTGAGTTACGCATGAACAATCTATCAGGAAGTGTCCCTGGAGATGTTTCTAATTGCCAAGCTCTTGGAAAGATGGATTTAGCTGATAACAAGTTTACTGGTCATATACCAGAAGATCTTGCAAGCCTTCCAGCTTTAAGTGTCCTAGACCTGTCACATGATAATTTCAGTGGTCCCATACCACCAAAGTTTGGTGCTTCTTCAAGCTTGGTACTTCTAAACGTGTCTTTCAATGATATCTCCGGTTCCATTCCTTCCAACAATGTGTTTAAACTGATGGGAACCAGTGCATATCAGGGAAATCCGAAGCTATGTGGAGCACCTTTGGAACCGTGTTCTGCTTCCATCTCGATATTCGGCAGCGAAGGCACAAGAAAGCTTACGTGGATTCTGCTACTATGTGCAGGGGTGGTTGTATTCATTGTGGCATCAGCCTTCGGGATATTCTACATCCGGAGAGGAAGTAAAGGTCACTGGAAAATGGTCTCCTTCAGTGGACTCCCCCGATTCACAGCAAGTGATGTTTTGAGGAGCTTTAGTTCCACAGAATCAATGGAAGCAGTGCCACCAGAATCTAATTCAGTTTGCAAAGCAGTGCTGCCCACAGGAATAACAGTTTCAGTGAAAAAGATTGAACTGGAAGCAAAGACAATGAAGAAAGCCACCGAATTTATGACACGACTGGGTGTTGCAAGACATAAAAATTTGATTAGATTGCTAGGATTTTGCTACAACAAGCAACTAGCTTATGTCCTATATGATTATCAGCCTAATGGTAACTTGGCTGAAAAAATCACTTTGAAGAGAGATTGGGTGACCAAGTACAAACTCGTCATTGGCATTGCTAGGGGACTGTGCTTCCTTCACCATGACTGCTATCCGGCAATTCCTCATGGAGATTTGAAGTTGAGTAACATATTGTTCGACGAAAATATGGAGCCTTATTTGGCTGATTTTGGATTCAAATACCTGGTAGAAATGACTAAAGGCTCATCTCCCGCAACAATTTTCATGGGAGAAACAGGTAACAAGTCACCACATATAGTTCTTTTAGCATGTCGTTTCATGTTTCTAAGATTTTGTAGGGATTCCTGTTTTCTAAATCACTTCCTCACATCAAACTGACAAATAGTACCTTTTAATCAAAAGTCTAATATTGTCAAAAGATGTAAGAATGTCTGGAAATCTGTAGTATGCTTTATATAAGCTATGGAAGAATCACAAAAGTCCAACCAAGAAAGTTGTTGCCTGTCTAAGTACACACACAGAATTAGTCAAGATTCCTTACAAGCAAGACTAAATTAAAACGGGGTGTGACAGTGATTAATATTCCATGGAAGCATACATTAGTAATCTTATGTTGTTGTCTTGAAATAGGGAAAATGATATTCCTACAAATAGAAATCTATAACCTCTGGCTAATCTCTTCTCTGGAAACACAAGTAGTGATTAATGTTTGTTCGACTTTTTACCAGGCGAACTGAACAGTTCTATAAAAGAGGAGCTCTACATGGACGTATACAGATTTGGGGAGATCATTCTGCAAATCCTGACTAATTTGGCAAACGCAGGAGGGACAATACATAGCAAGCCTAAGGAGGTACTTCTAAGAGAAATATACAGCGAGAATCAAACTGGTTCAACTGATTCTACACAAGAAGAGATAAAACTGGTTCTTGAAGTTGCTTTGCTCTGCATAAAAAGTAGGCCATCTGATCGGCCATCCATGGAAGACGCACTGAAGCTTTTATCAGGGATGAAGTCACAAAGAAAATAGCAGATATATTAAAACAAAATCCATGCTGTGCATTTCATAATGCCACATCACTGGGCATGATAGGTGTGACTTTTAGCTAATTCATATGAGTGTCTGTTTGTATTTGATTATCATACGTAGCTTATTCCCGTAGTGATTACTGGAAATATTTTGCTGTAATATATAGCGCCCTATAAGTTTGTGTATTTTTATCTTATAGATGTTAACTACATGGTTTTTTTTCCATGTTTGATGTAAAACTATTGGCATTATAAAGTTAAATTTTCTATTCTTGCAGCCATATAATACCATACATCAACCTGCATTTCTTATGTCTAATTTTCAAAACCATAACAACAGTTCTTTAACTTCTGCTACATATCGCAAGGGAAAGGTCCTCCAAAAAAAGTTAACGGCTAGCAAGTATAGTGAAAATATGTGGGAGTAAAGGAACAAGCCAAGTGAAATTTTCAACAAAAGAGAGCTAACAGTGAAAGATAAATTGAAACCTTTGTCAACGTGGAAGCCAGAAAAAAGAAAAAGGGAACCCTAATGATAATGATCAAGCAAAATTAGAGAACTGGCTATGGTGAACCTGAAAGATTATAATTACAGATACAGGGGATAAAGTTGAAACACAATTACAGGCTTAAAAAGTGGTCAAATGATCATTAAAGTATGGTTTTTTACATGAATTGATTGATGATAGCCTGTCTTGGTTTTCTTGTCATAGCTATGAAAAGTTTTCCCTTCTTGGTTAAGCAAAAAATAGGAAGACAGGGACAACCATTTTCTTGTAAATGAAGTCTGTTATCCAAAATTTAGCTCTACTTTTATTCAATTTTGCAAATCAACGGTACAGATTTTCGTTCAGACAAATTCACATACAGCTAGAATCCAAACCTCTTAACTTTGCTTCAACAGCATCCACAACACCTTGAAAACTATCAAACCTACCACTCACAACATCAACAGTCACTCCCAACCTCTCAGCTCCTGCGGCGGTCACCGGCCCGTGTGCTGCCACCACCAATTGAGGCCACCTTCTCCTCACCATCTCCCAGTCCCACCCAAACTCTCTCAAACTCTTCAATAACCCCTCCACTTCTCCACTACTAGTAAACACCATCGCATCCAACAATCCCCCCTCACTCAACTCAACAACTCCCTTCCCGCAGGTGGGTCCCAACCAACGCGTCTCGTACGCATCAACTCTAATTGGGACCCATCCTGCAGCCTCCAGTTCCCGGAGAAAATCAGGAACAACCGGAGGCTCCTCCAGTCCTACCACTCGTGGGACTGGACACAACACCTTCCGGCCTCGTCCAGTTCCAAGCAACTGGACGAGCCCGCTAGGTGTTGCTATTGTTGGAACTAACACGTTCACCCTGCTGATATCATCACCACAAAAATTAAGCAAGAAAGTTGAGTCTATCAGTTCTGCATCTTTGCCGAGCGTGGCGATGATAAATGTGTCCTCGCGAGGAGGTAGGAGAGGGGTTGTGAGGGAGAGAGCAGCGGTTGAGAATGCGGTGATGGCAGTGCGTGAAGGGAAGGCAATGGCGGAGAGGAGAGAGAGGGACTGAGGGGAGAGATGGAGGGCTAGAGAGGAGAGAGTCTGTTGGGTGGGTTCGGTGGTGATGGTAGGGCACCATAACGGAGTGAAGGATTTGAGAGTTAAGAGGTGGGAAAGTCTGGTGGCGTAGTTTGGTGGAGTGGTGAAGGCTACGGTGGGTTTATTAGAGGTGATGGTAGTGAGGTTGTGCATGGTGGTGTTGGTTGTTATCGTTGCCATCGTTGCCGAATCATTGGCTCGGAGTCCTTCGCTTTGGATTCGTGGAGAGGAGATTTTTGTAATTTTCTCACACTCGGTCAAATATGTAACTGCCAATTTTCTTCTTTTTAAAAAATATTATTATTATTATTATATTATTTTATAATGATCATCATTAAGAAAGGAAAATCAAGCTATAGTAAGAAAACTATCTTCTTCTTTTTCCAGTTTTATAAAGATTATTAAGTTTAGTTTAGTACATCTCATGGCCTTTCCTTACATATAAAGTCGACACGAGCAAAAATAATATATTAATGACTTGTTAGTTTAGTACGAGGCTAGCGGTCCATCCACGTTTTGTCGCGAAGCCAGTTTTTTTAATAAAGAATGATGCCCGGCGAATTTATCTCAAAGGAAAAGGAAAATCTATGGATCAAGTTATAGACATAAAGAAGTTAAATAATTTAGTTTTATTTTAATTATATTATAAAAAATAAACAATGATATTAGATTGATTAGATTAAACAATATAATAATAATTTTCCAAAAAAATAATAATCAAAAGGAGATAAAAAAAAATTTAGCTAGATTCTCAACCTATCAAGTATAAAATAATAAAATTAGATAAAAAATAACATGAAAAAATCAGTTGTGTTATTCCATTAAACCTGCAACTTAGAAAAAAATAAAATAATAAAAATCATAAAGCCTAGTTTTTTAGAAAGTCAAAGTCAATTTACATTAGTTTTTTAAATATGTAACCCGAGTAATTAGATTAAAACATTCTATATGGAAAAACCATGAAACTCAATTTCTAACTGACAAGCTATTTAAAAATACAAAAAAAAATTATAAAAAAAGATTAAAAAATAACAATTAAATAAATAGTGATTAAAGTCAAAGATAAATCTAAAAAGAAAAATCAATCCAGCAAAATGATCAAAAAACAAAATAAAAAGAATGTGTATCAAAATTGAAATAAAAAACACAAACATTTTTTTTACTCAAGAGGGGAAACGAAGACAAAAATCAATTTAACAAATGACAATAAAAAATGAGGATAAAAGCAAAAACAATAATATATTACAAATTAAAATTGAAAGATGTAGCTGATAACAAATAACACTTTAACAAGAGAGTTATGAATAGAAATTAAAAATTAATAGAGAAATAACTAAACCTAGAATGCCAACAACAAGAGGATAAAAATATACTTTTTAGTAACAAAGAAAAAAAAGAAAGGAAGAGATCTCACGTGCAACACATGTTATATCAACAGGAAAGAAAAATTTCAGTATTTCTAACAATATAATAAGGTGTTTTTTGTCATCAAAGATAATCCACACACTATTTAAAGTGCATAAGCATCTCTTATGTATTAGAGTTTGTGTCACAACTCTTATATTTTTTCTATTTAAATAATATTTAATTTATTATAAAAAGATCAATATGACTCTAATGAAACACAAAAACAAAAAAAACTGGAGTGAAAAGACAAAAATCATATGTTTTCTTTTTTTTTTATCATAGGGATAAAATTATTATTTTGTCGTGTTTTAAAAATTGATGTGACATAAACACTGGTAGTTTTAGTTGATTTTTTTTTCATCTTAAAGATAATTAAATTATTTCATTGCACTTGAAAAATATAAAAAGATAAGTATACTTTTATTCCATCTTCAACAACAAATAGGTCTTGATAAAATATCAAAATGCCCCCAAATATTAAAGCATTTAATTTTTTTTGTTTTTGAATGACAGATGTTATTATACTATTCCAATAAAATATACCAATAAATTCGCGTCAACAATGTTTTTTAATGCCAAGTTAAATTTGGTTAATAAAATAATTATTAATCCAATATAATTATTAAATTCAGACCCCACTTTCGCTTCAAGGCAGACCTTTATAATATCTTACATAATCAATTTTCATCAAATATATACAGGGCATCTCCGTGAAAACAAAAATCTCTCTACACTTGCTTTTCACTCATGTAAAATAGAGGAGACTTCCATGAAACAGATTTCCGTGAAAAATATAGCTATTATCTTCTCTAATCTATTTTATTAAAAAAATTAAAAAAATAAAATTATTATTACCAGGGATTGCACGAACTAAGTATGGTCTCGAGTTATTTGAAAAAATGACTTTTTATATGGTTTAGTAAATAAATGATTTAGTTACAAATCATTTGATTTTATTTAATTTAAAGGATTGAAAATAAATCCCACTCGCGAATCACGACTGATGCAAGGAGACTGGGCCGCTCCCAGGAGCTTAAGAATGGAAGCAACTACCTGGACATGACAACCCACAAAGAATTAGAAATTGGACCTCTGGAGCGAAGGCCAGCCGTTTGATAATAGGCTGAACCTCTGTAGTGGACGTCAACCATGCTTCTGGGCTTCAACGTGATTGTTTAGATAACATGTTTTTTTTTTTTTTTAATATATATTAATTTTTTTTATTATATTTATATTAAAAAAGTCTAATTTTTTTTTTAAACATAAATACAAAATAAAATATTAAAAAATTAAAAATGAAACGTGCACAATAAAAAGAACATGCTTTTTAGATTTCTATTAACAATAGTGGCCTGTTTACAAGCAAGTTATATTATTGTTGGACTAGAATTTACTATACATATTTCGTATCAATAAATATAGGTATACAAGAACTTGTGATTATATTGTTTAAAATTACAAGAGTGTTTTATTTGATAAAGTATTAAATTATTATTATTTTATTGTTTTAATATAAAAATATAAAAAAATTATTTTAATATTTTTAAAACATTTTAAAAAAGTATCCTGGAGCTCTTAGAAAACACACGTGCAACAAGCACGTGCCAACCCGCCAATTTCCCGCCAAATCTTCGCGCCAAAATGTGTGCGCATAGACTCCCTAAAGCAGCCCTCACCTTCCTCTCTCTCTCTCTTCACGGAAAAGGGGAGTGAGAGAATTTTTCAGCCAAGATGTCAGGGTGGGACGAAGGAGCTGTGTACTACAGCGACCAGGCGCAATTCCCGGAATCGGGATCCGATGCGGCGGCCGCAACTCCAAGCCGCCACACTATCCTCCGTAAACTCAAGGAATTCATCCGAAACTTTGAGGCTGATAAAAATGTTTTCCCTTACCGCGAAAGTCTCGTCAATAATCCCAAATCTCTTCTTGTCCACCTCGAAGACCTCCTCGCTTTCGACGCCGAGCTTCCATCCCTCCTCCGGTCCTCTCCCTCCGATTACTTGCCCTTGGTACGCTCACCCCCGTTTGCATCTTAAATTTACTCGAGTTGTTGGTCCTTGCTGCGTGTCTCTATGAGATCTAATTGGATTTCTTTGTCTGTGTTTAGTTCGAGACGGCGGCAGCGGAGGTGTTGCAGAGTCTGAGGTTGAAGGAGCAAGGAGAGAGCGGGGAAATGAAGGAGCCGGAGACGAGAGAAGTGCAGATTTTGTTGAGTTCGAAGGAGGATCCTGTTTCAATGCGATTGCTCGGGGTTAGTAGCTTTTTTATTTTTTATCTGATTAAATTAGGGGATTTGGAAAGCAAGCTGCCTGCAATTTACTTAGATAAAGTCAGTTTAATTCAGGTTTCAATTTATTGGCTGGCTGCCGCTTGTGGAAGAAAAAGTATTTAGGCAAGAATTTGTTTTTAATTCATGTTTTTGTGTGCAGGCTCAATACATTTCAAAGCTGATTAAGATAGCTGGGATTACTATAGCTGCTTCAAGAGTTAAGGCAAAGGCAACGTATGTGAGTTTAGTGTGTAAGAATTGTCAAAGTACAAGGGAAGTTCCATGTCGTCCAGGCCTTGGTGGGGCAATTGTGCCACGTTCGTGTGACCATGTTCCTCAGGTTTATTTCAAATCCTTTGTTGCAAATCAATGCATTTGATGGTTTTGGGGATCCAAATTCCATTTGTTTTTGTGCGGTTTTGTGCAGACTGGTGAAGAACCATGCCCTATTGATCCTTGGATTGTGGTTCCAGATAAGAGCAAGTATGTTGATCAGCAAACCTTGAAATTGCAGGAGAATCCTGAGGTAAAAATCTTGATTCTAGTCAATTGGATGGTGGTGTCGAGTTAAACAGCCTTTTCTGACTGGTTTTGTTTATGTTGATTTTAAAGGATGTCCCTACTGGGGAGCTTCCTAGAAACATGCTTCTCTCAGTGGATCGGCATCTTGTTCAAAAAATTGTACCTGGCACACGATTGACCATCATTGGGATTTATAGCATCTTTCAAGCAGCCAATTCATCAGCCTCGTAAGAATGATTATATTTCATAACTCCATGTTCGTGCTTATTGTTTACTGGTAATTGATTTTTTGTTAATGGTTCAACTCTGCAGCCAGAGAGGAGCAGTTGCGGTTAGACAGCCTTATATCAGGGTAGTTGGAATAGAAGAAATAAACGAGGCCAGTTCTCGAGGTCATGCAGCTTTCACTGTAGAAGAGGTACAAGTAGAGATCACCACTAATAACTGTTTTAATAACTTTCAGCACACACTTTTTTATTGCTCATGACAGGTTTCTACACTTTTTTAAAAAAACTTGGTTAGAGTTTTAGATGCATGGCAGTAGTTTTTATCAACTGCTGCTTACTTATGGGAAGAGATAAGAGGTTAAAATTACCCTAGAAAAATTTCTATTACTAGACATGCTCTTCTCTTCTCTTCTCTTCTTCTGGCTTATACTGAATGCTGCCTTGCTGCTAGGAAACCTCCTGCTTGTGTTTTGGTCACTGATCACTGGCGGAAAACTGATTCTTTGGACCATGTGCAGGTAGAAGAATTCAAAAAATTTGCCTCGAGAACAGATGTATATGAAGTCATATGCTCCAAGATTGCTCCCTCTATATTTGGAAAAGAGAATGTGAAGAAAGCTGTGGCTTGTCTTTTATTTGGAGGATCGAGGAAGGTACATACCTTGAACCTCAATTGTTTGTTGGTATGATGTTTATTGATGTTTGAACAACTGCTTCACGAGTGCAGAGTTTGCCAGATGGTGTAAAGTTGAGAGGTGATATTAATGTGTTGCTTTTGGGTGACCCATCTACTGCTAAATCACAGGTTAGTTCTTTATTCAGCTCTTAATTTATGAGTTGAGAGCTCTTTATAAGTTACAAGGTGTGTAGTTGTGGTCTCATTTACGCATCTTTCTGCTGAAAGTATTTCCCTGGTCTCCTTATTTTTTTTCCAGCATGGAAAATCTTAATTATGGTAAAAGTTCATGATGTGTGCACACACGAGCACCCACATGCATGCGTGTTTGTGTATGTTGATTATAATTTCCTTGCCTGTGAAGTTTCTCAAGTTTGTTGAGAAGACCGCTCCTGTGGCTGTATATACTTCTGGAAAAGGCTCGTCAGCTGCTGGTCTTACAGCTTCTGTTATACGAGATAGCAGCACAGTAAGTTCTCAGTCTTGTTTGGCATGTGTAGAAGTGGTGATTTTTCATTTATTGCTTTAGAAGTAATTTCTGTTTTAGCTAGCCAATATTCTTTTTGCACAACACTATGAAAGTCTTCTAATTTAAATCACAAATATTTGGCTTTCAGCGTGAATTTTATCTTGAAGGAGGAGCCATGGTTTTGGCCGATGGAGGTGTTGTCTGTATAGACGAGTTTGACAAAATGAGGCCAGAGGATAGGTAATTGAACTCAAAGTAGATAATCCCGTGTCTTTCCGCTTGTGATTCCTAGGAATTCTTAAGATTTTGTGTCCATGCGGCTCAGGGTGGCTATTCATGAAGCCATGGAACAGCAAACAATATCTATTGCGAAAGCAGGAATAACTACCGTTCTCAATTCTAGGACATCAGTGCTTGCGGCTGCCAACCCTCCATCAGGTCGTTATGATGATCTCAAGGTTAGCAGCTATGTCTTTTGGTTCATCTTTGCCAAATTCTTAAAAGAAAGAATTTGATGTCATAAGCTAACAATTCTATTGCTTGCCTTTCAGACTGCACAGGAGAATATTGATTTACAGACAACCATCCTTTCTAGATTTGATTTAATCTTCATTGTGAAGGATAAAAGAGACTATGGTCGAGACAAGGTAATTTGCATACTCATCTGAAACGTTTTCACTTGAGTTGATATTAGATCCTGCAGGGAAATGTGATTATTCTGTTATGTTTCTTGATGGATTTGAAGACACAGGACCATATAATCATGTATGTTGGTTTGCATATTTATATGAAAACTAAATATGATTGTTATCAAAAAGCTTATTTTGATGAATTTAAAATAGCTAGTGTTTTACATGCTTTCTTTTCTATTTCAAATTCCTGAGTCCTTGTGGCGTTTGAACTAAAATCTTCTGTTACAGATTATTGCTAGCCATATCATAAGGGTACATGCATCTGCTGATAGAACATCGAGCAATGGCAGAGCACCTAAAGAAGAGAATTGGCTGAAAAGGTAATCTTTTTGTCAGACTTAAGGATACGCTCTTTGCAATCCTTCTTTGGTGAGAAAACCATGAGAAGCTAACTGGTACAGGTTATGGCTGTTGCAGGTACATACAATACTGTCGAACTGAATGCCATCCCCGGCTGTCAGAATCTGCATCCAGTAGACTGCAGAATGAGTATGTCAGGTTCAGACAGGTATTTGTTGCCACATGCTAATTCTTTTCAAGAAAGAGCTATCATTTCTTTGATTGCTTGAGTTTAGATGCATTTTCTGTTAAACTCAATGTTTACACTTGTTACATTCCACGTTCCCTTCCATAATTTAGTTTTGACTGAGCAGATCTAATTACACATATTGACTTCATTATTGGCCAACCAATTAACAACACTGCAAAGGATTCTTTTGAAAATTGTTTTAAATTATTTATGCATTATCACCATGTGCATACAGCTAGAACGTTACGGGCTGCTAGTCTGATATCTATCAATCTGGTGATTTGATTAGGATATGAGAAAGCAGGCAAATGAAACTGGGGAGGCTTCTGCAGTACCCATTACAGTAAGGCAGCTGGAAGCTATCATAAGATTGAGTGAGGCTCTTGCAAAGATGAAAATGTAAGTGTAGTTATTAAGGTTGGCAAGTTTGAGAGCCTGCACAGCTGCTTGTTTTACAATTTTCCCTTTGTTTATAGCTTGGTTTATTGATTTGCAACTCATTCATGAACTACTAATTAGGTCCCATGTTGCCACTGAAGCGGATGTGATTGAAGCAGTAAATCTTTTTAAGGTTTCTACTGTCGAAGCAGCACAGTCTGGAATAAATCAACAAGTGACTCTCACTCCTGAGATAAAGGTTTGTCGATGTCATTGTTACTATTTTTTCTGTTTTTCAGTCTGTCATGAGTTTCTCAACAACCTGCTCTGAATTTTATTGGCATGCAATCTATCAATCACCTGCTTAAATTTTTTTTTTTTCAACAGCAAGCAGAAACTCAGATTAAGAGAAGATTAGGAATCGGAATGCGCATATCAGAAAGAAAGCTGATTGATGAACTTGCCAGAATGGGAATGAATGAATCAATTGTAAGCATCATTTAATTTCAATGCCATTCATTTGCTTCTCACTTCAGATATCTGGTTGAAACTCTTACTGTCACCTGACTCACCTCTTCAAGTTCTCAAGAGTTTGATGCCCGGAAAAGAGTGGCCAGTGGCCACATAGAAATGTCGTGACATTTTGATAAATTAGAACACCTGTTATTTGTGCAATAATATGCCAGCCTGACTGCTGTCCATTATATAATGGAATAAAGCAAGACCCATCGCTATGATCTCCAGGGTTCACGGGACTTGTATAAACCTAGCAAGTAGAATCTCTATCTCTGAGATCTGAAATCATAGATGCCATGTGTATTGTGTTTTCATCGATATTGTGATTGCATTTGGCAGGTGAGACGAGCTCTAATAGTAATGCACCAAAGGGATGAAATCGAATATAAGCATGAAAGGCGTGTCATTGTCCGGAAAGTATAATCTATGCAGAATTGATGTTCGTGATTGAAAGCAAATTATGAGAAGCTGCCGTTCAGTGATGGTAACTACGAAGTTAACCTAAGCATGACTCATGTATTTTGTTGGCATCATTATGGTTCAGCAATAATCCTGGCAACAGGTTAATCAACATATGCATGTGCAAATGTAGAATTGGCAGAAGTAAAAGGAGATTAACGAAGCAGTAATTGACTGTCTATTGATTTGAATTAGAGAATTTCTTTTTGTAAAACATGCTAGTGAACTTGTATTACTGATTTGCCAATCCTTTCTCATCTCCTACATTTTTTTCTTCTGGCAAATTCTTTTCTGGTGTTCATAGGCTGAACTGATCAGGGTGTCTGTTACTATCTTGTTAACTGCAACTTCTTTTATGGCCATTTGGTATGGTTGCTGGGTTTTTTATCCTTCTGAAAACTGAAAACTGAAAGCGGGAACTTGTTTGGTCGACGAGCAATTTGTTATGGGGATAGATATGCTCGCTTCTTTGAAAGAAAATGGCGAGACTCAACCTCTAGCAACTTTACAAAGCTTGGTAGAAGAGGTATAAAGTGCAGAAACAAACACAAGACATTGTCAACGTGCATGGGCATGGTTAATCACAAAACTAGTCCATTTTGGTTTTTAGTGTCAGCCAAATAATACATCTTTTTCCTAAAATCATATAACAATGCCCTGAAAACCTATTCTACTCAACTATAGCATAGTATTAACATGCGAGTTTTGGGCAGAAAAGTTTGTCCACAAAACTTGGAGCCACAGAGAAATACCTTTTCTGGTCTAGAATACAGCTTCCTTCTTGAAAATTTTGTCATGGATCTCTTGAAGTTTCAAGTTTCACACTGCTGGTATCCAACATCCTCCAGTGTTCATCAACTGCTTCAACTTTCCCTGTTGTGGAATCATAACCAATCACGGTTTCTTTAACCAAGTTCTTGAAATTCCTCTGCCTCAACCTCAACTGGCTGTACTTGTTCTTTACTTGGTCATGAGTAAACTCCTTATCGAATTTTTCTGTGTGCTTGCTCGACCGTTTTCCGTCCCGAACTCGAAAGAGTAGTGGTTTTCTTTGATCCCTTCTTCGCCTCTTCAACCAGTAGCTCAATAGGTCATCAAGGAAAAGGACAGCAGCATCACAAGGCCAACATTTTTTGTTGCCATTATTTTACAAACAGTTACTTCAGCTAACTCTTCCATTTTATCTAAGAGAAAAACAGGCAAAAAACACATTCAAGATGATCAGAGCACAAAATCAATGAATATATATAAAGAAAAAACAAAGTGATGATCAAGTCCAGAATTAACCCGTATAAAAAATGATTGCGCTTATCATTATTAACAAGCATTAGCTTTAAATTTCCTAATGAAACAAACACAGCCGAGCAGATCATTGATTCTAGCATTCTTCACTTGTAACAGAGAATGTCTTAAAACAAATCATCGATAAAACTGATTTTGTCGTACCATAACTTGCTGGAGTCTTGCTGGAGTCAGGAACTTGGTGGGAAGAAGAGAGAGAACGGTGTGCAAAGCGGTTTCGAAAACGCGTTTCCGTTTTTCTTTAAAGAGAGAAGGAAGAGAACGGTGTGCAAAGAAGTTTCGAAAACGCGTTTCCGTTTTCTTAAAAGAGGGAATGAAAACCGAGACACGTTTGCTTCTTTTGTTGCCAAAATGAAAAACGAAACGGATAACCTCAAACTAGCCCCCGTTCAGGTCCAATGACTCTACTCTGAATGGTCCTCTACCTATATTTGTATTGTTATTATTTTGCATTTACTCTTTAATATTATTTTATGATCACAAATATAATATTTTTGGGCATGTTTTGTCTTGAGTTAGATGAAAAAAAGAAATTCCTTACATCTTGTTACTAATTATGAACGCATAATAAAATACTAAAAATATAAATAAAATTAATTTGATTTAATAAATTAACTCGATAATTTAATGGTTTGAGTTAGTAAAATAAACCATATTTTTTTATATAAAAATAATTTTTTTAGATTTTCTATTAAAAAATTACCTAGTTTAATTTAAATTAATTAATTCAATCCTGGTCTTGGTTGACACTTGGGTCGGGTCTTGGATACAGTCATGTGGGGATCTAATTGAGGAGACATTTATAAGTTGGGGACTAATATTAGGTTACCCAAAACCGGAACAGAAAATGAAACCGAACAGCCCCAACCCCAAAACAACCATCAGTTGAAGCCTCTTCTGTTCCCCTCTGCGGTCTGGCCTGCAAGAAAACGATGCTTCTTTCTGATACTTTAACTCCGGCTGGCCATGGTCGACTGGGAAAAATTATATCCCCACTCTCTCTCTCCCCTTCTTTCTCTTCACGTCCCCTGAGATACGCAGTGCTCGGTGCTGGCTTTGCTGGTCTCTCCGTTACCTGGCATTTGCTGAAGGTACAGTACAGTGCAGTACTCTACTTTATCGTTCTCTTCTCTCGTTTCTTTCTGTAGTATTTTTTTGGGTAAAAAGAGTATGTTTACAAGTGCAGAAGAGTCCAAAAGAGAAGGAAATGAGAATAGACATATATGATGAAGTGGGTATAGGAGGAGGTGCTTCTGGTATTTCTGGAGGTCTTCTTCACCCTTATTCTCCTAAAGGTAAATGCTTCACTTTTCTCTTTTTTATTCTATAAATAATCATTCCTTTTGTTCTCTGAATCATCTTTGAGTTTTGATATATCATTTTCATTTAATTATTTTGTTGTTTGAATTCGAATTGAACTATGGTAATTGGCAGCTAAACTGCTTTGGAGAGGAGCTGAGTGTTGGAAAGAAAGTTTAATGCTTTTAAATGTCGCGGAGGCGGCAGCTGGACTGTCTGGTGTAGATGATTCTGATGATAGTTTTATTGTTAGGAGAAGGTTTGTTCTCCTTTCTTTTTTTTAATGTAAGATGTCAAGAATTTTGAATGTTCTGAGAACTAAATTGCGCATCTCGATGGCGCTCCGAAGAGTTATCATAGTTTGACATATGCTAACAAGTGATGTGGATTTACTAGTTTTATAATGCTGTTTGTTGTGAGTGATTTTGATTTGTTGAATTTTTATGATTTTTCTTTGAGTTTGGAAGATCATTTTGAATATTCATTCGTAACGTGGATCACCAAGCAAATTACTTTTCTGAAAAAAGATAATACCGAGTCGGAGATTCTCTCATGTTTTTGCTTTCGGGAGTTAGAAAATTGATTATATTTCTCATTTCTTGGATCTCTGCTTTCAACTCCCCCTCCCCCCCCCTTCTGATGTCTATCTACCTACTTCAGGGGCATCTTGAGGCCAGCAGTAAACACGAAGAATTTGATTGTATTGACTGATGTAATTCCTTAAGATCTCCTTATTAGAGTTTCAGTGGATTCTATCATGAACTATATATGTGGATCTTAGACTGATGTGTGCTGTATTATCTGTGTTCCGCAAGTAGAATGCCCAGAATTGTGATGCCAGTTGCAGAATTGAGACAATTGATGAGGACACTGCCCAAAAACTTGTGCCAAAAATACATGTACCTTTTAACTCAGCCTTTTATATGCCTGAAGCTGTAAATGTCCATCCTCTGCGCTATCTTCAGGTCTGAACAACTAATCCACTGTATTACTTGTATTACTCTGAATAGGATTCAAGTTCTTGCTTTTTTTAATAATGTTTTCTTCTTTCTTCTTTTATTTTACTAGGCACTCTTCTTAGCATGTCAGAATGTGGTGAATGAATCATCCACTTCTAGCCATGGACAAAAGGAGCTATATTTGCACAAAAAATCGGTTCAAAACCTCCTTGAATTGGAAGGTGATGGCAAGTACTATAACTTACGTCTATTCTATTTAGTATGTATGAGGGTATTTGATACATGCAGACGTTTGGTCTTAGATTTTTTTTGTTTTGTCCATCTTGGCTGTATGTAATGTGCTATTTGCTTGAATTTGATGCCAAGGAAAATGTGAAAAAGAATCATGTAACTTTCTTTGTGCTAGCTTTCTGGTGCTCTTTTTTTCCCGAGAATCAGTTTATGATCTAGTTGACAGGGTTTTTGCTGTATTGTCTGAATTGCTTGATTCAGAGCCAAGAGATATCTAAATATATTCACTTGAATTGGTAGTTGATTTGAGAAAATAGGAAACTTCCATTTTTTGAAATGTTTGCCTTCGATATGCTTAAACCTGTTTTCTCGTGCCCTGGAATTATCCAGGATTGAAAGTTATTTCACACGTGTGAAAGTGTACATTTAAAACATTCTGCTGCACCACGTGATCTTTGGCATGCTTAAGCTTCATTAGTTTCTTCCATGATTAATAATTTGTATTAACATTTATGTAGGTGAATATGATGCAGTGATAATCTGTCTAGGTGCCAAAGCAGACATGCTACCAGAGCTCTCAGGGAGGCTTCCGTTGAGGACATGCAGAGGTGTAATTGCCCACCTGCAGTTGCCTGCTAATATAAGGTAAAGCTTGTGTTCTCCCTTGCATTATCAATCCAGAAAGCCTATAAGCAGGGAATTGGGACACCGTATAGGGATGAATTTCTTTATTTGTGCAAGGCTGGCTAGCATTGGAATGCAGCATGAGCCTTCTTATGGGATCAGTAACAAGGTTGTTTTTGGTCTGTTATGCTTGAGAGTTCTCAATCTCGGGAATGGAATTTGAATTTTAGAGTCCAGATTGTCATGAATAAGTCTGTAATAAGCAAGATTTCCAAATTCTAAGATAGTTGAAATTCATACTGGATTCAGTTTGAAACAAGACGGCCTTATGTTTCATAATGGTTGTATTGAGTATCTTACAGGTTTCCAGGATATATGTTGCAAGTTAATCCTTAAGTACTGGTTAATAAGGCAAATGCCCAGAGAGTACAGGGTTGATTTGGGGTTGAGAGTGGAGTGATGCATTGAATGTAGGATGGGCAGGGAAATTATCACTTTCTGGCAAAACTCATGTAGATCACTGTTTCAGGGAAGAATATCCAGACTATGCCCCTTCAATATTATCAGATGCATGGCTCGCCATCCAGGGAAGCCGAAGTTTATATATGGGCTCAACATGGGAATGGAAATCAAGGAATTCTAATCCAAATGTTTCAGTGGATGAAGCCTCAAAATCTCTTCAAGAGCTTCTGCCAAAGGTATCTGCCTTTTATCCAGCAATAAAGGATTGGACTTTCACCAAAGCGAACGCAGGTTTAAGAGCAATGCCACCATTAACTGCCCAGGGATCACTTCCACTTTTGGGCTGCGTCAATTATTTTGTAGGCGAGAATGTTGCCGGTAAATACTGGTTATTTGGGGGACTTGGTTCAAGAGGTTTGTTGTATCATGCTTGGCTTGGAAATTTGATGGCGCAGGCTGTTATTTCTTGTAATGAACAATTGATCCCGTCTGAACTGACTGCTTGGAAGAACATAAATAGATGAGTAGACAGAATTCCCTTGTTTATGAATATGCAATCACGGTTCTTAATTGATGAACTTTTTAACATAATTATAAGAACCAGCCCGAGATACGACCCGGCTCAAGGCCCTTAATTGTTGGTTGACCAGGTCAACTCATGAGTCTACAAGTTAATTCATTTTTTTTTACAATTACACTGGCCTGCATGTCCTTGGAAATCATGCAATCTATTCTTCATCCACTGCTGGAGGTCAGATTCCATAGCATCGCTAACTTCACCCAATTGACCCTCTGCATTGCCACTTCAGAGGTATCCAACCACAGAAATGAGGGAGCAAGAGAGATATGGCATGTCGCTGTTCATGAAGTTGGTATTGCAATGGAAAACGGAACCTTCAATTTTCTAGTTCGGGGAAGGCCCCTATTAACTCTCTGATAGAAGATGCATTAAAGGGCAAGGCAGTACATATTTTAATAACTCTAAAAGCAGACATCATCTTGCATGTGCAGTTCTGGAAACACTTACAGAGAAGTTCCTGAAATACTACAATATGCGAAACATTTGTTCACTGGGATTGAAAATTGACAGGTATATAAACCATACATGAAATTAACAATTCTTCCTAGCTTGACGTCCAAATGTAAACCTGGCCACCACCGGTTGCTCCTGCTAGCATCCCAACCCTGCAGGGATGTGCATGAAATCTGCATGGAATAGCAGTCATGTGGGGACTCTGTAGAGTCCTGATTACTCGTCTTTGAGCTGGAGAAATGATATCGACTCCTCTTTTCATATTGCCAACATAGACAAACGAATCATCCCAACCCCATGTTGCTCTGCTCAGTCCCAGAAAAAGCAAAACAGAAACTGTTAAGGATATTTACTGTTTTCTTAGAAACAAATAACCTTTTGCATTCTCTTTACTTTGAAACAATACCTCCTGTTCTCGACTCTATATCGTGCAACTACAGACTTCGAACTTTACTATCATGTCCAGGAAAATTGGTAATACACTAAGGATGGACCACTTTTTTTTTTTTTTGGACAAGGAGAATCCTCATTAGGCGTGACGGGAATCATGCTCAAGCTCGGGGGAAGCTTGAGTTGAAAGTGGTTTAAGAGGTAAATAGATCATAAACCAATCCAGATGAACACTATAATTTTGGATGGATTGTAGTCAAGGAAATGCAATATACTTCATGATGCACTACAATGGAACTGGCAGATTATAATTTTGACAGGACAAACGCAAAAAACAAAGAACAAGCTCTGAACTAATCACGTAGAGATACAAAATTTATCTGGAAAAAAAAGGAAAAAGAAACTTGTCCAAATTCTGAGCATCATATATCGTTAACAAAAGATCCACTTTTTATTTATTTATTTATTTTAAAAAAGAATAGGATTAAACGAGCACTTGTCAAGTTGGCCAAAACCATACCTGAAACTTGAAATCCATCGACCTGTCTGATTATAATGGTGCACCCTAGAAGCATCCTCGAAATTAACTCCACTTAGTATACCAACTGTGTCATCAAAACTATTGAAAAGAAACCGGGGGAAAAGTCAATATCAATTACATTCAAGTCCCATCATTGGCAATTACACCATTTATCAAAAATAATGAGACAAAACCAAATGATTACTGCAAGCTACATGCCGCATACAACAAAATTCAAGATGACTAATACATACAATTTTGAAGCATGATATTTAGCATTTCTTAAAACTACCTCTCCAAATTAAAGCGAGAAAATGATAAAGGGAACATTAGGAAGCACCCTGAATTTCTACCACAAAGCAAAAGAGAAAAGACATCCACTCCAGTTTCAATCTGTTTATAATGCATATGTTGAGAAGCTTGATCAGACAGTGATTAGACCAAAGATTGATGTTCCAATAGTATGGATACAGATACTGGCCAGGTATAAATTATTATTTTTTCCAAGTATGAAATTGTATGTTTAATAGAACACTGCGGTATGATAAAGCCAGCCACGTATACATCATGTCCAATAAAATGAATAGATGCGCATACTGAAAAATCAAACATATGCAAGTGCATAGAGCTGTGTGTACCTTGTGCTTGCAAGTGAGCTTCCAGAGGGTGAGAAGTAAGCAGAATGCACAGCCCTCTCGTGATTTACAATCTTTAAACTTTTGGGTTTACCTGCATCCACTTTTCTCAAGTCCCAAAGGCAAACAGTTGCATCTGAGGAACTAGTGGCCATAATGTTAGGGTTTTGTGGATTGAAATCTATGGTGTTGATTCTGTCTTCATGCAGGGTCCATTGGGATGAAACACTTCCTGTCCTATCATCCCAGACACTCAATCCTCCACGACCCTCGCCAAAATATAAGCTCTTCACATCATTTGGATGTTGAGAAAGAGAAAATATAGCATCATCACAGGAGTGTACTAGATCAAATACTTCCTTTTCAGCATCCATTAAACGGAGATATCCATCGTAACAGCTGGTGAAGATCTGCAATTGATTTTAACAAATAAATGAGCCAAAACCTTACAAAACTCAAATACATACTTGATATTAGTCAAATAGATTGGCAGGAAATCAATAGCTTTACAGAAATGCGAACAATTTCACTGAATCACATTGCCAGTACTAACATGTATTGTGTGTATTACATTTGCTTAACATTCATTTTTGGGTCTAGCTTAATCGATGTCTATCAAATAGAAAAGGTCGAGCAGATCCATAACTATCTATATAACTTCTTCAGCAATCTGTAACAAACTGCAAATGCACCGATTATTCATCCACGTTTCAAATTTAACAAAGAAATGAAAAGGAGCATTACCTTGGATAAACAAGATTGCTGGAACAAAATCCCAGAAATTGGACCTGTATGCGGGCTATACAAAAATATCCCGTCACCTTTCCCCCCTTCACTATCCACATTCCAAAATGCAACATTGCCAAGCTTATTCCCAGCTACAACTATGTTTACATCGTCCCGCGGAAAAAATATCACTGTCATTATCCTCCCTGGCATAATCCTTGCAATATTCTCTGGCTCCAAACTCATCGATCCCAAATCAACAGAACCCTCAAATTCCCTCTTCTCTATCTTAATCCCACAATTCAAATTATCACTTTCAACCTTCCTCTTAACCGGGCCGCACAAAACCCTATCATGCCCCTCCTCTTTAACAACCTTAAAACAGTCAAACTCCTCTTTAACTCCAACACCCGATTTGGGTTTCCTTTCAAAAGACAAAAGTGTGTCTATAAATTCTCTATCAGAACCAGTTCCGTCGTAAGCATCCTTCATTTTCAGCGGACCCAGGACACAGGGCGAAGGCTTTTCTCGGTTAATTGATGTCTGATAAAGAGTTGCTTTATCCGAATTCTCATTAGAATCAACATCTAAACAATTAGAATCAGGCGGCATTCCTCGTGTACGCAAAGATCGTCTTATAACAATTGGAGTCTCAGATTTCTTGGGTTTCTTCTCTGGACTAACTTTATATGACTTTGCTGACCCATCTCTGCCATCAAAACACAAAAAAAGACACAGACCCATTTCTTAAAACATGAAACCCACATAGTCTTTCCTTGTATTTATCAACAAAAAAGTGAACAAAACGAGAGACAAAGGGGAAGGGAGCTACCTCGAGCGTTTGGTGGCATTAGAAAGAAGAGAGGCCTTAGCGTGGAGTTGAAGAGCAGCCAACATTTCATCATTTCTTCGAATGTTTTCGAGTCTCTTTATCTCGTATTCTGTTAGTTTCTGAGTCGCCATTGATGCCCAGAAAAGAATTTTACAGAGAAAGAGGCAGAGAAAGGTATGTGGTTTTGTGGGCATTTATGTTTATTAGGAAGGGCATTGGTGGATATTGGCGGGAAAATGGATCTTGGCGGGAGATAGACTAATCGGTGCTACGTAGCCTTATCTCTTGCCGTTTGAAAATGGAAATTTTTATAGAACAAAGAATTTTGCATGAATTTAATGATGTGTGTATTGGGCTAGGTTTTGAGTATCCTTGTCGGTCCCGAACCTAGTTCAGGGTTTGATCTATTTTATCACGATTAGGTTAATTTGTTTTTTTTAATAAGTGACTTAACATAGATTTATTTCAAAATAGTGTTATTTTAAATTAAAAAAGTTAAAAAAATTTTAAAAAATATTATTTTGAATTAAAAAAATGTGAAATAACTAGTTTTGTATAAAAAAATTTAAGTGTAACCAGATCATAAATTATAAATAATATCTAAAATATTTAAAATAAAAAAAAAAAAACAATTCTAGTTTGATTTTAGATTTTTTAAAAAAAACAATTCTAGTTTGATTTTAGATCCAACAAGTAATGGAGGCCACATAAATAAACAGTCTTGAGACTTTTGAGAGGAAACACCGGCTAGAGCTTTGCATACAAGATGCCAGAACTTGAACACTTGTGAACAGTTTATACATTCCATTAATTCTATTTCATTATGGATGATCAATTTTAATTTTAATTAGAAAGGAAATAATTTTGGTGAACCAAGTTGGTTTGAGACGTCACTAATTATTTTAAAAAAATGGAATATAAATTTTGCTCAATTTATGGCATGCTAAAAGTGGGAATATCACTGGTATGAACCAGCAGAATGTATGAAATTTTGGATCATATGAAAGGTTTTCTTTCCAATCCATAGCACCCTCAAATAGCTGTGTGTACTGTTTTTAAAGAACTGTGAAAGCCAGCAAAAACAATTTGTAAGACCACAAGGACTAACAGAAGCATGGCTGAAGGAAACATGGTTGTTGGGGTTTTAAACCCATCATTCTTCTATTAAAACTAGCCAGCCAAAGCTTGTAAAGGGAAGGAAAGAAAGAACAGACAGAGATTATATGATGTGATATTATAGCTTAACCTCTTGAGTTCTTCACTGTATTCTATTCTCCCCTAGAATTCTTCACCATTATCAGAAAAAGCGATAGCAAATCTCCCTTGTGAAGGTCCCTCCGATATTTTGAATTAAAAATAAATCAACGGGAAACAGAAAAAAGCAGCTCTGACATTAATTTCATTGTTTGTTCTCTCTGAACTGTCTCTCTGTCTTATTTGCGCATTCTTGTTTTTACAACTCTTTAACATCTTTAGACCGTGTAGTGTTGTTGGATGGTCTCAATGTCTAGCCCCTTCATCTTCACCACTGAGTCAACATGTCCCTTCAATGTGTGAAGCTCTCTGAGCCTGCAAAATGAACCCCAATTCATAAGCATTGTATCCTCGAAGGAACGAAATTAGTGACAAATGATCTTCAGCTAGCTTAATCCTAGTATTTTCCATGTTGTTACAAGAAGTTTTAAGGTAGGCTGCTACCCTTTTAGAAGTCTAAGTTATAGTGTTCGCATCTGACAAGAGAAATGACATTATTGTAGATTGTGTAGGCTAAGTAATTTACCTTGCTACTTCGGCACGCTTCTTAGCCTGCTCAGCTAGCTCATTCAACTCTCTGTAGGTGGTCTTGTCATTGAACATGGTTTCTGGGGGTTGTAGACCATGAAGAGTACGTTGAGCGGTAGCCCATTGAGCTTCTCTCTCACCCTTTCCATAGTCCTTCTTGTTGGTGAAAGCAGTCTGAATAGATTTTAAGAGGGGCAAAAAGGTTACGCAATTACCAAAAAAAGGAAAAAGAACTCGAAAGAATGTTGATGTTTTTATTGTTTCAAAACCTTGTTTTGCAGCAGATTATCCCAGGCCTTCCCAGTCAATGCATAGCGAATGATGAACTTGAGGATATCGAGAGGGATGTAGGTGATAATGCTGTAAATCCAGATGATTCCTGCCCATCCCCAACCAACCCCTTGGATTCTTGCGAAGGACCAGTTTGCATATACAGCAATGATAGTTGCCATCTTCAGTGGACAAGCATTGCAAGTTAGTGCAACATACAGCCATCCTTCAACTCGTAAAGAAGATTTTACAGTAGAAAAATAGTAGTTGAGACGAGAAGGGAAAACTAGAGGGAAAAGAAAAAAATACTGACCAACTGTGCGACAACGAAGGCACTAACAAGTAAGAGACCAGGGCACTCAACGAAGGACCAGCTCCTTGACCTGGTTACAAAGATAAGTGCCTGACTGATGATGCTCACTTGAAGGTAAAGAGCTGCTGTAAGCTCATCTGGTTTACCTCTGATTGACCTCACACCGAACTTCTCCTGCAGACATTAAAATGTTAAAATTTGTTTTTAACTTACATCTTCGATATGAGGCATTCAGAATGATTGACTTACGGAGAAGAAATCTGTATCATGAACAAGCCAGAAGAACACCACAGTCATGATTGACATATAGGTTCCAAGGACAACGCCTGTGGCAAAGATTTCCTTGAGCTTCCATGAGTCAGGCACGGGAGATGGCTTGACTCTATCTTTGGAGATGGTCATGATGGTTCCGTCATTGAGAATAGCAATGATCAGGACCATGAATGGTGAGAAGTCGAACTTCCATATAAGAGCAACAAGCAAGAATCCCAGCACAATACGGATTGTGATGGAAACAGCATATATTGTGTAGTTCTTCATCCTCTGGAAGATGGCTCTGCTTGTCAGTACAGCACTGATAATAACACTCAAACCTGGTTCTGTCAACACAATATCTGAGGCACCCCTAGCAGCATCAGTTGCATCTGCCACAGCAATACCAATGTCTGCCTTCTTCAATGCCGGCGCATCATTGACACCATCTCCTGTCATACCACAAATGTGCTTCCTCTCTTGTAGCTTTTTAACAATCTCATACTTGTGTTCTGCATATCAAAGTTTTGCATGAGTTAAATATTTAAGTTAGCAGCAATTTTATGAGAGACTGCTCAAACATTTGTATCAGTAATAGAGGTAAAATGAAAAATTCCATTACCAGGGAAGACCCCGGCAAATCCATCAGCCTTCTCGATAAGCTCATCAACTGGAATGCCAGCAATGCCCTCATCCTTGCTGTTACCAAGGAGAGATGATGAAGGATACATATTTGTACCCATCCCAAGCCTGCGGCCAGTCTCTTTGCCAATAGCAAGTTGATCGCCAGTTATCATTTTAACATTGACACCAAGGTCAAGGGCTCGGCGGATAGTCTCAGCACTATCATGCCTTGGAGGGTCGAAAAGAGGCAAGAGACCCACAAACTCCCATGGTCCTCCTTCGCTTTCCTTGTTCTTCTCTGGAATCGTCTATAAACAAGGAAAAGAAAATAAGCATGTCATCAGAATAAATGATGTTTCAGTTGGTTCGTCTACCTTGTTATATTCCAAGGAATCATACGAAATGAGTAGCAAAGTAAATTATTGGATTAGTCTACCTGGCGAGCAACTCCTAGGGAACGAAGGCCACGATCGGCAAAGTTGTCAATGATTTCATGGGCCTTTTTCTTCATCTCGCCTTTGAGTTGGCAGAGGTCGATAATCTGGCATATAAATAGAAAATTAAAACTGACAATATAAGTGTTAGTTTTCAGATAAAACATGCAATCAATGCTTACCTGCTCAGGAGCTCCCTTGCTGCTTCTGTACCAGTCACCTTTGCTGTCATAGTAAGTGATTGCAGTGCGCTTTTCCACAGGGTTGAAGGGCAAGAAATGCACTTCGGTGATATCAGCTCTTGCCTTAAAATATCACACGAAAGCAACATAGATTTCCCATTTCAGTGACTCCATGAAATTTATATCGAAAGTGGACTAACGAAAACCACAAAGTGTTCACAAGAAAAGAGATTATATTATTGAACTGTTTACCTCCTTGGGGTCGACCAACATCCCAAAAATTGAAGCATCAATGGCATCCTGATTCTCAATTCTGGCAGCCCTGGCAGCGTGTAATAAAAGGGTATCGCTGTCCATGTCCTTTGCGAACACCTGTAATTACCAATATTGGTAGTGAGTATTGAACCTTAAGACTTACAAAATCATGCAAGGCAGATCTCCTTAAGAATTAGATGATTTGGCCTAGCTCACTGACCTCAATAAGGTTCTTGTCAACGGTAAGCTTGTTGAGGGTTAGAGTTCCAGTCTTGTCGCTACATAAGACATCCATTCCAGCCATTTCTTCAATGGCAGTCATTCTCTTGGTGATGGCACCTTGTTGTGATAGACGGTGAGACCCAATAGCCATTGTCACGGACAAGACTGTAGGCATGGCAATTGGGATACCACCAATGAGAAGCACCAAGAGGTTATCGATACCCTCTCTGTACCTCCTGTTCTGGATTGGGTACATCACTATAATTTCAATCAGCATACCGATAGCAATTGAGCAGATACAGAAGTTACCAATAGCTGTCAGCACCTGATAAAGAGTGTGTGAAGAATTATACAAGTAATCTATATGAAAAATTAGTTCCTTGTGTGATAAAATTAGAAGTAATGGCCAACTTGTATGTATCCTGTGTAACAAAATGAAAGGCGAGCGATACCTTTTGGAAATGACCAACATTATTGGTGTTGTCAACAAGGTGAGCTGCCTTGCCGAAGAAGGTATGAACACCAGTGGCGATGACAACAGCCTCGATTTCACCTTGCTTGCAGGTTGAGCCGGAGAAAATTCCATCTCCAGGATTCTTTGTGACTGGAAGGGATTCACCGGTCAGAGCAGACTGATCGATCTTGAGCGGATCTCCCTCCATGAGACGAGCATCAGCCGGGATAATATCTCCCAACTTGATGCTGATCAGGTCTCCTGGTACCAGAATTGCTGCATCTTGCTCACTCCATTTTCCATCCCTCAAAACCTGCAAATTTAATTTTATACACAATGAGTTACACTCTATTGTACATGAGATGCTGATGAAAGAAAACGGCATGAATTAGGATGGACTCAAAGTACCTTGGTTTTCGGGGCAAGACCGGCCATCAAAGCAGCAGCGGCATTGCCTGCATTGTTTTCTTCGATGAAGCTGATGGTGGAGTTGATGATAAGCAACACAACGATACCAACAAAGTCTTGCCAATCCGGAGGTTTGCCTCCTCCATTGGCCAAAGCAATGGCCATTATGGCAGCTGCTTCCATGACCCATGATAAAGGATTCCACATGAAACCCAAGAACTTGAGAAATTTGCTCTCTTTTTTCTCCTCTAGCTTGTTGGGGCCAAAGATCTTAAGCCTCTCCTCGCCTTGTGCGCTGGTCAACCCTTCCCTTGTACATCTTAGCTGGTCAAATACCTCTTCAACAGGAATTCTCTCCTACATAAACATAAACACAGAGACACCCACACATAAACAAAGCATTAATGAGAAATCTCTTTGTTTTCCTTTCATTTTAAAAACATGAACCATCAAAACAATGTGATCCAGAATGTCAAATCCAAATGAGAAAATTAACATGATATATACATATACCGAAGAGAAATGCTTACAAGATCAATATTCTCATTTTTTATCTGTTCCAGCGAAACGTCCCCCATGGTGAAGGATGAAAATGAAGATCAAAAACAAGAAAATCTCAACCTCAAGTTTGTTTCTTGGGGATGCAAAGTCGTATCCGTAATCTGACGGTTCATTCTGCTTAGATAAAACTATCAATGTGAATTTTTTTATTGAGAAATTTGCTCTCTTTTTTCTCCTCTAGCTTGTTGGGGCCAAAGATCTTAAGCCTCTCCTCGCCTTGTGCGCTGGTCAACCCTTCCCTTGTACATCTTAGCTGGTCAAATACCTCTTCAACAGGAATTCTCTCCTACATAAACAGAAACACAGAGACACCCACACATAAACAAAGCATTAATGAGAAATCTCTTTGTTTTCCTTTCATTTTAAAAACATGAACCATCAAAACAATGCGATCCAGAATGTCAAATCCAAATGAGAAAATTAACATGATATATACATATACCGAAGAGAAATGCTTACAAGATCAATATTCTCATTTTTTATCTGTTCCAGCGAAACGTCCCCCATGGTGAAGGATGAAAATGAAGATCAAAAACAAGAAAATCTCAACCTCAAGTTTGTTTCTTGGGGATGCAAAGTCTCATTCAATAGGCCTAAAAGATACCCTTCATTGGCCTATCAAAGAGACAACAAAAGACAGGAGGAGGAAAACTAGAGTTATTTGTTGCCCTTCAGAAGACAGCAAGCATTTGTTTTGAAAACGTAGTAAAGTTATATAGCCACCTCCTAGCCATGAAAAAGGAGTGAAAGCTCGAGTAATTCGGCCTTCTTTGTGTTTGACTCTGTGGTTTCCATGCCAAATTTCCACCTTTTCTGGTGGTAACAACATCACATAATAGAATGCTTAAAAACGTTGGCGGTCATATTATCTCTCTAATGTCATGTCAAGATCTTGATAGAAGAAGGTTCAGAGTTTTATGGGACGAATAGGAACCGTCTCATTTGTGATTTAAAGCCCAATAAGGGGAAAAATGCATGCATCCATCTAGCTGATTATTAAAAAACTACCAAGCCTAACAATGCATTCTTTCTCTGTAAAAATGGCGGCCATTCAAATTATGGAAAATTATAGTGGTGTTCAAACTTACATATTTGAATTTGCCTGCTTAGACCTTCAATCGTGTATCCGTAATCTGACGGTTCATTCTGCTTAGATAAAACTATCAATGTGAATTTTTTTATTTTATTTTTTTGGTATTGAAAGCTCATAATGCATGCTTTATAGAGAATCTGATTATTAAACTATATGCCAACAAAAGATTATCTAACTTTTTTGAGGAAGTCGGAATTCAAAACTTGATCTTACTCGGCCAAACCTCATTAACTCACTCATGTTTATAATAACCTGATTGATTTAGACAAATCAATCCGTACCTAACAATATTAATACCAAGAAAAAAAAAAACCCCTAACACAACATCATTGATCCTGTGCACTAGGCTCCTTCCGTATCAATTGAAGCCGACGACTTTATCATACGACAACTATATTGCTACTGCTTTTCATATATATATATATTTTTTGTGTTTTTCTTTATTGGATTTGTTGGTATTAAATATTAAATTATTTATAATTATAATAGTAATTACAGTTTAAAATATTTTATTTTAAAATATATCAAAATAATAATTTTTTTAAAAACATAAATTATTTTTAACATCAACACATTAAAACAATTTAACAATATTTTTTTAAAATCAAATTTTGAAAAAAAATTACATAACAATCTTATTCCCAAACAAGATCTTAAATTTGTAACTTCACCATTACCAGGCCAAGAAGGCGATTGTTTGTCTATCAATCCTGTATGCATGCATTCATTAACAACTCGTAACAAGGCCAATGTAATAGCTTTGATTCAAGTCTATCAACAAAATTACATAAATCCAGCATCCCACCAATAGGCCAATAATCCCATTCTTAAGCAATTAGAATGAAGCATTATATGATGATCCGAGATCGATTTGAGTCTCTAGACTTAGCAGTTTCCTTGCCACCAATACAGGCCGCATCACTAGAACAGGGGCCGCCTGTGCCTCATGCAAAGATGAGCAAACCAGGACGACAACATACAGAGAAATAAAATAACGTGGGCTGTTTCCTGACTGTCCAGTTAATGCTGCGAGTAAACACACATAAAATTGACAAAAGACAAGGTGCACAAGTTAAACTTATGACCTATTCAAACAGCAAGTAAAACTCGCACGAGAAAAGAAGAATTTCATTATCTGTATTTTTAACAGCCATCTGTTAATTCCCATCCCAAGTAAAAAGCGGATCAAGTATAGAACAAATCATGAAAACACAAGCTCCATCCCAAGTAAAAGAGGCCGTTGCTGAGGTATGGTCCCAAAACCAAAGAAGTGAACCTCCAACATCGCAACAAACAATCAACCCTATACACATCCATATTAACCAGTGATGAAAATTTACAGTAAAATTACACAAAAGGCAGGCAACAGTAATCACAGATTACAGCTCTTTATTAGACCGCAAAAGGAAAACAACAAAGAATTCGGCCAACCAACTTCTATCCAAAAAATTCACACACCCGATAGAACATAGACTCCCTTTTTCTACAAGTCACCTTATTTTTCATACTAGAATACAAGTTCGAACGCCAAATCTTGCTCATGCAGTCCCTAACTAAGCTAATTCTCCAAGTTAAAGCTTATAATCTTTCATTCATTATTTCTAACCCCTAATCGCCATGACATCATGATTGCCCTATAGGATTTCATAAAACTTTGCACTAATTTGTAATTCTATGCAGTCACCTTTAAGCCATTCTTGGCCCCTTAAGATTATATTCTGAAGAGCAAAACAGAGGTTACAACTTGCTTCGCTTCTAAGGCAGGTACACAACTGCAGCTCAAACAATTGAATGACTAGGCCAGCTAACTCAGAAGACATTCTGATCTAACACTCCAATTCATTGAAATACATCAATAAAAAACATACATTTTGAACCCCTACCAGTAGACTTACTTTCTAATTCTTTTTCCTACACCAAAAAAGGGACCAAGCCTGAGATAATTTGAGTCATTCTACATGTTAATTTGAGTCATTCTACACATACTGTGTCCAAATTTCAGTTCAGCCTTCACAAAAGATGAAATAAAACATGAGGCAGGAGTCCAACCTTCACAAAAAAGGGACCAAACTATAGAGACTAACCAAAATATAGGATAACTGCAATGCTAAATTCTTTCTCTAAATACAAATCAGTCCATGCCCTCAAACAACTCCTGCAACCCCAAGATTACATCTAAACAATAAAGATGAGAATCATATCTACTTCAACAAATCCTACCCTGGAACAAAGGATACTTGTGACTCGCACCATTACCTCATCCAAATACCATTATTCCCAGTTTTAAGAACTATTCAAAATTCTATATTTTTCTAATAGAAAATAATCTAGCCAATTCCCTCATCACCACTGACCCTCTGCCATACCACCATCTAACACCTTGCTTCCTTCTTTAAAAGACTTCCCCAGAATATTAAAAAAAATAAACTTACTATCTAGCACCAAGGCTGTGAAGCATTTCAAAACAAACCAAAACCACTTATTCTAGTCCCCACCAGTAGCTTTAACCATCAAATAAAGTATTTGAAAGCTCACAAACCCAAAACTAATAGTAATCAACACGATCTAAGATTGCTTGAGATAAACAAATGACAGGATAGGACGAACAGATAACAGAGATGAGGGCAATTACCCCCACAAACAAACCTAACAAACAAAAAAAGGGGGAGCGAAATAAACGTCAAAGACTATCACATTAGCCTGAATCAGTCTTAGCCATTTGTTGAAATATAAAAGCAAACTCAAAATTAAACAGCAATCCCTTCAAATTCACATCTAAGTAAGACTTGTGAATATTTTAAAGTCTCGCAAAATTAAAAACTAAAAAGCACTTAAACAGCTCAAACTTCAAATCATTTCTTCCAGCTCAAAACCCTAGCTTGGTACGGCGCCAGTGCCTGCGCTTCGCATTGTACCTTCAAAACGACAACAAAAAAATCACCACTTGAGCCAAAATGAGCATAAAAAAGGGTAAAGGAGGATTTAGAACCTGATGGTATTGTCAGTTCTCATGCGGATCCAGTGAGGGATGGGCCTGTTCTGCCTCATCTTCTTCGCCAGCTTCTTCTTGATCCTGAAGGTCTTGTGTGACGGCTACAAAGCAAACATCAAACGTCGGTACCTAAGTAAGACACATGTATCGCACACAAAAAACATGGAGAGGAGTGGATGGAGGGTACCATTTTCGCGGGTCTGGGGCTTGAAGGCTGGAGACTGGAGCAGCCGATCGCGATAGAAACCCTAGTTTGCCTTGTTTCGAAGTTTTATAGAAACGAGAATTTAACGGCGTCGTTTATTTGATTAGCATGATGGGCCGGCGTGTGTTGGTGCTGAGTGATGGGCTACGAGAGAAAGAAACGACGGCCCGACAGATATGGCCTGTGGATATCAGGGTGAGCATAGAAGTTGTTAGGGCCGAAATTTATGAGGTAAGCCCGGAGTTATTTGAATAATTAGCCGCGTGCTGAAAACAGCTTACAGTAAAGAAGTCGAATCTTCCAAACCTAGTTACAACTCTAAAATTTATAACTTGTGCCATTTTAAATTTGGATTAAATTAATAATTTTAATTTTAAATTAATTTAGATTAATTTAATATAAAAAATAAAATTTATAAAAAAAATAATTCGTAAAAAATTATCAAAGTAAAAAAAATAACAATAAAAAAAATAATGATTAAATTTTATAAGAAAACTAGACTTAAGTATGATGAAATTGTAATAATAAATAAATAAAAATGATCCTAAATAAAATAAATAGTAACTAGAAAAATAAAAATCAAATATAAAATATAATAAATGTAATGGTGAAATTAAAAAACTTTTAAGGTAAAAAAAGCAATAAAAAATTATAGATTAATTTAAAAAATAATTCTAAATTAAAAATATCAATTAAAAATATGAGAAACAAGTCTAAAAGATTAAAAAAAAAAGTGAAATTGAAAAATAATTTTAATTTTATAGATTAATCAAGAAAAAAAATAAAAAAAATATATCGAAGGGGCCTATTTAAAATTTTAAAGAGACTGTTGTAGTATTCAAGGTGGAGACAGAGAAGAAGAAGGAGAAAATGCTAATGGATAATAAAACCGAAGATGCGTTTAGCACACGCTCCAAGTTAATCTTACTTAAAAGGGCAATGTTCCCATACGAGTCATATGCATGGGGCCTCTCTCTTTTAATGTCCCTTTTAAAGTGCGCTAACCCATTTTAGGGTCCCCTGGACCAATCATAAAGTCATGCATCACTTGCTCAAAAAGCCCTCGCTTGAGGTAGCCTTCGACTTAGAAGTTAAGTTACTTTACCTAGAAATCGTTAAGAAATGGTTTGACGAAGTTATCCCGGACATTGTCGACTTAACGGGACATGAGCATTCTAATTCATTTGAAATCCGACTCGGCGTAATAGTTCATTTTAAAATTCAGTTAATTTGATATTAAAATTAGATTAAATTAAAAAAAAATAAAAATTTAATATAATTTTATTGACTCAAAGGGTTAATTTAACAATCTGGTTGCAACTTTTTAATTTTTTTTAATTAAAACTATATTATTTTAAAATTTTAAAAAAATAATCCGGATAACCAGATCAAAACTCAAAATCTAACCTTGAATTAGATCAAGTTTAAAACCTATAATTTAAATAATTAAAAAGATTGATATTTTTTAAAAAAATAGCCATGAATTCTAAAGAATTTATTAACTATTTTTTAAAATTATTTATTTAATTAATTATATTATAATAAAAATAAATATTTTTAAAATTAAATATCAACTAAATACCAAGATGCTATAAGAAAATTAAAAAAAAATCTAAGATAAAAAGGATTAAAAAAAAAAAAAAAGGAGGAGAAGATATGCTACACTATCTATTTACATGAATAACAAAATATATGTGTTTTACTATGTTTGTTTTATTGTAAGTATAATACAAAAAATTGTATGAAAAATTAAAGAAGACATAAGAAATTCTTCACAGCAATACATGAATTCAAACTAAAAATCACTACGTTGTATAAGAGTTATCTACAGTATTATTGTTATGTTCATCTTTATAATTGAAGAATTATTGTTGTAAATCTAAGGACTATTATGCGCATATTAAAATATCAAGGACTATTATACTCATTATAAAGAATCAAGGAGCAAGGACTCTTCTATTATGGTAAGAAAACAACCGTTGTCCTAGAACAAGTACAAGACGAGATAATAAAAGCAGGCACGCGCAGAGTCGAGCGTGACTGTCAACTTTTGCTATTTCCAATCCCAGCAAGGCACGCAGCTCTGAAAAAACCACTATAAACCTCTATCTTCTCTTCAATTCCCTCTCAAACCTCTTTTTATTTTATTTTTTAATTTTCAATCTAGGGTTTTATTCTGGGTTTTGACTGAAACATTTAGTCATCAGATCAAACGGTTGTGGCTTATCGTCTATAACAAAACACAATGCCTCCTCGTGCATCAAAGCGAAAAGCGACGGCCCCACAGAACTCCTCCTCCGTCACATCAGCTGACGATTCTCCTACTGGTACGATTGCCGGTTTGGTACCTCTCTCCGTGAATCTTTAATTTCTTGTTTGGTTTCTGGGAAACCGCGGGAAAATTAAAATTGAAATTCTGGGATTTTGAATATCTTGTAACTTAATTGAACAAGAATCAATTTTTTTTTATTCTTGTATCAAGGATTTGATAATTACTTGGAAAGATGCTGAAAAATATTTCAAGGACTAAATGCAATGCAATTAGTTCGTTATCAGTTTTAAAAGTTTTGAGCTTTGCCATTGAAAGTTTTATTTGTTAGTATTTGATTGTATTGTAATTTATTTTTTATGAAAATTGGATTGATTTTTTGTTATTGTGTAACTTAGATTAATAACGTTACTGATTTGCATAATGATTTGTTTTATTTTATTTATAAGTTTGAAGAGACAGTCTGTTTTGGATTTTGTTCATTAATTTTTTTTT